>NC_062998.1:53094343-53423406 GCF_023078275.1 Leguminivora glycinivorella
AACTGAGTGAAAGTCGTAATTCAATTCCTCACGTTGGAAACGACAGGCTAAATATACACGATGTGTTAGTGTTACTCGTTTAAGTCCTGATTTAGTTTAAAACTGAGTGAAAGTCGTAATTCAATTCCGCGCTCTTAACCACTTAAATCAATATTTTCCTGGTTCTGTTGTAATGCTGTGCCTAAGAACGTAGAATTGACTCTACACTTGACGCGCTAATATTTTTATGATTTCGTTGTTTACTGGATGTATATAATCCTGAATGTAAAAAAAAACTTTACCTCGTTAATAGAATGATTAACTGCCCACGTACGTAGCTTATATAATCAGTAAAAACCGGCCAAGAGCGTGTCGGGCCACGCTCAGTGTAGGGTTTCGTAGTTTTCCGTATTTTTCTCAAAAACTACTGAACCTATCAAGTTCAAAATAATTTTCCTAGAAAGTCTTTATAAAGTTCTACTTTTGTGATTTTTGTCATATTTTTTAAACATATGGTTCAAAAGTTAGAGGGGGGGGACGCACTTTTTTTTTCATTTAAGAGCGATTATTTCCGAAAATATTAATATTATCAAAAAACGATCTAAGTAAACCGTTATTCATTTTTAAATACCTATCCAACAATATATCACATGTTGGGGTTGGAATGAAAAAAAATATCAGCCCCACTTTACATGTAGGTTCCCTAATAAAACATTTTTTTCATTTTTTATTTACTGTTTACTTCTTAAACTCTTGAATTTTGCTTTATTTACGGTGGTAACTAAAAAACCTAAAAATCCGGATTTAATCCGGAATCCGGATTTTTCCTACAAATAATCCGAAAATCCGGATTTCCCAACATATAAGCGGATTTGCAATCGCTATTCACTATGATATGAATTAGTCTGAGTAAAGGAAAAGTATAAGATAACTAACTATAGTTTTGTGAAAGGTCTGTCTCATTTCAAATTTAGACAGAGAGAATATAGTCATACTAGTTATGAAAAAAGCTGCACTTTGAAATGGAAGCAAGCCGCTTTGCATGGTGATAGTAGACATCAAAGTAAACGATTTTTTCCGAGGATATCGAAATTTCATCCTTTAGGAAGCCGAGCGTAGCGAGGTGTTTTATGAAAATGAAAAAAATATATTTTTTTATTGTATCGTCCGATTTTGACAAAACGTATCTCAAATTCGAACAATGCAAGCAGAGACAAGTTACCAAGTTTGACAAGTTAAAATCGAGAACGAAACGCAGCGATGACGGATTGTCTCAGAGCGTAAACGGAATGTCGCTGTCAGTGTCAAATCGATCAGTTGTCAATTTATCAGATAAACTTACTTCCGTGAGATAAACAACTCACTGCGTGTGAGTTTTCGGTTCTGGAAAAAGGTCTCTTATGAGGACATTATCGTCAGTGTGGAAGATTGTCTGGTGAAGAACAATGTAGGCAAGGAAGAGTTAGAGGCTATACGCCAGGATGTCTCGTCTTTGTTACGGAGAGCGAATTCCCCAAGAACAAATTTACCTAGGGATGAATTTGTCGCTTTAAAAAAATTGGATGAGGATCCGGACATAACTGTTCTTCGAGCTGACAAGGGTAATGCGGCCGTTGTACTTAATATTTCAGATTACAACGAGAAGATAAGGAATCTTTTGGCGGATACATCAACATACAAACATCTAAAGAGGGACCCAACTACGAAGATCCTGAAAACCACGACACGACACGACAAAGACTGCATTGAAATTGTCAAAAAGAGGTTGAGAGAGCAGAACATGTCTGAGAACTACGCCAAGTTGGTGGAACATTGCCTCACATCGGGCTACTTGCTATGGAACGGTGAATTCTCGTCGCCGACATCTTCATGGAGGATTTCAAGGAGAGAGCGCTCTCATTGGCTGCCGTCCAGCTGAAGATATATAAAAGATACGTAGATGACACTTTTACTATACTTCCTAAAAGTAATGTTTCAACTTTCTTAGACCATTTAAATTCTATCCATAGTAAAATACAATTTACTATGGAGTTGGAAAAAGAGTGTTCTCTTCCCTTCTTGGATGTTCTCATTTTGAGGAATCCTGATAATAGCTTAGGTCGCACTGTGTATAGAAAACCTACTCATACTGATAGGTACTTAAATGGCAAATCCCACCACCATCCCAGTCAACTAGCTACTGTAGGCAAATCTTTGTTTCAGAGAGCCCAAAGGATATGTGACGACCAGCATTTGGCAGCGGAGCTTCGACATGCCAGGCAGGCGCTGTTGGCGAACGAGCTCAAGATACCGCGTGTCAAGCAGAAGGCCCGCTTGAAGATCCCTACAGTCAAGCGCCGGCCTGCTATTCTGCCTTTTGTTAGAGGGGTCATGGATAGGATCAGCCACATCTTGAAACGGGCTTCTATTAAAACTTATTTCAAGCCTATGAAGAAGATGTCCCAATTCCTGAGGCCTGTGAAATGTCAAACTCCTCTATAAAATGCGGGAGTGTAAAGACTAGACTGTGAGTGCGGCCTGTCATATGTGGGACAGACGAAATGAAGTATTTCCACACGGGTGAAGGAATACATAGCGGATGTCAAGCACCATCGACAAAGGTCTGCAGTCTCTGAACATGTCATGGATAAAGTCAATCATGCTATAAAGTTTGACAAGCCTCTGGTTCTTGCTAAGGAGAAGCGATATATACCCAGAAATATCCTAACTTTAATAGAGAAGATGGCTTTACTTTACCACCGGCTTGGGATCCAGTAGTACATCTGATAATGGAACTAGCATGACGAAGGCTGTGAGGCATTTGTGTTGTATGGTGTTGGACATTTGCAGTTTGTTCTTTGTCAATTTTGTGTAGATTAATTGGTTAATTATTTTTTAACATAGTAATGGTAATTTTCTGAATATTGTATAACTAGCTTTATTAATAGTCTTTGAACCTGCCTTAGAAATCTATATTATTTATGGTCATGGTTCGTTAATATTTCTTGTATGTGGGTAGCTTTTGCACATTGTAATTTTTCTTCAGTCACCCGTTGACCACGAACGCTGTAAAGAGTTCGAAACGTCGGGATGTATTCTAAATTCATTATACGCGATTTAATACGTTTCCATAGTTTTATTTTATATTTTCGTATCACACTGAATAACTGCAAATAACGGTAGAAATAATGTACAATAATGTCGAGAAGTAAGTTTTTAATATTAAAGACAAATAAATTCATGATTATAAACTAAAAACCGAATCGAAATCGGATCAGTAGTTTTTAAGATACAAGTTGCCAAATTTGGCTTATTTTGTTTATATACATTTTTTAATTTTTTTCTTTTTTTTGTGAGATTTTTTCTTCTATTTTTTTTAAGTTACATCATCGATTTAAACTTCCGGTAGTTTAGATCGATGCGTTACATCAATAAATCTCTTTCAACTGACATACTTTTTGTCAAAATCAGATGATCCAATTAAAAAAAAATATTTTGTTTTTTGTAACAGACCTCGCTACGCTCGGCTTTCTAAGGGATGAAATTTTTATATCCTTGGACTAATAATACTATGTTTGACTTACACTAGTACTAGCACCCTAAAATAAAGGATGCCTATCCACTCAATTGCTGGTTTGCAACCGTTAATAGTGTCGATTTGCAACCCCAAATAGACGTCAGTGAAACGTCCATTTTTAACCGCCGCCCAAATCTCTCTTCTCTTTTCTCTCGGTTCTGTGACTAAAACGGTACATCCTGATAGTGACCCCAAAAAGACGACAGTAAAACGTCGTATTTGTGACCAAAAAGGTACGTCCTGGTAGTGACCCAAAATAGACGTTAGCGAAACGCCATGTTTCTAACCAAACAGGTACGTCCTGATAGTGACCCCAATTAGACGTTAGTGAAACGTCAACTTTGTGACTAAAATGGTACGTCCTGATAGTGACCGCAAATAGACGTCAGTAAAACGTCGTATTTATGACCAAAAAGGTACGTCCTGATAGTGACCCCAATTAGACGTCAGTAGAACGTCGTATTAGTGACCAAAAAGGTACATCCTGATAGTGACCCCAATGAGACGTCAGTAAAACGGCGTATTTGTGACCAAAAAGGTACGTCCTGATAGTGACCCCAATCACACGTCAGTAGAACGTCGTATTTGTGACCAAAAAGGCACGTCCTGATAGTGACCCCAAAGAGACGTCAGTAAAACGTCATATTTGTGACCAAAAAGGTACGTCCTGATAGTGACCCCAATTAGACGTCAGTAGAACGTCGTATTAGTGACCAAAAAGGTACATCCTGATAGTGACCCCAATGAGACGTCAGTAAAACGGCGTATTTGTGACCAAAAAGGTACGTCCTGATAGTGACCCCAATTAGACGTCAGTAGAACGTCGTATTTGTGACCAAAAAGGTACGTCCTGATAGTTACCCCAAATAGACGTCAGTAGAACGTCGTATTAGTGACCAAAAAGGTACGTCCTGATAGTGACCCTAATGAGACGTCAGTAAAACGTCATATTTGTGACCAAAAAGGTACGTCCTGATAGTGACCCCAATTACACGTCAGTAGAACGTCGTATTTGTGACCAAAAAGGTACGTCCTGATAGTGACCCCAATAAGACGTCAGTAAAACGTCGTATTTGTGACCAAAAAGGTACGTCCTGATAGTGACCCCAATGAGACGTCAGTAAAACGTCGTATTTGTGACCAAAAAGGTACGTCCTGATAGTGACCCCAATTAGACGTCAGTAGAACGTCGTATTAGTGACCAAAAAGGTACGTCCTGATAGTGACCCCAAAACGTAGGCAACCCTATCGTCAGACGCTGCGCACGTGCGGCTCCTTTCTTTGTTAGAATTTTGTAGGCATTTAAAAAAGCGGCATTTCGTGAACATCAAAGCAGTGGGCCTTCTGTACTTGTACTATTATATATTCTGTGGTATTATTAAGCTATAATATAATTTATTGAAATGAATATCCATAGAGTACCTTAGTCTGTTAATATTTTTTGATGAATACATTTGCATGTTAAATTGTATCTTGTTATTTAATGCATGGTTAATTATAAGATGTAATGTTTTGAAAAGAAGTGGCCCGCCGAGTTTCTTGCCAGTCCCATAGTGGATACCCCCCTCCAACTGAGGGGGGACTGAAATCTTCTCGAGGCTGAGGCGTAGGGTTAGAGCCGGCGTAGCTTTATTTGACGTTCATATGCGCATTGTAATATGTCTACTTGAAAAATAAATGTTTTATTTTCATTTTTTCATCATTACAAAAACGTAATAAAGTACGAAGAAACAATTATACACGGTGCTCGTGAGCATTGCGAGAGATTTTAAGAGCATATTCCTGATCAAATTTTAAGACTAAAATGTCATATATACTTTTCTGGATTTAGCCTATAATCCTCTTTCTCAATTTCGCCTATATTCCTTTTATAATCTGATGAGGAATACACTGTTAAAATCTTTCGGTTTCCTCATGTTACACCATGAGGAAAGTAGAATAATCTTAGCTATTTACTTGTCTCGTCAGCGCGCTGTGGCTCATTTCTCAAAACTGAAAGTTGCAAGTTACAAGCGGAAATCTCTTTTCAACTTGTCATATACCACTTGTAAATTGTAACTTGTAGCTTCGAGAAATGGGCCCCAGATGTCAGGGTTGTAGGCGGTCGTGCTGCCGCCCAGCGCCCTCTGTGTGACGCCCGAGTCTTCAGTGGACGTTTGCATGCTTGCCCGCTGCCATGTTGTTAAAATCTTTTGGGTTCATGTTACACACCGTGTATATTAAGTAAATAGTTTTAACTTACGAAAAGAAATTGATTCCAAGGTTTTATGGAGATTTTAATTAGTAACTCGTTCATCACATCACAATCCAAGTGACGCTATCGATCCGTCCGCTTAAATCCAAGATGGCGCATGCCGTCTAGAGATTTGGGCATGCTCGAATAATAGTGTTGTGCCATTGACTCATTGTTTTCTTATTATAATGTATATTAAATAAGTGGTATTTAGCTATTTACTTGTTTCGTCAGCGTGCAGGTCTCAGGGTTGTAGGCGGACGAAGTGCTGCCATCCAGCGCTCTCTGTGGGACGCCCGAGTCTTCAGTGGACACTTGCATAGGCGCTTTGCCTGCTGCCACGTTGAGAACTGGAAGAAAAGTGGGGATTAGTAAGGGCTTGTATGCTGCTTTTTGTCTCTTTCTAACGCGAGCGAAGCCGCGGGAAAAATCTAGTATTTAATAAATAATAAGAGCAGGTTACGAACTGCATTTAGAATATTCTAATATTCATAAATTCCGTTCTTTTTGTGACTAATGACTTTTTTGTCATCTAAATTCACGTTGACTGTACCAGTTACTAGTTCACCAGTGGCCCTATTCAACCTGTTAGCATGACATGTCCAATTAGAGCCCGATCTCTAATCGGTCCCGTTGTGCCACCGGGTCAATAACCTCTTATCTGTCCTATAAAACGCCCACACCACTACAAAGGCCTTAACTGCACGGGTAACTGTTTCGATATAGAACTTTGTAGCAATAGTATTGGTGTAGAATGGAATGAAAGCTTTAGTGTTTGTTATGATTTGTGAATTAGACAGTGTATGAGATTGCAGGCACCTGTATTAAAAACAGAGTATACCTTTTTGGGTTCTGTGCTTTATTAAAGAAGAAACAAGGAATCCTTATAGGATCCGTAAAGTTGTCGCGATTTAACTCACTCTCGTTAGCAATATCATAGATTAAATATAAGAAGATCATACCATCCCATACATTAAAATGCGACCGCCTAAGAACGCGCATACACTACACCACACATAGATGGCGCCACAAAAAAATGTCTTGTAGCTTTCGATTATACTTGTAGATGCCGTTAAGTGTCACTTTTAACATAGATTTATGGCTCGAAACTGACACTTAACGCGAATCTACAAATAATCGATGGCAAAAAGGCATTTTATGAGGCGCCATCTATGTGTGGTGTAGTGTATGCGCGTTCTTAGGCGGTCGCTTTTTAATGTATGGGATGGTATGATCTTCTTATTTATTATCTATGGTATGACACATTTCGCTCGGCAGCATACAAAATAAAGCTCTCGCTATACTTGCGCATCCAAGTTACTTACATTAGAAATACTATAAAAACAGGAATTCAAAAAGCTACCTTAGCTACCCTGAGCCTCATCATCAAACATATGGAGATGAAGAGAAGCTTTTGAATAGCTGAAGGATTTTAAGATCATAGAGGGTATTTGCACAAAAAATAACCTAACCACAAAATTAAAATTTTGAAAAAACCCCCGACCGCGACCTAGTGGACCGATTTTCATGAAACATGGCGAAGAATACTCCCGACTACCTCAGCTTGCAAACAAAAAAAAACTAAATCTAAATCGGTTCATCCGTTCGGGAGCTACGATGCCACAGACAGACACATACACACAGACAGACAGACAAACAGACAGACACGTCAAACTTATAACACCCCGTCGTTTTTGCATCGGGTGTTAAAAACATGAGTCGAAGTGTATCCATAAGGGCCACCGCAGAAAGATAAGATACCATGAAACAATCAAATAAAAAATTGCTAAAACATACATACATACATACAGATGTGCATAGACAGTAAAGTGTAAGAAAAACAATTTGCTAGGAACCATCAAGAAAAATTTACGGTCGCCTAGATGTCGCTATACCTTTTGTTGATATTGTATTTGACAATTTTAAGACAAATTAAGTTAACAAAACAGTTCTTGCCAAAACGGAGGTTCAAAAGTTATAATCCTGTGTCGAGAGATGGCAGTCTATGCACTGTGACTGCACATTTTACTTTAAAAGTAATATATATCCTCGTCCTGCCAGCTTGAGACATTGAAATTTAAACCAAAGATTTTCCTTTGTACCACGATTTAGGTAAAACATAAGAAAATAATGATATTTTTGGCCCATCCAGGCTAATTCATTCCAAAAAATTTAATATGTGCTTTATAAATCACATTGGGCAGGACGAGGTTAAATTCGATCCTTTTTGCCAAGATGAGGTACCAGTGAACTATGTATGCTGTGTGTATTTATAATAAGCTGCCCGACACAGTCACCTCAGCTACTTCTTTCTCTGGCTTTAAGTCAAAACTGAAACGTTGGCTTCTTGAGCACACGTTCTATAGTTATGAAGATTTTTTTAATATTTAATAACCTAATAAAGTATATATTAACCCATTTACAGTTAATAACTAAATTGTATAATGTTTATTATGTGACATGTTATATTATGAATATAATAAAGAATATGGATATAAAATAAACAAGCCTCAGCTAGTTAGTGCTACAGTCGTGCTCATAGCCAATAGGTTAATTTACCAGCTGTTCTGAGACTCACATATAAACACCTCAATCTACCAAATCTGAAATAAATTCGTCAAAACCATCATCTTAAGTTAGCGTAAATAAACTGAGATTACTTTTAACACGTACAAAAAATAACTATAAAACTTTACTAACAAAGTTCAAAATTATGTGACAATTTCGGCAACTAAGTATGTAGGCTAATGTATCCGATTTGAAAGCCAGAAAGGTCTGCTGCGCCTTGTAATTTCTTTGCACTTAAGACTTTTTAGTGGTAATTTTTAAAAGGTTAGATATACTTTTACTTTCAAAATGTTTTCCTTTTTAAAAAGGGGTTTATTGTCATAAAAGAACTGTACAGAGATCTGAATGGCTCTTTTATTTATTATAAAAATGAAAGTTACTATGGGAACGTTCTAGACTACACACATGATAAAGGTTTTCTTTTTCTTTTTATGTCTGAACGCAGGAATTGCTATTGTAGTGTAAGAAAAGAAAATATACACAATAAAAAGTTATATAATTATAGGCATTGACAAATCTTGTGCAAACGTTTTTAAAGTGACCGTCAATACAACTTAAATAAAATAAACATTAAATTATAAATACATAACAGAAGCGCTGGCAGCCTAGCGGTAAGTACGTGCGACTTTCGTTCCGGAGGTCGCGGGTTCGAACCCCGGCTCGCACCAATGAGTTTTTCGAAATTTATGTGCGTAAAGTCATTTGATATTTGCCAGTCGCTTTTCGGTGAAGGAAAACATCGTGAGGAAACCGGACTAATTTCCAATAAGGTCTAGTTTACCCTTCGGGTTGGAAGGTCAGATGGCAGTCGCTTTCGTAAAAAACTAGTGCCTACAACAAAATCTACGGATTAGTTGTCAAAGCGGACCCCAGGCTTCCATGAGCCGTGGCAAAAACGCCGGGATAACGCAAGGAGGATGATGATGATAACATAGCAAACGAAATAATACTGTGTAACCTTTTTAAAGTGAGTAAAAAAAAATCCTCAAGTGTTGGTACAGCCAGCTGCAGAGAAAAGGAGACCCCCTGCCATACAAATTTCTATGCTCTACTCTTATAAATTGGTTATAAGAAAACTTAATTGTGGTATTTCAAGACAGGTTCTATTGCTAACCCATCTATCCTAACTTACTTCCACCTATCTTAATCAAAGGGGTGAATGGTGATTCTCTATGTCATAATATTAAAAATACACTGACAAATGTCACTCAATGGTTAAATGATAATAATCTTAATGTAAACTTGCAAAAAACGCAGCTGATCCAATTTCAAACATATAAAAGTAAACCACTTGAGATTACTACAGACTTTAATAGCGTGCAACTTAAGGAAACTGATGCTGCAGTTTTCTTAGGTCTACGTATTGACAAATATTGCAATTGGAAAGCCCATATTAACCACTTATGTAATAAGCTAGATCGTTTTGTGTATGTTTTGTGGCGTCTACGTTCTATTGTATCTGAAGCGGCAGCAACCGCTGCCTTTCACGGCTATGTATCTTCACAAATTCGTTACGGCTTAATAATATGGGGCAACTCAACCGAAGCAGATAGAGTTTTTATAGCGCAAAAAAAATGTGTTAGATCCCTGTGCGGAGCCCACTATCTAGACAGCTGCAGGCCATTATTTAAAAGAAAAAAGATTTTGCCGTTACCATCCTTGTATATGTATGAAATGTGTAAATTTGTGAAAAATAACATAGAACTGTTTAAAGAAAAAGGCAATGGAAAGCGCCACAAATACGACTTAGAGATACCAACGCAGCAAAGGCTAAAACTGTTCCAAAATAACTGCTATTGCATGGCTATAAAATTGTATAATTCAATTCCTGTGGACATAAGAATATTAGAAGGTAAGGCTTTTAGGAAAAAATTGTACAGTTTGCTATTAGAACATTGTTTCTATAATATAAATGATATAATACGACATCTTAAAATAAATAGTCTCTATAGATAACGAATTTTGTAAATTGACATTAGCTTTTCAAAATTTTTTTTTCTTTACTCATAATATAATCCATTCTTCTTTATTTTGTGATGTAAGTGTATTTTATTTGTAAAGAGTCTTATAAGAGCTGTATCGAGTTGTAACTTTGATTAATGACATTATTTTCTTTATTTTATTTTTATTATACATGCAAACATTTTATTTATTTTGTTAGTAGTAGTATGATTAGAAGAATTTGACATTTGGTTTTTTTTTTCCGACCATCTTCTGTACTATATTTGTAATTTAATGTAATCAATATTTGAATGCTGAAAATTCAGCCAAACATGTAAAGATCTCGAATGTACATATTAACATCTTTATATCACTCGTGTTTCATCAAATAAAGAATTATCTTATCTTATCTTATCTTATCTTATCATCTCCCGCACATGTGTAATCGGGACCAAGGCTTTATAATTCACTTCCGTCTAAATTAAAGGACTCGAAAAGTGACTCAATTTTTAAAAAAGACCTTAAACTATTACTCATTAGACATGCTTGCTACTCGATTGAGGAATTTATGTGTATAATAACTACCAAAGATCGTTGACCCAAAATAGCACTAAAAAAAAAAGAGCTAATAATTAGTGTTATATTAATGATATTTAAATTTTAATTGTGTAAATTATTGTAAATTTTGTATATTATTTTTAACCGACTTCAAAAAAGGAGGAGGTTCTCAATTCGACTGAATTTTTTATTTTTTTTTTTTTATTTTTTTTTTGTATGTATGTTACTCGATATCTCCGAGAATCGTGGACCGATTTTCAAAATTTTTTTTTTGATCGAACCGGTATAACCCCGAGATGGTCCCATTGGCACCAAGTCAGGGTCTGATGATGGGATCCTGGAGAAATCGAGGGAACTCTTCAAATGTTATAGGCACATGTAATGTTTTTAGTCTATTTTTCAAAGGTACACCAGTATTTACGTCTGATGGTAATAATTTTATGTGGCTGAGCTGATGATGGAAGGTCAACTCCTCAATGGTTAGGAGTTAAAGGATAATTCTTTCACTACTGTACACGTATTCGGACTGATACATATATTATCACTAGGAACCACTAAAAATCAACTGAGCTGATGATGGAAGGTCAACTCCTCAATGGTTAGGAGTTAAAGGATAATTCTTTCACTACTGTACATGTATTCGGACTGATACATATAATATCACTAGGAACCACTAAAAATCAACAAATAAATAAACTTTTTAACAAAAATTAAAACCGCCTTCAAAAATAAGCGCGTTACAAAACACGGAGAAACTAAAAAGCCAAAAATAATAAACCTTTCAATTCAGATTTCTTATCGTATTGCAATAAGCTAAACATCCAAATTATAAACAAATCAATTATTTTTGGAGTCGGTACCAGCCTGTGTATGGTTGGGTGGGGCAAACAGGCAATAGCAAGGCGACGAACAGGTCTGGTACCGACTACAAAAATAATTGATTTGTTTATAATTTGGATGTTTAGCTTATTGCAATACGATAAGAAATCTGAATTGAAAGGTTTATTATTTTTGGCTTTTTAGTTTCTCCGTGTTTTGTAACGCGCTTATTTTTGAAGGCGGTTTTTTGACTTGTAAAATGTACTTTTATTTTATCAATAAATTCTGTATTCTGTATTCTACATGTCAACTAAATATCCGACTTCTACGACACCCACAAAATGAAAGGGGGTGGTAAAATTCTTAACCCGTCACTACGCGGGGCTAAAATTTATATTTTAAAGTTTTAAGGTCAAATAACAATAGCCTGGTAAAACAGAGGCCGTCTCGCTAGAATTACAATGTCAATGTCATTGTCGAGTTATCAAACAATGACAAGTTTACAATGACCTTAGTGGTCATTGATGACTGAGAATAGAATAGAAATTAATGATGATGCCCAATGGGGAAAGTATGTAACTGTCAAATATTTTATAGGTGACGCAGGTTTTATTTGGACCAAAAAGATATAAATATTTGGCACTATTTTTAAGTTGTATAAGTTTCATAGGAATTATATAAAAATAAGTCGACATTGCGAACACAATAATATCAATGATATATGATAAAAATTCAGGTGATAATTATTCTTCGTAATGTTAATAATAAATGTTACACCTCGAAGGCCGCAAAAATATCTGAAACGATCGTATTTGTAGAGCAAGAAGAGCGTGTCATATTTTTTTTGTTTCCGATGATTGTAAATATGGAAAAATAAATAAATTACATTATCCAGTCGAAGTGCCTGACTTGATCGTCACAGGTGACGGCTACATTCCCCATCACGCAGTATTAAGGCCT
This sequence comes from Leguminivora glycinivorella, assembly GCF_023078275.1. Lineage (NCBI taxonomy): Eukaryota > Metazoa > Arthropoda > Insecta > Lepidoptera > Tortricidae > Leguminivora > Leguminivora glycinivorella. Next base: position 53,106,958 of record NC_062998.1, read on the forward strand.
GGCAATACAACGTCCCGCATTAGAGTTGTATTCGACGCAAGTACCAAAAACTATTCTGATCGGTCACTCAACGATAATCTTTCAGGCATCAAATTGATAGTTTACAAGACCTATTTGCTTTCGTTTGATAGATTATAGATGGTCAAATAAATCTTGTCACTAGAAGAAGGTGCAAAAGTCAAATTTTCTAAGGGACAAACCTTCACCAGTCAACCCTTTATTTTTAAATTTGTTGCCACGTTTCAATCATAAGATTTGCTTGACGGTCAAGTTAATATAAATACTGAGTTTACATTATTGTGAGTTAACATTGCGAAAAAATTTATGAATTTCTGGTTCTATAGTCATCTAGTCGTTCATTCATCGTTTTACAAATTACAATAGGCTACTTGCCTCCTAGTCAAATCAGCTTCTTTTTAAGAACTGTCAAAACGAATTTGAACGACTCGCTAATATGGAATTAATATAAAATCGAATTGAGTGACGTCACGGTCAATTCAGTTACTTTATATATTTCTACCTGACTTATTAAATAGAAATTAGATTTAAAAATAACTTCTGTCCATGTTTTTCTTATAATCATCTGATGCTTTATTTCGTGCGTGGTATAAAATATTTTATTTTAAGTTCCCTATACGTTACACAATATCCCTAAACGTCACGTTAAATGTATGTACTTTTTATTCTAGTCTTCTAGTAATTCTTCGCTTGGAGGCGCTGTTCACTTTCTCCATGCAATGTTCTTTACCGCTTCATTAAGACGATAGTGGAGGGGTCAATTCTCCATACAAACGCTCTCGACTATTTCCTCCCTGGTTTTTGACGATGGAGCAATGATTTTTTTAACAAAGATTTTTACAATTTTTATATGTGTCGGACCGTTTTGATTTTTTTGTTATTCCTATTTTTAAAGACGCTAGAGCCCATCAAAAATTTCCAAAAACGGATTTATTGATTATGGTGCAAAAAAAGTGTGGTATTCAAAATTGGTAACAATTAGCCAAAAAAACTAAACGGTCCGACACAGATTATTTCATTGTTATTCAGATTCTCAAATTTCGTTACAATTGATTAAGTTTTGAAGAAGGAAACAGTCGAGAGCGGAACCTCGATTTTAAAGATTTTTTCGCAATATCTTTTAACTGAGTTGTTCTGTAGGGACAATTTTTTTTTCGATAAATCTAGTTAATAACACTAGTATATTTAACTAAAATTCCCAAATTGAAAGGGGGGCTCCTTTCCATTTTAGCATTTTCGCTCATGTAGCCTCTTACCCCCTTATTCATAAACGTATTCTAAAGTTATCAAGCCGATAAAGTTCGTTTGGTTCCTTCGTTGGAGATTACGTCAAGTATGCAGAACTTGAAGCTGCGTACTCACCTAGGGTTGACACTTCTCGTCCTTTTCTATCACACTAATACGTCGGAAAGGGACAAACGAACTTTATCCGCTTGAAACTTTAGAGTACCTTTATGAATAAGGGGGTTAATGTGTAAGTTAGCTGCATTGTGAATCTAAACATCATATTTCTTCTTAGACACGGAATAATGAATGAGAAGTCCCGGTGGTTCCTTCGTTGGAATTACGTCAGGTATGCGAAGTCATTGAAGCTGCGTACTACGACTCGCCTAGGGTTGACACTTCTCGGACAGAGCTGACGAATTATTTCAACGTGAATTGTTTTTACCTTACTGAACCACGATTCTTTTGGTATTGCTATAACTGACAGTGACACTTCATAAAAAGGTTAGTTTAGTATAGTAATCGTGAAAGTTTAAAACAGTATCTTAGTTACAACTAGGGAACAAATCAAATTATATTTTTGATTGTTCTTTTTCAAGTAGTCACACTACTATATATAAATTATAATACTACGCATGGGCGGGCGCGGGCGGGTGGTCTAGTGGTAATGACGTTAGCCGCGTAAGCTGAAGACCCGGTTCGATTCCCGGCTCGTGGGCCTTGTCGTTTTTTCTTTCGTGTATGATATCTATTCCAATTTATAGTATCTTAGTTCCTACACGCGGGATAATGAATGAGAAGTCCCGGTGGTTCCTTCGTTGGAATTACGTCAGGTATGCGAAGCCATTGAAGCTGCGTACTACGACTCGCCTAGGGTTGGCACTTCTCGGACGAAGCTAAAGAAATATTTCAATGTGAATTATTTTTTTATAATAGCAGTGTGCAGTTGAATATTGCAAATTTGCAACGGGCAAAAAAATGTCTGACAATACTTTTTACGAAAGTTTAGGAAGACAAGCGTTTTATGAACACAATTGGCTGGTCAGCCTTACATTTTTCTGCCGCCTTTTTTTCGTGCAAGAATTTGGTTAACCGTCTATGTAAATATATAAGTAATATTCTTCGCCTCGGCTAATCTATGGCCATTAGGAAACCCATTAATAGTAACCTAGCTTTTCTCCGCGCCTTCACTCGCGTTAGAAAGAGACAAAAAGTAGCCTATTCTCCATTCCTTCAACTATCTCCACTTAAAAAATCACGTCAATTCGTCGCTCCGCTTTGCCGTGAAAGACGGACAAACAAACCGACACACACACTTTCCCATTTATAATATTATAGTATAGTATGGATAAAAAATATATATCATCGAGGTAGAAAAGATATTGACGGGCACAATGACAACACGTTTTTTTTTTTGCGAATTATAAACGCGTAGCAACCCTACGAGTAACGGGGCCAGTAAGTGTGCCAGTGCCAGCACTTGTCGTTAACGGCCCGCCCGCGTGTCATCGACTCGCGCCGCAATGGGGTTAACCTGCGACTGCTAAACTGCCTTTTAGGGGTCCGTGCACACTGGTAACACCTTTTAGGATCCCGTACACAAGTTGAAATAATTGTTTTACTGTTACGTGATGATACGAGTATGTAAAACCTGGCCACGTAGCCAAATGCACAAACGCTCACGATAATAAGTTATCGTAGCTATCTCTATCGCTCTTCCGCACAGGCGCGATAGACGCAATCGGCGTCTGGCGTCAATGTTTGTCATTCGGCTACGCCGGCTGACCATTAATTTATATATTGATAAGCGCCATGTTGCGGAATTTCAGTAGAACTAATTTTTTCATATTATCTTGATATTATTTTGAAATGTGGAAACACATTGTATGATTTTTCGGTTCAACCCTAATAGTGTTGTGTTTTGTGTCATTGGAATTTCAGTTCTTAGAAATGTTTTTTATTAACTTTGTTCTTGATTACAAAATCGTAAAGTTAAATTTATTTTTTATTTTTGATCTTTTGGGATATGTGTATTTTGACAATTTCATTTTATTAAAAAGCAAACAGGAATAAATCTACACACGGAATTTATATAAACTGTATGAGTATGACCTACTTGACGACTTCACCAAACATGTTTCTCTAACTCTAAAAAACATTCAGTTCTCTAAAAAATAGACCGACAGAAGTTTTCTTTCCATTTATTTTACTATGGATTTCATACGTGCGTATGATGTTAATACTACAAGCTCGTATCACGAACCCAATCTATTTTGGACTTTGTCTACTTGCAAGTAAGGTTGCCTTTTGGTTGCGTTGCATTCGGTTGCTATTCTGTACACATTTTATTGAGAACGCTATTACGTCTATTAAATAAATGGGTTTTAGTACGTGCTTCTTCATTTACAATACTTACTCTTATTATTATGTGTAATTCTATTTTATATTTAGCCATTAAGGTGTCGTTTTGATTTATTTTAATGATAGCTGTCATTTTAACTGTATTTTTTTCGCCATGGCATTTCTTTTAATGTATTTTCATAGGCAGATGTCAGGTAGGTAATTTTAATTTGACTATAATAAAAATAAATTGTAGGGCAATTATGTATTGAGGACAAAATATACACATAACGCTATTTCATTTTACATATATATCCAAAACTTTATGACAGACTTTTTTTTTAATATCATATCAATTTATTCAATTGTATCTCATCTACTAAAATATTACATTTCATAGTCCAAGACAAATAAAATGTAATTTTATGTTATACACTAGTTCACAAAGTAAATGAAATGTATCATGTTTAGACTTTAGAGGGCCATAATTAAGTACTGAAATACGTCGTACGATACACGAGCAAAGAGGTACTTAATTCGTAACTCGTATCGCATTCCCCCTTTTCCGCACTTGTATCGTTATGTAAGTACTTTAAAACATCCATAACCCAGGTTTGTGTCAAGTTCAATATCGACGAGGCTAGGCGGCCATCATTATTTATTTTATTCTAACTTGATATCCAGTTAGTCTGATTAAGATAAACCTGTCGCTAGTTTGAAAATGTCAGACGAATATTTTAAGTAAATTGGATTATTATAAGTCTTATTAAATACAAATATTCGGAGCTGGTAACATCGTTTTCTTATATGTGGAACAAAAATCATACGGACTTCATAACCTTCATGATTTATACAGGGTATCCCTAAAATCTAACAAGATCCAACAACCGAAAAATTCGGCAAAAAAAACACATTTCAGCCGGACAGTTTCCTGACTTACAACTTCAGCACAGTATAATAAAGAGTACTATCGTACAGTATGGCCACTCCCGCTCCCCGCTGAAAGTGCCGCCCACCCCCTCTCGGTTACCTCACAGTCACCGCCTGTCAAAAACGCGAACAGTCCACCTGTCATATCTCATTCATACAAGCATAGTACGCGTTCACCTACACTAGCTTCGAATGTGTGCTAGGAACGCGCCTCTTTCATTGCATAATATTTGATCGCCCAGTCTCCGAGATGTGACTTCAGTATAACGGCCTTTTTTTTTTTCAATGTTGTCCACCCCACTTTTTTTGTAACATGGGTATACTTTACGCGATTCATGCTCAGAATCGCGAGGTCTTTCGATCCTGATAAAGAGAAGGAGGAGAAAAAAAAATGTCCCAAGATTTCCATATATTTTTCAGACCTTCCATTCCGTTACCGCCATACAAAATGTATGAAAAAATGGTAACGGAATGGGAAAAAACCTTGGGACACTTTTTTTCTCCTATTAAGATTGAAAGAGCTCTCTATTTTGAGTGGAAACCACATAAAAATTTCCAAATCCAAAAAAAAGTGGGGTGGACACTGAAAAAAATGGCCCATAAAGACAGTATAAATAAATAGATAACAATTCGAGGTTATGTTTATACTTTTATCAAAACGCGCACAATATCTAGAGAGATTTTACTTTCTCTGAACTCGGTAAAGAGCGGAGGGTCCCATCCCACGGCTCTCTCGATTGTCAGCCGCTTTCCTTTAAGAGCGCTTTCAAAAAATCTGCTTGCTCGCATTTCGACGCCGGCGGCGCTGGCGTGCGCCTGTGTGCAGACGCACACTATAACCAGAAGCATAACGATTGTAGCCTGCGGTACAGACATAGCGTGCGATCCTCTTCGAACCAACCTTACGTGCGGCTAGAGCGAAAGGGATAGCATTAATGGTCGGTACCGCCACGCCGTCAGTAGCGTTGCGGACTAACCATTATTGATACTTGCGTAAAAACACCACCATATATATTACATATTTATTTACATACATGATTTCGTGCATAAATACTTGACCTTTTAGTTTAATTATTAAACTTATCAGTTTTTTTTATTAAAACGTGTGTAGCCTTGGAAGAAATAAATTAAAAAACTTTTATAATATAATAAATTGTGTATATAATATTGTCTTCTGTCACTGCGATAGTTACTCATGAAATAAATTTATGGAATCAGATTATATCGCGTATAATGAATATAATCCGTTTTCTTAGTTTTATTTCATTTTGTATATGATATGTTTTCTAGGTTCTTTTCGGTGAAGGAAAACATCGTGAGGAAACCGGACTTATTCCAATAAGGTCTAGTTTACCTTTTGGGTTGAATGAAAGGTCAGATGGCAGTCGCTTTCGTAAAAACTAGTGCCTACGCCAAATCTTGGGATTAGTTGTCAAAGTGGACCGCAGGCTCCCATGAGCCGTGGCAAATGCCGGGATAACGCAAGGAAGATGATGATGTTTTCTAGGTACATATATATAATGGAACTAAGATCGGTTTTCTTTAATTTTAAGTAGTTTTTTTATATTTAAAATGTGTTTTTAGGGTTTCGTAGTCAACTAGGAACCCTTATAGTTTCGCCATGTCTGTCTGTCTGTCCCTCCGTCCGTCCGTCCGTCCGCGGATAATCTCAGTGACCGTTAGAACTAGAGAGCTGAAATTTGGTACCAATATGTATATCAGTCACGCCGACAAAGTGCAAAAATAAAAAGTGGAAAAAATGTTTTATTAGGGTACCCCCCCTACACGTAAAGTAGGGAGTGATTTTTTTTTTCATTTCAACCCTAACGTATGATTTATTGTTGGATAGGTATTTAAAAATGAATTACTGTAATCGTTTTTTGATAATATTAATATTTTCGGGAATAATCGCTCCTAAAGAAAAAAAAGTGTCCCCCCCCTCTAACTTTTTAACCATATATTTAAAAAATATTTAAAAATCACAAAAGTAGAACTTTATAAACTTTCTAGGAAAACTGTTTTGAACTTGATAGGTTCTGTAGTTTTTGAAAAATATGGAAAACTACGGAAGAGCCGAGCGGCTATTTACCAACGCGGCTTTAAAAACCGGCCGTGAGCGCGTCGGGCCACGCTCAGTGTAGGCACTGAGCGTGACCCGACACGCTCTCGGCCGGTTTTTAAATATTATGTTGTTTTAATTGCATGGAGCACAGGAAGGTCCACATCTATGTATTAGTTTTTTGTAAGGAAATACAACTCTACGCTACGCCTACCTGCTTTATAAAAGAGTGATTACCATCTCTTGTCAAAGATCTTGTTGAGACGAATCAAACGAACCCAAACACAGAAGAGTTTCAAGACCTGGTTGTTGAATACTCTTGACTACCTTCCGGCTTCACCATCAGATCCTGGGTACCATCTCTTGTCAAAGATCTTATTGAGACGAACCAAACGAGCCCAAACACGGAGTGGTTTCAAGACCTGGTTGATGAATTCTCTTGACTACCTTCCAGCTTCATCACCAGATCCTGGGTACCATCTCTTGTCAAAGATCTTGTTGAGACGAACCAAACGAGCCCAAACACGAAATGGTTTCAAGACCTGGTTGATGAGAACTCATGACTACCTTCCGGCTTCATCATCAGATCCTGGATACCATCACCTCTTGTCAAAGATCTTGTTGAGGCAAATCAAACGAGCCCAAATACGAAATGGTTTCAAGACCTGGTTGATGAGAACTCATGACTACCTTCCGGCTTCATCATCAGATCCTGGGTACCATCACCTCTTGTCAAAGATCTTGTTGAGGCGAATCAAACGAGCCCAAACACGAATTGGTTTCAAGGCCTGGTTGATGAGAACTCATGACTACCATCTGACTTCATCATCAGATCCTGAGTACCATCTATTGTCAAAGATTTTGTTGAGACGAGTCAGTAACCTAAAATGATATTCAATAATAAATAATACTTACTAAAAATATTAGTCAAGTTAATTAGTTAGTTACCAAAGTCGTCAACCCAAGGATCAAAGTTTTCGGTCGCAGTATACATGCAACAGTACAGCCAAACACGCACACAAGTGCGGTTTTGGACACGGCGGGTGCCGCACACAATGACAAAATAACTTCGCGATCGTCGAGCCGCGTGCAGAGCGGACTAATATACGTCCTGCCTCTACAAGCTCTGCCGCGGTACTGACATCGCAAGCGCGCGTAACCGGTAATAAGGAGGCATTTTAAAAAAATCGTCAAAAATATTAAATTGCAATTAATAGAAAACTTTTGCATAAAATCTGTTTGAGTAAGCGTTGCAGATTATTTTTATATTAAAACTACTTCAAAAACACGTAAGTTTTCGAAGAAATTGACACTTATTATGAGGTGATTTCTGAAACAAATTGGATTCATCATATCCTCATTTACTCTATTCTAAAGCCTTATAACAAAGAAGTAGTCTCAGAAGATTGTAGTACAGGATATACATAATACAAATTTACCACTTGAAGCATTCAAAACTATCCAAACTTTACAAATTAGACGGACTAAGTCAGCACTTTTCGCGGGTTTTCCTAAACATGCACCAGAAAAAAAATCATAATTAATTAAGTGAGTTAGTTTTTAAAAATCCAGTCTCACAACATGTAAGTTAAGAAAATGTCCTAATCGAATCCTGAACTTAATAAGTCTTTTAGATGACGGAAAGTGTAGCATTTTGCCGACTAAAACTATCAATTTTACATTATTACGACGTTTTCGTTGAATGCCCTCTTAATGCTTGCGCTGCCATCTTGCACTTGGCTTGGACCACTTAGCTTGCAATTATGTGCGTCATTGGGTGTCATTGAGAGAATATGACCTACATCAGCATTTCCCATTTGATCGAATATTTAGTCGGTCCTGCCTGGGTCCCGGCAGACAATTTTATTATGGTCGCGCGTTATAAAACATCAGGCCGTCCCTATCGCATTCGAGCTAGCCTCCATTCCATAACCGATTATTGAAAACTCGATAACGATTATTTCCGGTTAGCTACGTATCTTAGTACGAATTGATGATTTAATGACAATAAAATCTAGGCGTATTCTACTTGGTAATCTACCTAGCTACCTACTTGTAATTTTTCAAATTATTTGCTGTAATTTTATTTCAGGAATTCATTTTTGGCCATAAATATACCTAACCGATTATATAAAGCCCTACGCGTAAACTCCCAATGGCCCCCTCCTCGAGGGGCTTCGTGTCAACATAGGTACTAACTGCAAAAGGGAATTCCATCAGAGCTCCACCTCCCATTATCTCCGCAGACCCGCCTCGCGGGGCCCAGTAGCTCAAAGCTCCGCTCGCACGCGTAAGTAGCAAAGCAATGGCCCCCTCTTCGAGGGGCTTCGTGGCAGTATGACCACTTACCGCAAAATGGTATTCCATCAGGGCTCCACCTCCCATTGTCTCCGCAGACCCGCCTCGCGGGGCCCAGTAGCTCGAAGCCCCGCTCGCACGCGTAAGTCGCAATGGCCCCCTCCTCGAGGGCCTCGTCGGAGAACGTAACGTGGGAGTGGGCGGGGGCGCCTGGAAATCGGCATGTTGCTGATGCTCCTGGGGACAAATGGGAAGTTTAGGGACATGTTGCAGAATAAATAGAAATGGTGTAAATATAAGACACAAAAAATGTAGGTACCTAACTAAACTTAACTTCTATCTCAGTACTATATAATATAACTAAGGTACAGCGGAGCAAATCCCGACTGGAGGACCATTGTAACTGGTCCATTTTTTCCATTATTACACTACTAGCTTATGCCCGCGGCTTCGCTCGCGTTAAATTCGAAAATTGCAGAATGCTCCATACAACCCCCCCCCCCCTCCATTAGGAAAGTGGGGCTTTAAAAAGAGACAAAAAGTTTATTTGTTTAATTGTTTATTTTACAATTAGTACTAACAGTAAAACCTTACGTACTAATCGGTGCTATAGGTACTACTTATGTCTATCATGCATACATATAAGCACTTAATTAAGCAAATTTAAATTACAATTGTGTCAGAAAGAAATAATTAGGTACAATAAAAATCACAATGTCAAAAAAATTACTACAATTTCGTTACTTTATACAATAGAGCTTTTTGTAACCATGGATTCGAGGTAACGCCTGGCTGCTGTGAGAAACTGATTCTCAGAGGTGTAAAAAATGTCAAGTTGGCTATTGCTTATTAAGATACCATTCAAGAGAGTCATTGCTTGATGTAAAGGAGAAAAAGAGAGCCCGCGAGATCTGGTCGACGGGACAGCAAAAAATCCGTGATTGCGAGCGCGTAATTGCTTAAAGGAGATTCGAGGAACCCGAATTGCTAACAGAGAGAGTAAAGCTGGGTTGGTAGTAAAGTAGCCTATGTCACTCTCCATCCCTTCAAAAATCGCGTCAATTCCTCGTCAATAACAAACGGACACACACTAATTAACAATGCAAACATTGTAAAACATCAAAAAAAATGGATTAGTTTCATGTTGAAAACTTGAAACATTGGCCTAGCGGTAAGAGCGTGCGACTTTCAATTCAGAGGTCGCGCGTTCGAACCCCGGCTCGTACCAATGAGTTTTTCGGAACTTATGTGCAAAATGTCATTTGATATTTGCCAGTCGCTTTTTGGTAAAGAAAACGTCGTGAAGGAACCAGACTAATTCCAATAAGGTCTAGTTACCCTTTGGGTTGGAAGGTCAGATGGCAGTCTCTTTCGTAAACCTACGACAAATCTTGGGATTAGTTGTCACAGCGGACCCCAGGCTCCCATGAGCCGCGGCAAATGCCGGGATAACGCAAGGAGGATAATGATGAACATAATAATATACTCGTAATTAGGTACCGTCAGCATTATTCGACGCATGAATGATAAACGTTGCGTCATTCAGACAAATATATGGAAACAGTTTAAGAGCTACAGACAGACTTGTGAGGGAAAGTCCGTGACGAATGCGTCGAACAACCAAATTCGATATGATCTATAGATTAGAGAAAGCGTGCATTCGCACTGCGGACTAGTGTTGGGTAAGACTCGAGTCCACGAATCTTGAGGAAAGACTCGATTTAGATTTTCACCGGATTTTTAGACTCCGGTTAGATCTAGTCATCTTGGATTTTCGGTAACTAAGGGCCACTTGAACCAACGAAAATGCAGGGTTAACCCACCATTTTCGTTGGTGCAAGTGGCCCAAAGAGACATAAAGGAAAACTTAATTACCCTAAGTATTATAAAAATTACCAAATTCGGTGTGATCTAATAGATCGGAAAAAGCGTGCATTCGCACTTTAGACTACGAGTAGTGTTGGGTAATACTCGCTTTTACGAGTCTAAGGTTTAGGTTTTTAGACTCGGTATAGTTTAAGTAATTTGGATTTTCGTAAACTAAGAGACTTCATTGCATTCGGACTTCGTAGTCCACCTGGGACACTGCCGATCAAATATATGAAAGAGGCGCGTTCCTAGGACGCAATCTAAGCTCGTGTAGGTGAACGCGTACCATGCTTGTATGAGTGAGATATGACAGGTGGACTGTTCGCGTTTTTGACAGGCGGCAACTGTGAGGTGACCGAGAGCGGGTGGGCGGCACTTTCAGCGGGGAGCGGGAGTGGCCGTACTGTAAAAACCTTGGGACACTTTTTTTCTCCTATTAGGATTGAAAGAGCTGGCGATTGAGTGGAAAGTACATAAAAAATTCCAAATCCAATAAAAGTGGGGCGGACAACATTGAAAAAAAAATGGCTAAGACTTTCAAGAAAAAAACGTACACCCCTCTTAAACGCCGGCAACGCACTTCCAACCCTTCTGTTTCGGGTGTCCATGGGCGGCAGTAATCGCTTATCATAAGGTGACTTGTCTGCTCGTTTGTCTCCTATCACTGAAGACTCGTTTCTTCCCATCACTAAAGATGTCCGCCATATACGGAAGTGAGAACTTTCGGCGGATATCCGACAAAAGAAGATGTACGGAAGTGTCGACTTTATGCTATTATGATCAAGTGCCGTTTACAATCGGTTAGTCTCGCACAATGGCGTGTTAGGGCCCGTTTACACGGTGCGAGAATTTGCATAAGGTACAGCGGGGCAAATCCCGACTGGGGGTACAAATGTAACTGATCCATTTTTTCCATGTTTTACAATGTTTGCATTATTAAATAGTGTGTCCACCGGTTATATATGGTAGGCGTGTTTAGTGGATACATGTAGAACTCAACATCATAGTGTAATAATGGAAAAAATGGATTATTTCAATTTAGAACGGCTTTTAATAAGTTTTTTTTTCGCAAGATTTTCATTTTTGGCACAAGTTTTTATCGCCGATTGTTCCTTTCTGTCAACAGTCACCTACTGCTCTCCGAGACGTTTCTAAAAATCCCTTACTTGATGGGGATACGACGTTTCATGACAGAGTTCCTATGACCACCTTTCGCTTCATCAGATCAACTCCATGATACCATAATATTGCATTGTCACGTGATTCACATTTGTGCGTAAAATTTCAGCTCAATCGGAAACCGGGAAGTGGGTCAAATTTAGCTTCTAGATTTTGACCCAAACTAACATAATAAACGTAATAAATACAAGTCTTGGCAAAGAATACCTTTTTGTACCCTTTGGCGTAGAAACTCTAGGTTCATGGGGTCCCACCGCGAACAAGTTGTTCACAGAAATCGCGAAGCGTCTGGTTGAGGTAACTGGTGACCGAAGAGCTGGCGACTTCCTCGCACAACGTATCAGCATTGCGATACAGCGAGGAAATGTCGCCAGTATCCTTGGTACAATGCCTCAAGGGCCTATTTTAGACATTAGCTAGCTTTTAAGTTTAGTCTTAGTTTCTTATATAATTATTTATGTAAATATATTCAAATAAACTTGATTCTTTACTATTGCCTACAAAAAACATAATAAGGCAAGTTGAATAAATCGAACTGAATAAATCTTGTAATAAATCGGTTCATCCGTTCGGGAGCTACAATGCCACAGACAGACACACACACAGACAGACAAACAGACAGACACGTTAAACTTATAACACCCCGTCGTTTTTGCGTCGGAGGTTAAAAAGGAGAGTTCCACAGATGTCACATTTCCGGAAATCAGGCTGACACAGATGAGATCACATCCGTACTCTCTCGGGTGAAATGACTAACACTAAAGGATTTTCCTCAATGACACACACAGCGCGCCCTCTAACGGGGCGCGTCACTTTCTCTTAACACTTTATATGGATACTAGTGAGTAGTGACCTGCCCCGTCTTCGCACGGGTACATTATAAACCTTCATCTAGAATCACTCTATTTATTTAAAAAACTGCACCTAGATCTTAAAAACTACTGACGGCCGTCTGTATCTTAAGGCAAAGGGAAGCGACTTCTGTCTGTCTGTTTGTCTCTTTGTCTGTCTGTCTGTCTTATAGTAGTTAGGTATATACTCTTTATTATACTGTAGTCCTACAAAAATGACAGTTACATATATGAGTGAGATAGTAATAAAATAAGGTTATTTCCATATCATTAAGTATAGCAAAACCATAAACTTTAACTATTTGTTCAGCAATTCCCGTCAACTTTGTACAATGCCACGTCAGCAAATTTTAATTGATCCTATTTTGTTACCAACATTTAGTAATATAATTCGACTTTCGTAAGATATATACAGGATAATTGTTATAATTAAGAAAATATAGATACTAGAGAACCTTAATGACGAAATAAAACTTAATAAAATCTCAATTCATCAACAAAATCTTGGTAACAAAATAGGAATTAATAAAAACAAATTTAACTTTTCCCTTAATTTTTGTACAAAGTTGACGGGAATTGCTGTGTTAAACTTTATATCAAAGATGTAAAGTTGACTTCTGCATGGCTTTCCCTGGGATTTTCCGCGTATTTTCTACGTTTGTAGGCCATGAGGTCAATGACCTTCGTTTATTATATTGCAATGTGTTTATTATTTAAATTAAATGGTTAAGCTTTATAAGGTTGTTGAGAGACCTTAGACCTTAGGTGAAAGTCTAGATTCTAGAACTACTGTAGGTTTCTCTACGTAGGACTCACGGTTTACTTAATACTAGAGAAGGAGCGAACGTCAATTTAAAGCTTGTGTTGATATAATTATTTAATTAGGCATTTACATAGGTACATAATGTGAATAATTAGACAATTATATCTCATAGGCACTGGTCCTACCGAGAGCTAGTAAGCTATGAGCTATCGGCTATAAACACGAACAAAAGATAAGCACTCCCGCGTGCAAATAAAAGAGACACGGTGGTATTGATAGCTGATCGCTGGGCAAGTAACTATAAACATTGTCATCCTCCTTGCGTTATCCCGTCATTTGCCACGACTCATGGGAACCTGGGGTCCGCTTTGACAACTATTCCTAAGATTTGGCGCAGGCACTAGTTTTTACGAAAGCGACTGCCATCTGACCTTCCAACCCGAAGGGTAAACTAGGCCTTATTGGAATTAGTCCGGTTTCCTCACGATATTTTCCTTCACCGAAAAGCGACTGGCAAATATCAAATGACATTTCGCACATAAATTCCGAAAAACTCATTGGTGAGAGCCGGGGTTCGAACCCGCGACCTCCGGAACGAAAGTCGCATGTACGCTAGGCTACCAGCGTACCTACCGAGAACTTGCGACAGCGCGCTCAATACAAACTGCCCTACGTGTCCAATCTTCCTTCCTATATCTGTGCCTGTCTCTTCTGTAGAATAGAATAGAATAGAATAGAATAGAATAGAATAGAGTAGAGTAGAGTAGAGTAGAGTAGAGTAGAGTAGAGTAGAGTAGAGTAGAGTAGAGTAGAGTAGAGTAGAGTAGAGTAGAGTAGAGTAGAGTAGAGTAGAGTAGAGTAGAGTAGAGTAGAGTAGAGTAGAGTAGAGTAGAGTAGAGTAGAGTAGAGTAGAGTAGAGTAGAGTAGAGTAGAGTAGAGTAGAGTAGAGTAGAGTAGAGTAGAGTAGAGTAGAGTAGAGTAGAGTAGAGTAGAGTAGAGTAGAATAGAATAGAATAGAATAGAATAGAATAGAATAGAATAGAATAGAATAGAATAGAATAGAATAGAATAGAATAGAATAGAATATTTATTTGTATTAATTGTACATCGTCACATTCATCTTTCATACACTATTTACAATGAGGTAAAATAATCTTAAGTATTTCAAAATAAAATCATTACATTAAATTATAAAAATTAAAATGATAAATAAATTAATAATTAAAATGCAATTGACAAGCTCAACTTAATTTGTTAATAATAATTCTAATAGTACTAGTGGCTCCGTTCAGTAAGAAAGTAAGAAAACAATGTAGGATATAAACGCTAGAATAACAAATCATATCCCTATTGCCTCTCACAAGTGCAAACTGCAAAATACCCACAATTTCATTCTACCAACATCCACAATCTAAAATACACTTCAAAACTAACAACATTCACATTCTCAACCTTAACCTTACGACTTAAGGTCGCGAATATAAAACAGGTTAAACCTAACGGTAAAGTAACATGGCTAAGGTCAACTACGCTTTCTTCACGATGTAATAGCTGTGAACGTTTTCAGAAATATGTATACAGATTTCGACTTTATCTCAACGGATTATGATGAAAAGGTGTATAGATATTAATGGGATATGTGATATCGAAATTGAATACGAGAAGCTCGTTTTATCAGAGAAAAGCCGTTTTGTGCATTGAGGTATACTAGAGAGGACACTGCGAACAAAAAGTTTGCGCTACGGACATAAATCCTGGGGCCCGTTTCTCAAAAGGTACAATCCTTGTATTACAAGTGCGCGAACTGTCAAATCGTATGGGTTGTCATGGAAACACACTTGTAATAAATTGCTTGTACCTTTCGAGAAACGGGCCACAGGACTTATGTTGCCTCGGTCAGTCTGGCGTAGTCGGTAGTGATTGCCTGCTAAACCGATAGTCCTAGGTTAGAATCTTGGTGAGGGCATTTATTTGTGTGATGAACTGGATATTTGTACCCGAGTCATGGATGTTTTCTGTTTTTGAATATTATATATGTATCGTTGTCTAAGTATCCACAGCACAAGCCTTCTTGAGCTTACCGTGGGCACAGTATAATAAAGAGTACTATCGTACAGTATGGTCACTCCCGCTCCCCGCTGAAAGTGCCGCCCAGCCCCTCTCGGTTACCTCACAGTTACCGCCTGTCAAAAACGCGAACCGTCGACCTGTCATATCTCACTCATACAAGTCATACAAGCATGGCACGCGTTCACCTACACTAGCTTACAATGTGTGCTAGGAACGCGCCTCTTTCATATACAGAGTGGGGCCTGTAACAAAGGCGAAGAATTGAACTGTAGGCTATTCTCCTTATACTGATCAACATTTGTTCAGTGACTTTTAAAAATTATGAAGTCTTTAAATTTTTAATTTTTCATATGAAATGAAATGAAATGAAATATTTATTTTCCAAGTAGGCATATTACAATGCGCTTATGAACGTCAAATAAAACTACGCCGGCTCTAACCCTACGCCTCAGCCTCGAGAAGATTTCAGTCCCCCCTCAGTTGGAGGAGGGTATCCACTATGGGACCGGCAAGAAACTCGGCGGGCCACTTCTTTTCAAAACATTACATCTTATATTTAACATGCATTAAAAAAAAACAAGATACAATTTAATAAGCAAAAGTATTCATAAAAAAAAAATATTAACACAAGAAATTATACAAAGTACAAAGCTATTATGATTATTAATAAGAGATGTTAGAGATGTATAGAGTCTCTAAGTGTCAAAGTACATCTAAAAAAATTATACATGAAGAAAAAAACCGAATAACTAAAATAACTTTAGAGTTGTAAAAGACTCTTGTTGTCTTAAGCAAAGGAAAAAAAAATATATGTATACTTAATCTACTTTTTTCCTTGGAGATGTATATGGTCTCCAAGAGTCAGAAAGAAAAATAAACAAACAAGGACCGAACAGAGAAAATAAACAAACAAGGACCAACATACAAAATAAATATTAGCTTCAATGTACGCCATTATTGTTGTCATTGACGTTGTCTGTCATACTTTAGACTTAACAGAATTCGCATTACATTACCTCTTAGAAAAAACTTTCAAGGGTGATAAAAATCAAAATACAAGTTATTTTTAAAAGTCGCCGAACAAATGTTGATCAGTATAAGGAGAATAGCCTAGAGTTCAATTATTCGCCTTTGTTACAGGCCCCACTCTGATTTGATTGCCAGTGTCCGAGATGTGCCGCGGGACTCAGTCAACCTATGTAGAGACATTAAACGTCGATACGAACTCTACATTATCCCAAAGTTTCATCTTTGAGAAAATGAGGAAGGTCTGGCGGCTCTGGTCTCTTAGTCCATTATATGCTGAGACGCAAATATGGTATACTCTTGGGTCGCATCGTTCGTTTTTCGTCATCTTCCTAAATTTGTCCGATTCTGCTTTCGTCTGTCATTCTTTATTCGTCACGATCGTCGATGGTCCATGATGATGGACAAAGTTCATCCTCACTTTCTCGACACGTGGCAAACCAAGAACAAACGGGCCTCCCGCTCGTTTTTGCCCAGAACGTGCAAGTTGTGGTATGAGCTTCCTTCTGAGGTGTTTCCCTTGCGCTATGACATGGGGTTCTTCAAGAAGCAGGTATTTAGGGTTCTCAAAGGTCGGCAACGCATAACTGGCTCCCATGATGTTGCTTATGTCCATGGGCGGCGATGACTGCTTACCATCAGGCGGCTCGTCTGCTCGTTTGCTGCCTATTTCATAAAAATAAAAAAATGGTCTTTCTCAACTACGGTCAATTTCGTTGTTCATCTTTATCTTAATCCGTCTCGTTCTTCACTCGTCATAATCTTCTTTCGACATGTTCGCTGTTAAATCTATGTTTTTCGTGTTTTTTCGCAGTCTTAGGCACTGGTCCCACCGCGAGCTAGTAAGCTATGAGCTATCGACCATAAAAACGAACAAAAGATAATCACTCCGGTGTAAATAAATGAGACACGGCGATGTTTATAGTTACTCGCCCAGCGGTGAGCTATCAATATCGCCGTGTCTCTTTTATTCGCACGGGGGTGCATATCTTTTGTTCGTTTTTATAGCCGATAGCTCATAGCTTACTAGCTCGCGGTGGGACCAGTGCCTTAGGTCGGTAACAACTTAGAATATGACCAAATACGAAATGACTAAAAACGATTGAGTCGCAATAAGAAAAATGCCAATAACTCATTGTGGCCAAAGACAATAATGACTGCAGACTAAGTTGACGAATGAAGAATGGCTGACGAAAGCAGAATCGGACAAATTTAGGAACATGACGAAAAACGAACGAATCGACCCAAGAGTATACCGCAAATATGTAAATGGGCGGTCAGTAGCGACTCGTAGTAAAGTTACCATACTATAATCGACCACAGTTCCCACAACATTTGTACAGTTAATTTGACAGGTGAAAGTAAGGTTGTTTTTCTCAGCAGGAATAGCTTTCTTGGTTAGTTATGTAAACTTGTGGGCTAATATAAAGTACTTGGCGAGAAGCTTTGAGTTATATTTTTTGACGGGGTGTTCCAAGTTTGACGTGTCTGTCTGTCTGTATGTGTGTCTGTCTGTGTCATTGTAAATAAACAATAAATAAATAAATAAACAATATGAACCAAATTGTCAAAACTGAGGTACAAAAGTTTTAAGCCTGTGTCAAAAGATGGCAGTCTATGCACTGTGATTACACATTATGCTTCGGCGGTAACTCTCTATAATACTCCATCCTCTTTGTCACTAGGTACCGACTAGGCCAGAACGATCGTCAAATGAATAAAAAAATTTGAAAAAACCCCCGACCTCGAATTAGTAAACCGAATTTCATGAAACACGGCTAAGAACACTCCCGACTAACTCAGCTTTCAGAGAAAAAAATACTAAAACTAAATCGATTCATCCGTTCGGGAGCTACGATGCCACAGACACACACACACACACACACACACACACACACACACACACACACACACACACACACCGTCGTTCTTGCGTCGGGGGTTAAAAAGCAAAGTCAATACAAGTCAAACTGCCAAGTTCTGCCTTGTGCCCATCCCCACTACTCAGAACGTGCCAAAAGCGCTCATAAAAACATATTCAATTCATAAAATTGTCCATACCTTTTTTATGTACGGCTTTCTGAATGAATACTTTCTTTAGCCGGCGGCAAACAGGTGTATCTTATACGGGACAGTGGGTCAGCGAGATACCATAAGAATAAAGACTGTTAACTGTCTTACAAAACCACAAAATTAAAATTTTGAAAAAACCCCCTACCGCGATATAGTGGACCGATTTTCATGAATCATGGCTAAGAAAAGAACACTCCCGAATAACCCAGCTTTCAAACAAAAAAAATACTAAATTTACGATGCTACAGACAGACACACACACACAGACAGACAGACAGACAGACACGTCAAACTATCTTATCGTATGGCTTACAGGTTGTTCTGTACTTAAATTTTTAAAAAATTTTAAAAACTTCAGGAGTAGTTTCATGTGCTCTACCTACCCCTTCATGGGATACAGGCGTGATTGTATGTATGTATGATGTATGTTTTAAAAACTAGACAAGATATTCAACGGCATTTGTTGAAAGTGTCTTAAGATCAGCCCTTTTTCCGCTAAACTTGGTTATGGGTCACTCGAAGACTATATGGTGCACCGGATTGGATTTATATTTCAGCTTGTCTTGTACAATCTATATTATTCTTGTCTCTGGTCACGATGAGTCAGCGTAACGTCCCGTTTCGTCCCACAATCTACTCCAAAAGGCCCTTAAGCCATTTCGTACATTTCCTTTCATCTTGAGCCATACAGCTAAGAGTTAAGGTATTAGATGTGTGTATGGTAACGGTTGTATGAATAATCGAGACGATTGTTATTGATGTTGGAATTCTGATATTAATATTTGGGTGACTGGGGCTCAGTCATCTTAACCTGTGTGGCTAAATCCATACTTATACTTATTACTTATATTACTTATCCATACTAATATTATACACGTTAAACTTTCGTGAGACATATTCAAATAATTAATGAATCTACAGTTGTACTCACGTTATTATATCGCTATTGCTGCGACATGTTTCGGGCCAATTCGGAGGCCCCTCTTCAGGCATATAGGAGTTCACGCGACGGCTAAACTCCGTCCGGAGTACAACCGTAGATTCATTAATTATTCATACTAATATTATAAATGGGAAAGTGTGTGTGTCTGTTTGTCCGTCTTTCACGGCAAAACAGAGCGACGAATAGACGTGATTTTTTAAAGTGGAGATAGGTGAAGGGATGGAGAGTGACATAGGCGACTTTTTGTCTCTTTCTAACGCGAGCAAAGCCGCGGGCAAAAGGGCATAACCTAAACAAAGCCAAAAGGAATTTTGGCCAAGATGTGATGGGACACGCCGACAACACTGATTGTCGCATGTGTGGCGAAGAGGAAGAGACCGTCAGACATCTAATGTGTGAATGTCACGCCCTCGCCAGACAAAGAATGAAGAACTTTGGAGCAGGCTACCTGGCACCGAAGGACTTCAGAGAGCTATCCATCAGCCTCATCATCCGTTACGTGGAGATGGTCGAGAAGCTCCTGAATAGCTGAAGGATCGTAGGATCGTAGGGGGTAATTGCACAAAAGATCCCGATGGGTCGAAGTGTATCCGTAAGGGCCCCCGCAGATTTAAGATAAGATAAGATAGGTAGCCTAAACAGGGTGAAATAAAAAAGGACCGTACAAACTTTGCATAGTGACTTTTGAGGTTATAATTAACAACTTTTATTATGGGTCCAATGCTGAAATCGCGTCGGGGGTTAAAAATTACAAGTGCTGCTTGTGAACGTGACACAAATGGATCAAGCGGTTGCGTTCCCATACTAAATTACAACGAGTGATCATTATTATGTGTCATTATCTGGGTCCTTATTGTTGTTGGTGCTTACGGCATTATGAGCAATACGAACGCCGCGAGATGTAAGCGCCATCGACGGTCCCTTTACTCAAATAACGTCACATATATATGGTGACTTTGAGTTAGCTTCAATGCTACCTACTACTTAGTTGAGGTGGTCTGTGTACGAGTGAGAATTCTACACCGTTACGTGTCCAAGGCGCAGTTACTTCGTAAACATCTAATTGGGTCGGTACCGCCCCGTCGATGTACTTTGTGCAGAGATACTTCCTTGAAGGCCAATGAAACAAAGCTTGTACTATGAGTTCTAGGCGACGATATACATAAAAACATACTTATTTAAATAAATACATACTTATATACATAGAAAACATCCATGATTCAGGAACAAATATGTGCTCATCACATAAATAAGTGCCCTTATTATCCCTACCAGGATTCGAACCCGGGACCTCTTAGGAGGCAGGACCACTACGCGCTAGGTCAGACCGTTTCAGTATCACAGTTATATGTAGAAAAGCTTGTTCCACAAACGATGCGGTGAAGTGGAACTAAATGTAACTATAAAATAACTAACGGGACATCGCAATGAAATCTAGCCGCTTAGGTTTATTATGATTAGATGCACTACATGTGGGCCGATTGTAAAATCAGGCAGATAGTGAAATTCCTCGGCATAAGGTTAGCGGTAAAATCCTTCGTTGTTTCCTGGGTTGACGTGACGGACCAAAAATATTGTGGTTCTCAGCTCTCTGAGTTTATGGGAAGTACTAGTTCTATTCTGATGATCAATTGAGTGAGTGTCATAAATGCGAATCTTTGTTTTCGCTTTACTTCGGAACTAAATGACCTACAGACTTGAAATTTTGGGTTTTAAGTATGTGATTATAGCTTACTGGATGACGAAAATTTCTGCGTTCTGGTTTTATCCAGAGGTTCTCAAATAGGGGCCTGAAAATGCGGCGAAATTTTTCTAGTAAAGGATGGTACGGCCACAGTATAATAAAGAGTACTATCGTACAGTATGGCCACTTCCGCTCCCCGCTGAAAGTGGCGCTCACCCCCTCTCAGTTACCTTACAGTTACCGCCTGTCAAAGATGCGAACAGTCGACCTGTCATATTTCACTCATACAAGCATAGTACGCGTTCACCTACACGAGTTTAGACTGTGTGTTAGGAACGCGCCTCTTTCATATATTTGATCGCCAGTGTCCGAGGTGTGGTACGGCAGTGTTTGCTTCGCGCTCGACTTATAATTTTACACATAGCACATAGCATATATAGTGTTAATATTTCGCGCACGCTTGAGTATCATATCAATTCGGCCATCGCTTGCGCAGCCATGATAATTCGTATTAGCAATATTAGTAATATAAGTATTCTACGAATTTAAATCCCTTACTTGCTAGGGAGGCACTGATCCTTGAGCAGTTTCATGCGTTTTGTTTACCCCTTTTAATTTAGGAGTGAGTTTATATACTTATATACTAACCCCGTTATTCATAAACGTACTTTAAAGTTATCAAGCTGATAAAGTTCGTTGGTCCCTTTCTATCACACCAATACGTCGGAAAGGGACAAACGAACTTTATCGGCTTGATAACTTTAGTGAACGTTTATGAATAATAATGTACGAATTTAGGAATTTATTTAAAGGATGTTTATTTAAACCTGCGATAATTTACGAAGTAATTATGAAGCCTTATTGAATAAAAAGCAAACAATAAATTCGGTGAATCATACATTTTTCCCCTCACTAGCTCGGAAACACGTGTTTTGTCCTTCAATACCAGCTGGTAAAAACGCATTTTATCCACTAGTGGGTAAAGTAATTTGACCTTGAATAAAGTCAAATTAACTGCTCTAAAATTGATAAAGGTAGGTGAATCTAGTAATAAAGATGATTTACCACCTGTGGAACTACTGGAAGCAGTAATAAGCGCATTTTTTGCGTTGTAGTTTCCTCGCTATAGTGAGGAGAGTGTTAAAAAACTCGCAAGTTCAGGATTCTATTCTCGAACCACTCGCTTCGCTCGTGGTTCAACTATAGAATCCTTTCACTTGCTCGTTTTTCAATTCCACACTCGGCGTTAAAATACAACTTTGCCCCCTTGTATAACAAATAACTATTACTTGTTAAAATAGGCATTTATTGAGCGCATATTTTTCACGATTCCGGGTCACAAATTGACAAAAATAGGTAGCTTGAGTCTAGTTCTATAAAAATATGGCATCTTTGGTAATATAGGCTTGTTTCCTATACTTAGAATAATAGTTATTTGTTTTACAAGGGGGCAAAGTAGTTGTTTAACCGCACGTGCCAATATTGATACCTGAGCAAGCGAAAGATTCCAATATTGAACGAGCGTTGCGAGGGTATCAAGGCACGAAGGTTAAACAAACTTTGCCACCGAGTGAAACACAAAATTTTTCACCACACCAACATGAACAAAATACTGACTATAAAACATCAAAATAAATCAAATCCATCAATTTATTCAATATTTATGATTCAAAATCATCATTTATAGGTAAAATCTAGCAACCAGATTAAGACATCGAGTTAAAATTTGTATGAAATTACTTTGCCCCCTTGTGGATAAAATGCAATTTTGCTATCTGTTTTTCGATAGCAAAGAAAGCCTTTACCAGTTGGTGTGGTGAAAAATATTTTATTCAATGCACGAAATAAAGCACCACATATTTAGAAGAAAAATATGGACAGTGGTTATGTTTAAACATAATTTCTATTTAATAAGCAAAGAGAAATATAATAAGTAAATGAATTGACCGTGACGTCCTCAGTATTTCATAGTAATTCCATATTAATAAATCGTTTTGACAGTTCTTAAAAAGAAGCTAATTTCACTAGTAGGAATATAGCCTATTCTGAGCAACAATGCTGCAAACTTATTCTAATACAAACTTAACATTTGTCTTGGGACTGCAGAACATAATGTAACTACGGGCAGTATCACACGTGCGATCGCTGACGCAAGCGATTTCTAGGGGAAGTTGCAACCTTTTTTTAGGTCATTATTTACGCTACTGAACGTGTTGGAGGCCTTTTATCCGACTTACAAGGACGGCAAAAGAAAATTAGAAATAGTGGAGTTAGCACTATTACGATTTACAATTATCGTCATCCTTGCGTTATCCTGGCATTTTGCCACGGCTCATGGGAGCCTGGGGTCCGCTTTTACAACTAATTCCAAGATTTGGCGAAGACACTAGTTTTACAAAAGCGACTGCCATCTGACTTTCCAACCCGAAGGGTAACTATTAGGCCTTATTGGAATTAGTCCGGTTTCCTCGCGATGTTTTCCTTCACCGAAAAGCGACTGGCAAATATCAAATGACATTGACATTTCGCACATAAGTTCCGAAAAACTTATTGGTACGAGACGGGGTTCGAACCCGCGACCTCCGGATGATGCCACTTTTTAATTTCTTTTTTTTTTTGCCAGACTGTACAAATTATCTTTCTATCCGACTTATTAAATAGAAATTGGGTTTAAACTATGTACTACCTCTATAATAACTACTATCCATGTTCTTCTTATAATTCTCTGATGTTTTATTTCGTGTATGGTATAAATAGTACATTACGATACAAGTGCGAAAAAAAAAGAAGTTCGAAACCAGTGGCGATAATATCAAACACTACCGAAGGGAATGTTTTTTTTTATGGCATAGGAGGCAAACGAGCAGACATGTCGCCTGATGGTAAGCGATCACCGCCGCCCATGGACACCAGAAACATCAAAGGTGTTGGGGTGCGTTGCCGGCCTTTAAGATGGGTGTACGCTCTTTTCTTGAAGATTTGAAGGTCGTATCGGTCCGGAAATACCGCAGGCTACAATTCATTCCACAGTTTAGCTGTGCGGGGCAGGAAGTTTCTAGAGAAACGCACAGTTGAGGACTGCCAGCCATCTAGATGATGGCGATGGAAATGTTGTCGCGTAGGGCGATGGCGGAAAGAATCGGCAAGGATTAAATCGACACGAGTTTTTAGTACTGATTATTTTTCCAGTACCTACAGATGGTACTTTTTATACGCACTAGTGCGAGAAGTGGTTCATCATTTCTTTGTCAGGTCGAAATCGAAACTTCGGAGGGCCAACTGTACTGGAAAACGACGTACGATCCACGTGCGAGAAGGAAAATTCATAACTCGTGTCGATTTAAAACACTCCCTTCGGTCGTGTTTTAATTTATCGCCACCCGTTTCGTACTTCCATTTTTCCGCACTTTTATCGTAATGTACTATGTTTTTAAATTCAGGTAACTTTCCCATTTGCGAACGATTGTTTAAATGTTACACTTTTAGCCATTATTTCACAATATATGTACACATGTACAGTCAACCAATTGGAACCCTAGGCCACCGTAGAACTATGTCACAGTGACGTTATAAATCAGATTGTAAGAAATCTCTTACTGCTTGTCATTTTGACATGGTTGTAGAGTGGCCTAGGGTTCCAATTGGTTGACTATACCTATGTAAACCTATTCTCCTGTATGTCTTCATGTTTACCAAAGTACTACTTTACAGTAGTTAAGTTTCTATTGACTGTGACAAACTGAACTAATAAAAAAACACCTTTTTGTAGGTGAAAAAAAGCGTCCCAAATTAAATTTTTCCACTTCGTTACTATTTTTCAAACACTTTGTAAATACAGCGGTTACAAAATGGAACGTGAAATAGTAACAAAATTTTGGACCATATTTTGTCACTTGTTTTTTTTCCCTAAATCTAAAGTACTTTGTGGAGAAACATAAGATTTACCTACTTTAGAAAATAGTAGAATTACAATACAAGTGCGAAAAAAATAAGATCGAAAAGAGTGGCGGTATTTAAATGAAAACACGACCGAAGGGAGTGTTTTAAATCGACACGGGTTATCCTTTTCGCACGTGTATCGCACGACGTTTTTCAGTACAGATGGCCCTTCGAAGTTTCGACCTGGCATATAATGAACCACTTCTCGCACTAGTGCGTAAAAAAAACACCATCTGTACTGAAAAAATATTTTTGGTGATTCTTCTCGCCCAAATGCCCAACAGTATAGTATACCTATAGTTCTTATAATAGAGTTTAAAATGGTGAGTGAATGGAAGCCTGAATGAATGATGGTCGAATTCGGCAGTGAGTAAAAGTAGAGAAAGTCCTAATTAGAGTCGGTTACGACACGTGTCATTCACCTGTTTGTATGGCCATACTTTGTGACAGTTCTCACGTCATACAGTAGAATATAGAAGATTTGGAGATCAAAAATTACTATACGAAATATTAATCTTAATTAAAATTAACATAAATATCTATAGAAAAATAATACCATTTCAATGGCCTGTTTCACCATAGTGACGCCATTCATTGTCTGTTCAACAAGCAAATATTGACAGTGACACCTCACCCGCCATTAAATTTCACATACGTCATTTCGATCATTTAAAAAAAAATCCATACTAATATTATAAATGGGAAAGTTTGTGTGTCTGTTTGTTTGTCCGTCTTTCACGGCAAAACGGAGCGACGAATTGACGTGATTTTTAAGTGGAAATAGGTGAAGAGATGGAGAGTGACATAGGATACTTTTTGTCTCTTTCTAACGCGAGCGAAGCCGCGGGAAAAAGCTAGTACGAAATAAAAATAAAAGAGCTACCTTTCCGTAATCGTTATAAAGTATTCTATCAGAAAAAATGATAATAGGAAAATTCCTATTATCATCAACAAACTTTACCTACCCAATTTATTATGGAAAAGCCGACAAAATGAGGGCAGCACAAGCCAAGTCGTATTTTAACCAGAAAGAATGGTGAAATAACCTCAAAAAAGTCTAACCTAAATACTTCTCAATTTTTACGGTAAAAACCCCATTCTAATGTAAAATCCTAAACTTTGACCCGTCAGAATGCGAAAATGTTTTATTAAATAGTAACGGAGTAGAGCATCGAATGCTGGACCGCTTGGAAACCGGTGTCCGGTACCGTTACCACAGAATAAATAATAGTTACATAGACAGGACACTTCGTACAAAGTTTGATAGTTCAGGGTCGAATTGTGTTTTCCTTTTCTAATGCATGTTTATATTATCTATTATTTAAGAAGTTCAACGACTTTTCTTTAAGTTAATTTAATAAGTTTTATGTAATTGAGAGACTGTTGATCCCACGGGCAAACTCGTTCTGTTCCAGAGTTTTGTGGGACTATATGTTAGAAATAAGTTTGTCACTGTACTTTAATAACAATAAATAAATAAATGGAGCTGTATAAACTTGATGCAGCTTTAATATCCTTCCTGGCTGCATGTATGAGGCAGTGGACCACAGTCCTTCGTCAACCAGGAGGCAGGGATGGCCCCCCTGGCCCGCAGGACTTCATAAGGATTGAGCGAGGAATATTCCAGGGTGACAGTTTGAGTCCATTATGGTTCTGCCTAGCTCTGAATCCCCTCAGCACGCTGCTGAAGGATTCTGGGCTAGGTTGCCGGCTTCGGAGAGAGGGTGAAGTCATCTCTCACCTTCTGTACATGGACGATCTCAAACTATTTGCACCGAACACCCAAGACCTGATGGTGCTATTGAAAACCACAGAAGTTTTCAGTACCGCCATCAGAATGGAGTTTGGTGTCGATAAGTGTGCGGTTATGCATGTGCAGCGGGGGAGGTTGTAAATTCAGAAAATTTACAACTTTCTGAGACGATGTCGTTCAGATCTATCTCTGAATCAGAAACCTATAAGTACCTTGGTATGTCACAGTCGTTGGGTATTGAGGATGTTGGCATTAGACGGTCGGTGAAGGAGCGCTTTTTCAGTCGGCTGACAAAAGTCCTTAACAGTCTTTTGTCAGGAGGCAACAAAGTGCGCGCCTTTAACGCCTGGGTAATGCCTCTACTCATATACTCCTTTGGCATACTACGGTGGACCCAGACTGAGCTGGACGCCCTGGATCGGAGGGTCCGCTCACTGCTTACCACACACCGTATGTTACACCCGCGCTCGTCTGTTATGAGATTGTACATCCCACGGAAGTGCGGAGGTCGAGGCTTCCTAAACGCCAAAGATCTCCACAACCGTGAGGTGTACAATCTCAGGAATTACTTCCTTAACAACGAGTGCGAGATGCATCGTGATGTGGTGGCAGTGGACGGAAACCTCACGCCGCTCTCCTTGGCGAAACAGAACTGGCGCAAACCTGTGGTACTAAGTACTGCGGACCGCAAGGCGGTATGGGAGAGCAAGCAGCTACACGGGCGGTTCTACAAGGCCCTCACGGGACCCGATGTAGATCTGCTCGCATCGGTGAACTGGTTACGATTCGGGGACCTCTTCGGAGAAACCGAGGGTTTTGCCTGTGCAATTGCGGACGAAGTTATGATGACGAACAACTACCGGAAATATATCCTGAAGGACGGTACGGTCGACATTTGTCGGGCATGCCGCCGTCCCGGAGAGTCACTCAGGCATATTATTTCCGGTTGTTCTCATCTTGCTAACGGCGAGTACTTGCACAGACATAATCTCGTAGCCAGGATTATTCACCAGCAACTTGCTCTTCAATACGGACTTGTGGACCGCGAAGTACCGTACTACAAGTACTTACCTGCGCCAGTTCTCGAAAATGGTCGTGCCACGCTCTATTGGGATCGATCTATTATCACTGACAGGACTATTGTAGCCAATAAACCTGACATTGTGATAATAGATCGACTGCAACGCCGGGCAGTGCTCGTTGACATCACCATCCCCCATGATGAGAATCTCGTGAAAGCCGAGAAGGACAAGTCCAGTAAGTACCTAGACTTGGCTCACGAGATAACCGCCATGTGGGATGTTGAATCAACGATCATTGTTCCGATAGTCGTTTCAGCGAACGGTCTCATAGCGAAGAGTCTCGACCAACATCTTAAGAGACTCTCGCTAGGTGGCTGGATCAAGGGCCAGATGCAGAAGGCGGTGATCTTGGACACAGCACGGATAGTTCGACGGTTCCTCTCTCTGCAGCCCTAACCACCGGCAGCTTGGGCCCTGCCCCGCTGCTGGCGGCACCCTAGGTTAGGTTTTTTATAATGTGTTTATATGTGTTTTATATTGTTTTGTATGTGTTTTTGTATTTTACTTTTATATTCATATTATAAACAGCCTAGCCTAAGATTTGAAAGAAATAAAGAGAATAAATAATAAATACGCAAACGGACGTCAAATTGTGTCAAACATTATTAGACAGAAAAAGGAGAAATATAAAAAGGAACCTTATGGCATTCTGTGCAATGTCATGAATCATACCATATAATGAAAGATACGTAAAAGATAAGATAAAGATACATAATTTACACAGTACATAGATAGCTATAGCTACTGTGTAAATTATGTGAATTATTGGTGACCTGTCATATTGTCGTGGAAAAGCGATGTCAGAATGACGTCACATAGCCGATATCCAGGGGTTTTAAAAACCTAATAGCCAATGCTAACCCTAATAATTGCTACGTAGCAATTCGAGCCGAACATATCCGGAATCTCCCGATCGGGACAGTGTCCGTTCAGTACCGTTACAAATATTTACATCACTACGTGGAGTGTTTACGGAAATTATCAGTTTTAATTGCTAAGGGAAATTAAGCCGTAATAGCCAATAAACACCGTGTTAATTAGAGGTAAGCAGGTTCAACCTCGTAAGTCCCGGTGTACTTTGTTTAGTACAATTTTTATTCGAGTTTTGGACTCTTATTAAAATAAATACGTCAAACAAAAAGAATAATGCTTAAATCTTCATATCATTGGCAAAAAATCTATGAAATTAATAATTACACTCATTTTTTTCTGTTCAAATCTCATAGAAATAAAATAAAAAAATAAAAATCAAACTCAATTGTAATTGTTGTAAAGATATGGTTTTAACACATTTTTTTTCTGAAAACTAAACATAATCTTATAAAAACATTCCATGTTTCGAAGTAGCTCATCCTGACTAAACTCAAAGGCATTTCAAAAACTCGTTCCACCCATTAAACCGTCAATTCTAAATTCAGAAAAAGCTCCACCGAATAATCGAGTCACAACCAAAATTTAAATAAATATCGTATCTCAATATAGCTCCAGTAGTAAGATACGAGGTTGCCAAGATTATCGCCGCGCAATACAAGTCTATTCCTACGTCGCTAACGCCATTTTGTAAATGGAACGTGAGAATATCGCGCCGGACCCATTTTAAGTGGTCGGTTTTTTGGGGATAATTTTACGGGATAGTTCGTTATGCATCGAGAGCTTTAGTTTGTGGTTTAAGGAATTCAATTTATAGGAATGTTTTTCGTAATTTTGGGTAACACACTGGGTAATTTGCTCCAAGATGACCTCTTTTCATTGTAACTATGTACTTTATTGATCACCAATATTTAAAGATCATGGCACAAAGATAAATTTAACTTGAAACAACAGGCTATCGCTAAAGAGCAAACTCTTCCAGACAACCTTTAGGTAGTAGAGACAAGGCATGAATAAGAATAATATGACCAACTTACCTTAATCTAAGTCTACAAAAAAAACATTATTTTTCTAACATTCCCATACGAGAGACGATTTATCTCCCAAAGTCGGAAGCACGGACAATAGCAGAAGATTCGACGAGGAATGCGTTTTTTGTCGGTGTAGGTCCTGGATTACGTTACATTCAAGATACTTTCGGTTTTACCCAGACTAAGGGAGTGTCTTTTGAATATCTTACATATTTGTAGAAATATAATGACGCCACAAACTATAATATATGCTGTTGAGAGAAAATTAAGTCTTATTGATATTTCACTGATAAAAAAAGCCTTTTATTTTTGCAGGCTTAAAGATTAACATGCTACAATTAATCTGGTCATTATAATTAATTAACAATTAAAAACGGACGGGGACGGACTTGGGGACCTCAGGTAGTTGCATATATGTATATTATGTATATATCTTTATAATTATTCAGTTGACTTAGTTTAATTTAGATTAGTTTTTAATTTAATTGTATTTTATTTGTCTTAAGT
Source organism: Leguminivora glycinivorella (assembly GCF_023078275.1). Classification (NCBI taxonomy): domain Eukaryota; kingdom Metazoa; phylum Arthropoda; class Insecta; order Lepidoptera; family Tortricidae; genus Leguminivora; species Leguminivora glycinivorella. Next base: position 53,137,467 of record NC_062998.1, read on the forward strand.
TAACTACTAATATGTACTTTTTATGTTAATTTGCTATATAAGTAAGGCAAGTAAATTAAAAATAATATTGTTTTTAATAATTCAAATAATTTAGACACATTCAAATAATTTCATAATTCAAATAATTCTATCGTTCAATAATTTACGTTTGTACAAATATTATAAAAAAATTAAAAAAAAAAATTAAAAATATTTTATTAACCAAGAGAATTAGTTTAAAATACAATTTGCAATTAATCGACGACTCCCACACTAGGCTAAGCCTGTATCGTGGAAGTCAGCTACATGCGTGACTTGACCAGATAACAGCGGCTTAAGAAAAAATAAATACTAAGTGCATGCAAACTTACAAATATAAGTACCAATTACAATTAATATAAAATATAACGTTAGACTAAGAATGAAAATATCAAATGAAAACAGAGAGTTTCGTAACTAGTGATTTAGGTAGTGTGAGAGAGTGTGTAAGAATATGTATGGTGTGTGTGGGTGTGTGTGTATGTGTGAGGGACGGACTCATTGTTAAAAATGTTTATTGTGTAAGACAGCATATTCTCTCAGAATCTTCGTAAGTTAAAGGCAGTAGGTATTTACGTAATAAGGATTTAGCTTTAGGGAGAGGGCAGCGTTTAATGTCACATCGTTTCAACACAGCGTTATAAATATAAGGGAAAATAAATGATTTAAAGCGTCTAGCGAACCTACTACGGACTCGAGGTACAGATGTTCTGAAGATACGTTGATTCAGCATGCTAGGGTAGGATGAGCAGTTTATTATCCGGCTATGCATGTAAACGGCAACTCGCAAGATAAAAAGTCTACGAACACTGAGAACTCCAGCCTCTCTGAAAAGGCTCTCTGTTGAAAATTGTCGCGGTTTGCGCAAGGATACCTTTAACACCGCTCTTTGAGCTCTTTCCAGAGTAATCAGGTTGGACTTACAGCAGCCTCCCCAAGCCAGGATACAGTAATTGAGTACCGGCTGGCACAGGGCCACGTATAATTTGTTAATTTTAAATGATACAATTTTGGGAATTCAGCTAACACATTTAACTGATATCTACCCTTAAATTATATCATTTTAGTCGTTTCAGCGGATCCTGCACAAACATCTAGTCGGTTGTTTCAGTTTTTTATAAAATTATTGGACATGACACTGACAACAGGCTACTTGCCTCCTAGTCAAATCAGCTTCTTTTTAAGAACTGTCAAAGCGAATTTGAACGACTTGCTAATATGGTATATGAAATTGAATTGAGTGACGTCACGGTCAACTCAGTTACTTTATATATTTCTACCTGACTTACTAAATAGAAATTGGATTTAAAAATAACTTCTGTATATGTTTTTCTTATAATTATCTGATGCTCTATTTCATGCATGGTATAAAAATATATCGTCACTACTTTTAAAAAATCTCGTATCTCACGCTGTTCCTCAAAGTTAAAACGCAGTAAGTCTATATGCATTCCATACATACTTACTACAATTTTCTTTTCATTGACAGACGAAGATACAAGTTTTTTTAAAAGTAGTGAGGATATTTTACTTTAACTTTAGTCAAGTTCCCTAATTTCTGGGTTGATAAGTGACATTGTTACTTATTTCCTTGTTGAACAAGCAATGACCGGCGAAGTGTCACCGTCACCGTGAAATAGGGCACAGCACAGCGTAGTTGTAAGTATATCGTCACTACTTTTAAAAAAACTTGTATCTTCGTCTGTCAATGAAAAGAAAATTGTAGTAAGTATGTATGGAATGCATATAGAGTAGTGACGATATCTTATTTTTATAAGCCTATAATTTTTTTGGGACTTTATAACGGACAAATCAAATAAAGGCGGTGATACACGGTTGTAACGCACTTATAATGATGCCTAGATACGCCACAGGAAGCGAGGGTCTACGCACTTCCGGTTACCATGTGGGGGAGCATATGTCGCGAAACGTATTTTTGGACACCTTAATTTTAGGTTAGATTTTTATAATCTTTTTTTTAATTTAGGATAATTAATTATACCACCGTCTTGGCCAGGGCCTTGGGTTCGAATCCCGGTAAAGGCAGTTATTTGTGCGATGAGCACAGTTACTTGTTCCTGAGCTCTGAGTGATGGATGTTTTCTATGTACAATATAAGAATGTATTTATCTATTTAAGGTTAGCTGGAAGAGATCCCTTATAGAGATAAGCTCGCCTTTTTATCTCTATTCCTACAAATTGTATATAAACTGTGGTACACAATAAATTGATTACTAACTACTACTATTAAGTATGTATATTGTCGCTTATTAGCACCCATAGTACACGCTTTGCTTAGTTTGGGGCTAAGTTGATCTGTGTAAGGTGTCGCTAATATTTATTTATTGGACGGATCCGGAAATCAATTCAGATCCGGAACTGCTGAACAATGCAAAGTTAGCTTAGTCTAACTCCACACTCATGTCTGATTGACTGCGTACGGCAGATGAGATGTAAAATGTACCACGCACTAGAGCGTAGCGATTTTTTGCGCTTGCAGCGGTGCTAACGGGCGCAGTAATAACAGGGCGTGTAGATATTAATGCGCAACTGGCCAGTGATGCAATATGGATGCTGGAAATTATTATAGTTGTTTTACTTCCGTAGGAAGAATACTAGTTTGATTCACCACGCTATTAAACGCATTTGCAATGATCAAATGACAATGGTTTTCTGCGAAAATAGGCATTCAGTATCAGAAACCAGTAGGTACAAAGTTATACATTTAAACGGACCTTAACTAACCCATAAAAAAAATTTCAAAAGCTATAATCTGAATCATTTCTCGAAGTTACAAGTTATAATTTAGAAGTGATAGTCAATGGGCCCATTTCAGTTACAAGTTACAAGCGGAAGTCTCTTTCCAACTTGTCATATTAGACATTGACAAGTTGAAAAGAGACTTCGCTTGTAACTTGTAACTTTCAGTTTTGAGAAATGGGCCCCAACATTTACGCGTAAGACTAATAACAGTAATAACACTACACATTGTTTAAAATATATAACCTCCGTTTTTAGGTCAATAAGTCCCGGGGAACGAATCCATAAAAAGATAATAAATAAATAAAAATAAAATAAATAAATAACTATTATAGGACATTCTTTCGCTTACTGACTAAGCCCACAGGGCCAAGAAGGCTTGTCTTGTATTCAGACAACGATACAATGACTTTGGTAGCACTAAATTAAATAAATATTATACTTACGACATTTTTTACACATATTGACTGAATCCCACAGTAAGCTGAGGAAGGGTTGTAGGTACTCAGACAACGATATATGTACAAATACATCCATGACTCAGAAACAGATATCTGTGTCTCTTACCGGGATTCTAACCCAGGACCGCGACGAAGGCAGGGTCACTAGTCACTACCGACTAGTCCGGTCGTCAAAAATCGTAAATTATAAAGAAAAAGCTCCAAATTTCAAGCATCTCGCGACAGTTTCATATAAACACTTAATAAATAGTTATGGTGTGTGGTGAAAGTTACCGCAAATGTGTGAGTCGCTTGAGAAACTTTAAAATGTCGGCGAGAGATATTTAGCCATGATACTTCGAAGCTACATTTATTACAGATATTTGTTCCTTATATACTGATTTAGACTAACACGATTTGCACTCATAATTTAAGAACAAACGTCGGGCCAAATATAAAAATGTAAGTGTTTACGCGATTAAGTTTTGTTCTAAAATTATTTGTTCCTCAGTCAGAGCCACAGTTCAACATGTAGAATATATAAAAGAAGAAACTGACTGACTGACATATCAACGCACAGCCGAAACCGCTGGCCCTAGAGATCCCAAATTTGGCACGTAATAGGTTCCTTATAAGGTGTAAAGGAGCACTAAGAAAGGATTTTTCAAAATTCACCCCCTAAGGGGTTGAAATGGGGGTCCAAAGTTTACATGGGGAAACAAGATTACGTACACGGGCGAAGCAGCGGGATAAAGCTAGTGTAGAATATAAGGACACTGGTGACAGGTCGATGAGAAATTGTCAAACCACAACTATAGATACGTCTTCTAAGCACTTGATACCCACATAAGTAGTAGATAACAATAGGTCGTAACAATAAACCTATATTGACAAGTGCACAAGTCGATGTGATGGAGAAAAGTTTCACCGATATGACCTAGATCTAATAATATTTATATCGGTTACAGTAGAGTTTATATTTTTTTTTTGGCAGTTTGTTAGAATATGTGATTGTAAAGTGAGCTATATCATATGAGTAATCGATTCATCAAAATAGATTGAACAATTTGGACTATTCTTTAAAACACGAAATAGGAATTTGAAAAAACGAAATCTAAAGTAAAATGTGCATCAAAAAATTGATATTTAATTTTTAAATTTAAAACACAATATATTAATACAGTAGGTACCTAATAGGTACACAGGTAGCCAGGTGAATTTGCCAATGAAATTTATATCATCAAAATTGTAATAATATTGTGCTTTATTGTAAAAACTGTTCGAGCGAAGTTAGTGCGTTTTCACACTATCCGATCCGATATCCCATACATTACAGGCGCCATCTTGGATTTTTTCCATTGAAATCCTTCCGGCTTCCGATATCGGATCGGATAATGTGAAAACGCACTTACGAAATCGGGTATAAAATAGTCTTATTTTACTATTGTAATAATAGTTTTAACACTCAATAAACTTTACATTTCTATAATAAAGTTTCCCAGATACTAAAAACTTGTATATTTACGTGAACACTCGTAAATCTTGTCGGTTAGAAAGTCGGAACGAAGAAATAAAATCTCAATGTTACGTTTTAACGTTGTCTACGTGAACGTGACTGTCGCAGTTGAATGATGAAGTTCGCATCTTAATGAAAACGGTAATAAACCTAACCACAAAAAAACCGACATATTACCGATTTTCTTCACACATAACTAAGAAAATAACGCTCCCGACGAATTCAGCTTTTAAACAAAAATAACCACAAAATAAAAATTTTGAAAAAACCCCCGACCGCGACATAGTGGATCGATTTTTATGAAACATGGCTAAGAACACTCCCGATTAACTCAGCTTTCAGATAATAAAAACTAAATCTAAATCGGTTCATCTGTTCGGGAGCTACGATGCCACAGACAGACACACACACAGACAGACAGACAGACAGACACACACACAGACAGACACGTCAAACTTATAACACTCCCTCGTTTTTGCGTCGGGGGTTAAAAAACGAAATCATCCGTTTGAAAGCTACGAGCTACGATGCCACAGACAGACACGTCAAAACTTATTAAACAACTCGTCGTTTTTGCGTCGGGGATTAAAAAACAGAGGCAACTAATAGTCACACAATTGTAAAGTATGGCCCTAAATTTACTCGAATATCTTTATCAGGTTTCAATATATTTTCCCCTCACTAGCTCGGAAACACGCGTTTTGTCCTTTAATACCAGCGGGTAAAAACAAAAACGCATTTTATCCACTAGTGGGTAAAGTAATTTGACCTTGAATAAAGTCAAATTAACTGCTTTAAAATTGATAAAAGTAGGTGAATCTAGTAATAAAGATGATTTACCACCTGTGGAATTACTGGAAGCAGTGATAAACGCATTTTTTGCGTTATAGTTTCCTCGCTATAGTGAGGGGAAAAGTTTTGTGTTACACTCGGGTGCAAATGTATTTTACTTCTCGTGTGTTAATTTAAAAAACTCGCAAGTTCAGGATTCTATTCTCGAACCACTCGCTTCGCTCGTGGTTCAACTATAGAATCCTTTCACTTGCTCGTTTTTCAATTCCACACTCGGCGTTAAAATACAACTTTGCCCCCTTGTATAACAAATAACTATTATAAGTACCTTGTCTTATGTAGTTCAATATTTTTTCCCCTCACTAGCTCGGAAACACGTGTTTTGTCCTTTAATACCAGCGAGTAAAAACGCATTTTATCCACTAGTGGGTAAAGTAATTTGACCTTGAATAAAGTCAAATTAACTGCTTTAAAATTGATAAAAGTAGGTGAATCTAGTTATAAAGATGATTTACCACCTGTGGAACTACTGGAAGCAGTGATAAACGCATTTTTTGCGTTGTAGTTTCCTCGCTATCGTGAGGGGAAAAGTTTTGTGTTACACTCGGGTGCAAATGTATTTTACTTCTCGTGTGTTAAAAAACTCGCAAGTTTAGGATTCTAATAGAATCCTTTCACTTGCTCGTTTTTCAATTCCACACTCGGCGTTAAAATACAACTTTGCCCCCTTGTATAACAAATAACTATTATGAAATCGGTAAACAGAAATTACGGCAACATTTCGTCACTACTTTGAAAAAATCTCGTATCTCACGCTGTTCCTCAAAGTTAAAACGCAGTAAGTCTATATGCATTCCATACATACATAGGTACCTACTACAATTTTCTTTTCATTGAGAGACGAAAATACGTTTTATTAAAAGTAGTGACGATTTGTTGTGCAGTGTTAGACTTTAGTTTCCATCAAGGAGTCATATCATAACATTGTGGTTAAAGAATTTTATTAATCTGAAAAGAAATTTACATTTCACTTAATCCATACTAATATTATAAATGGAAAAGTGTGTGTGTCTGTTTGTTTGTCCGCCTTTCACGGCAAAACGGAGCGACGAATCGATGTGATTTTTTAGGTGGAGATAGTTGTGAGTTAGAAGGGACGGAGAGTGACATAGGCTACTTTTTGTCTCTTTCTAACGCGAGCGAAGCCACGGGCAAAAGCTAATGAGTATATAAATAAACATTATTTTCCTTTCAAATAATTCAGAATCACAGAAACACATTCGTATAAGAAAAATTGTACTTACCCCTTGATGTACTTATTCGAAAAACAAATTAACTTTAAAATAATATTGAAATTTTATTTCTAAACGTAAATCATAAGTTTTTAAAGCATAAGAACCATTTACCATGAAACATATCCACATTTGCAAAAAAAATACAATTTGTTATTATTATTCAACAAAACCCCATTATAAGAACTCTTTTAGAATAAAGAAATTGATAAATTACTAGAAACTAACTGAAACACTTTCCAAAAAACTTTATAAGTAAATCTATAAAATTACTACTGTAAATAATACCTATGTTTATTTGTATTATAACTAAACTGTTTAGAATTACATATTTAATATACATCAATATTTATTTATATTTTTAAACAAACTAAAAATCAATTATTCTTTTTTATCTGACGCAAAGTAAACTTTTTAAAAAGAATAAATCCTGATTCACCCACGTGTCTTAACATAAAACAACCACCAAAACATAAAGCACTGGACACACCTGCGACGAGCAGCAACACTAGTGTGACACCCATGGTTGTTCACGACACTCGCGGCATGGCGCGCGGCGGGCGGCGCACTGGCGGCGGCGGCAGGTGCGCGCGCGCATGATGCCCAGGTTGGGGCCTTTGCGCCGGCGGCGGATATTCGGGGCAGTCGGTGACTCATTTTATCATAATAGTTTACCTTAAAGCTGAGTTTAAACGTGCAAGTTATTGCTGCAATTTTTGAGACAGAAGTATATGCAAGAAAGAGATGCAGATATTTGCCACTCGCTCTTACCTATAGTTGCGTCTCAAAAGTTGTAGCAATAACTTGCTGGTCTAAACTCTGCTTAAGATACGCGTGCGATAAATAAGAAATTAGAAACGAGTGGCGATAAATTAAAACACAAATGTAAGTAGAGCGTTCTAAATCGACACGAGTTGCGAATTACTTATTCGCACATGTATAGTACAACCTTTTTTACAGTACATAATACATATGGACATTAAATTTTTTGACATAGTTGCGTAATGAACTCATTACCTAACAAGTGCGATAATACATATAATAGTACTGTAAAGAGGGTTAAACTCGTACACATGTTTTTTAACAATATTTTTTAGAAGTTTAGAACGTGCGGACAGGGGGGCGATTTTTGAGTCTCACTGTCACTAAATACCGGTTGAAAACGGTGAATTGCCTACTATTTTCAGTGACAATTTTCTGAATTCGAACGCCGTGAGATTCAAAAATCGGCCCCCTGATCTGAGTCGGTTAAAAAGTTTCTTCTACGTAAATATCGGTGGATGGCGATGGCGTGAAGATTGATAAGTCACATAAGGCCTGACAAAAAAACTGAACTTTAGCATAGATTAAATATAAGAAAATCATACCATCCCCTACATTCAAATGCGACCGCCTAAGAACGCGCATACACTACAACACACATAGATGGCGCCAAAATTCGGTCAAAAAAGCGACCCATTTTGGAAACACAAATGGACGATCTTGATTTGTCGCTTGCCGCTCGCGTAAAGACCACAGCCTTACGGGCGTCTACAACATCGCCCGTTGTTTGCGACTCATTTCTTCCGTAGAATATCCTATTGAGCCTCAAAAAAAATAAAAGAGCATACGCTTCATACGCACATCAAGGACCATTTTAACAGAAATTTCATTGGAATCTCAGATGGAAAGGGCATGCAAACCATGGAATAAAATAAACGATAACAATTAAAAAAAAAACGTTTATTAAAAGAACACAAAGTTGAGTTGCTTTACAGCTACACGCATAAAGGAACAAAAATATTTGAACACGGCTATAGAGGTAGGGGAAGGTTGCTATCATTGGACCACTTAACTTCGCTGCTCTATAATTTATAGATTTTAAGTCAAAAACTAAAACTTAGTTTGATAAGTTTTAATTCTTGACATATATTTATGAATTACCTAATTACTTAACAATAAAAAAAGTATAGTGAATTTAAAGAAAAATCGTGAAAAGTAGGGATGTACCGACTAGTGATTTGGCCGACTAGGCCGACTACCGACTAGTCGGCGCTTGGGTGGCCGATTAGTCGGCCGACTAGTCGGCTAGTCGGCCAGAACATGATTATCGACTAATTTCACCAGAATTTTTGAAATGTCATTTTTTGGGTTCTATCGCGCTTTTCATATTTTGTTCAGGTTCAAATGTCAATAATAGTTATACACATTTTCAATTTTTTAGCTTAAAATAGATAGTGGTCCTTCCTATGAAACCGATAGTCTTAGGTAGGTCATTAATTACTGTGATGATTACAGATATTTGTTCTTTTGACTAACAAAGGCATAACGAATACGTACATAATACGATCATATAAATCATCCGATAATTATTTTTGTACTATTTTCCTGTCATTTATCAAGTGCCGACTAATCGGCCTTTTTTGCCGACTAGTCGCCGACTAATCGCCGACTACAAATGTGGCCGGATAGTCGGCTTTCCCGACTAGTCGGCGACTAGTCGGCGACTAGTCGGTACATCCTTTTCACGTTTTCATAGGCTGTTGCCTTCTTTTGGCCAGAGTCGCCTTCATTGGACCACAAAGTCGCCATCAATGGACTTGAAAATTTAGACCAATGGTCCAATCAAGGAAACTTGTGGAAATCGACATAAATAAATTTTTAATGAAATATGTTTTATTAAAATTTTACAATTAAAAAATATATATATTCTTTTCACATGTACTAGTTTTTTTAGCAAATATAATTATACTTAAAGAGATTTAATTCCTTTGCGTAATTTTTAACAATATGAGGCGATGCCGAAAGACGCCACGAGTATTTTTGACTCAATTAAATTTGAGGAATTTTCAGAATTCGGGACCCCCCAATCAGCGTAAGCTGTTAACAAAAATTAACTCGCTGTCAGTTTCCTGACGACAATTGCGCATAAAATCTGTCTAAAAAAATTACTTTTCTCATATTTTGGATGTAGATTATCGCTTAAAGTTTATGTAATTAACACAAAAACAATATTTTCACAGAAATTTCATTTTTTTCTTCCATTTTATTTTTTGTCGCCACGAAACTGACAGTGAGTTAATTTTTGTTAACAGCTTACGCTGATTGGGGGTCCCAAATTCTGGAAATGCCCAAAAACACCGTAATATTACAATACAATTGTTAAATTACGTTTTCACATTATCCGATCCGATATTGAATGTCGGACCGATATCCCATACATTACAGGCACCATCATGGACTTTTTCCATTGAAATCCTTCCGACATCCGATATCGGATCGGATAATGTGAAAACGGACTAATACAAAATAATATAATTTATGAACTAAAACAGTGTCTACATTAGTATGGATCGCCCACTATCCTCAGACCAAAGCAAGCGTTTATAGGGCAACACGCATGTGTCACTATATGAGCACGCGCACGCGCGCCGAATACGCGATCACGCGTACTGGGTCACGGGGACACGGGTTCGAATCCGTGCGGGGCAGTTGTGGAGCTATAATTAAGTCCCAGTGGGAGTGGCATTGGGTGGAAATTGGAAATAATGCTAAGTCCAGGTGGGGAAAAGAGAAAATTCGAAACGAGTGGCGATAAATTAAAACGCGAAGGGCATTGACACGTGTATCTTACGACGATTTTGAGTGTCGTATTGCGACTACGGACGGACGGACGGACGGACAAACAGACAGACAGACACGTCAAACTTATAACACCCCGTCGTTTTTGCGTCGGGGGTTAAAAAATCATTACATTATTGGAAATGTCGCTCGTTGCTGTCTTTTGTTGCGAGTTAATCTTTAAGATGGGTTTGCGCTCTTGATGAAGGTTTGAAGGTCGTATCGGTCCGTAAATACCGCAGGCGACAGTTTTTTTTATAATTAAATAGAATTCCAAGCGATCGCGCAGGTTCTATTACATAAAACGTATGAAGTAACTCTCAAAAAACATAAAAAAACCGGCCAAGAGCGTGTCGGGCCACGCTCAGTGTAGGGTTCCGTAGTTTTTCGTATTTTTCTCAAAAACTACTGAACCTATCAAGTTCAAAACAATTTTCCTAGAAAGTTTTTATAATGTTCTACTTTTGTGATTTTTTTCATATTTTTTAAACATATGGTTCAAAAGTTAGAGGGGGGGCCGCACTTTTTTTTCCTTTAGGAGCGATTATTTCCGAAAATATTAATATTATCAAAAAACGATCTTAGTAAACCCTTATTAATTTTTAAATACCTATCCAACAATATATCACACGTTGGGGTTAGAATGAAAAAAAATATCAGCCCCCATTTTACATGTAGGGGGGGTACCCTAATAAAACAATTTTTTCCATTTTTTATTTTTGCACTTTGTTGGCGTGATTGATATACATATTGGTACCAAATTTCAGCTTTCTAGTGCTTACGGTTACTGAGATTATCCGCGGACGGACGGACGGACGGACGGACGGACGGACAGACAGACATGGCGAAACTATAAGGGTTCCTAGTTGACTACGGAACCCTAAAAAGCAAACTTTAGAGGGCTTTAGTTGCACAAGTTGGCACGGCGCGGCGCGGGCGCAACAGATCGATTCCCGTAGAAAGCAGCACGGATTCGCCATCAAAAGTATGAAATTAAGTCTTGTTAGCGATAGTCGCGGACACGGCTGCCATACAATATATTGTAACCACTCTTTTAGTTGGTATCCATACTAATATTATAAATGACGACCGGTCTGGCTCAGTCGGTAGTGACCCTGCCTGCTAAGCTGCGGTCCTGGGTTCGAATCCCGGTAAGGGCATTTATTTGTGTGATGAGCACAGATATTTATTCCTGTCCTGAGTCATGGATGTTTTCTATGTATATAAGTATGTATTTATCTATTTAAGTATGTATATCGTCGCTTAGCACAAGTACAACCTTTGCTTAGTTTGGGGCTAAGTTGATCTGTGTAAGGTGTCCCCAATATTTATGTATTTATTTAAATGGGAAAGTGTGTGTGTCTGTTTGTTTGTCCGTCTTTCACGGCAAAACGAAGCAACGAATTGACGTGATTTTTAGGTGGAGATAGTTGAAGGGATGGAGAGTGACATAGGCTACTTTTTGTTTGTTCTAACGCGATCGAAGCCGCGGGCAAAAGCTAGTTGGTACATAAATATAGGGGGAAGAAATGAACAACATTGCGCACTTGTGTGGGAAAAAAGCACCATATGCACTGAAAACGTCCTTTGAACCTAAATTGAGCATAAGTGCGTTTTCACATTATCCAATCCGACATCGGATGTCGGACTGATATCCCATAATAATTTCTTGTGTTAATATTTTTTTTTATGAATACTTTTGCTTATTAAATTGTATCTTGTTTTTTTAATGCATGTTAATTATAAGATGTAATGTTTTGAAAAGAAGTGGCCCGCCGAGTTTCTTGCCGGTCCCATAGTGGATACCCTCCTCCAACTGAGGGGGGACTGAAATCTTCTCGAGGCTGAGGCGTAGGGTTAGAGCCGGCGTAGTTTTATTTGACGTTCATAAGCGCATTGTAATATGCCTACTTGGAAAATAAATATTTCATTTCATTTCATTTCATTTCATTTCATTTCATACATTAAAGGCGCCAACTTGGATTTTTTGGATTTTTTTTCTATTGAATTCCTTCCGACATCCGATACCGGATCGGATAATGTGAAAACGGTCTAAGGAGTAAGGCCCCATCTGTAATCATCACCCTTCTTGCGCTATCCCAGCTTTCGCCGCGGCTCATGGGAGCCTAGGGTCCGCTTTACAACGACTCAATCCCAAAATTTGACGTAGGCACTAGTTTTATGAAAGCGACTGTCATCTGACTAGGCCTTATTGAAATTAAACCAGTTTCCTCGCGATGTCCTTCACTGAAAAGCGGCTTGCAAATCGTCACTACTTTGAAAAAATCTCGTATCTCACGCTGCTCCTCAAGTTAAAACGCAGTAAGTCTATATGCATTCCATACATACTTACTACAATTTTCTTTTCATTGACAGACGAAGATACAAGTTTTTTTTAAGTAGTGACGAAATATCAAATGACATTTCGCACAAAGTTCGAAAAACTCGTTGGTACGAGCCAGAGTTCGAACCCGTGACCTCCGGATTGAAAGTCGCACGCTCTTACCGTTATAGGTAATGTAATGACTTCCTAATTTCTTTTTATATGCCTTAACTTTGTATGGCAGTCGGATTCAAGATGGCGGCCAAAGCCCTAAGCGATGAAATGGTATAATCCGATCGGTCGCCATTGTTAGAAACGCTCTATAAAATAAAACTGTAATTATTTCACTCGTTTCTGTACAAAACAATGAAGCTGCAGTAAAACAAATTACTTATTACGTTTTACTTCCTCCATTTTAACTTGTTTTTATTGTTTTAGTTTCTATAGTTTTATACTTAATTATAACCATCAGTCGCGCGCGTCATACAATAGTAATCTTACTAGAGTCTTCTTGAATCTCGGCCATTCGATTTCGTGATATTCGTTCAATAATTATCTCCACTACTAGCGATTTGAATTCTACTGACAGAATCGAAAACGAGTGGTCATTATCACTAGTTTTAAAATTACTAGCTAAAAATAGCATTACATTACGTTGTTTTCCACAGAGTTTCGAACGGCGAATTCGTGCATTCGAAATTCTAAAATCAATCCTTAGGTCTTGGTTGTGATTTCTTCGATATCAAAAAGGATCTAGTACTAGTATTATAGGTAAGAGAATTACTCATGAAATAAAACTATGGAGACGGATTATACCGCGTATAATGAATTTACAATTCATCCCGACGTTTCAAACACTTTACAGCGATATGATCCGTTTCCATAGTTTTATTTCATGAGTAACTATCGTGGTAACTGAAGACAATATTGAAGAGAATTACTGTCAAAGTAAAATGTGTAGTCACACTGTCACGAATAGACTGCCTTCCATCTCTCGACACAGAATTAAAACTTTTGAACCTCCGTTTTGACAATAAATATGTGTTAAAATTGTCAATTAGGTATTCGTATCAGCACCATCCAGCCAAGAATCAACAAAAGGTGTAGCGCCATCTAGTTTACCTTACCGTAACTTTCTAGATGGTTTTATTGTAGGTTTTATTCTTAGACTGACTGTCTATACGGACACGGACTATACAGAGTCTTCTCCGAGACCACGGGGACAACGCCGTCCCTGAAACGTTGGAGGTCAGTTTAATATGTAGTCATACGCGATCCCGATTTTAAAAATAATTATGTGTAATAATCGTGAAAGTTTAAATCAGTGTTATACGGAGTTATTTACGCATGTCTAAGTCCGTTGTCACATTATCCGATCCGATATCGGATGTCGGAAGGATTTCAATGGAATCAATTCAAGATGGCGCCTGTAATTGTAATGTATGGAATATCGCGCGGTCCTACATCCGATATCGGATCGTATAACGCACTAAGGCCTACATACTCCTACGAGTATATCCTTCTTCAGGCATATTGAGGCACTGGTCCCACCGCGAGCTAGTAAACTATGAAAAGAGACACGGCGATGTTTATTAGATACTCGTCCAGCGGTGAGCTATCAATATCGCCGTGTCTCTTTTATTTGCACGGGAGTGATTATCTTTTGTTCGTTTTTATAGCCGATAGCTCATAGCTGGCCAGTGCCTTTACTGCGCAAGTTAATATACGTATTTTTAAGCACGTTGCCTTCTTTACTGCAGCACGCTGTTTTTACGGTATTTGATAATTTAGCAAAAGCTCACGTTTACGTTGCTCTGTGACGTAGACGTAGCATGCGGGGCAGTGGGCCGAGTCGCACTTTCTCTGCCTGCCTCGCGCCGCGTCATCGTCATCACTGCCAACACCACAGAGATAATTTATTTCTCCAGTAGACATAGGCATACTCTGAACGATAATAAAATAAATATCGGGAGACACCTTAGGAACATCTCGGACACTGGCGATCAAATTTATGAAAGAGGCGCGTTCCTAGAACACAAGAACACAAGCTCGTGTAGGTGAACGCGTATCATATTTGTATGAGTGAGATATGACAGACTGTTCGCGTTTTTGACAGGCGATAACTGTGAGGTAACCGAGAGGTGGGCGGCACTTTCAGTGCGGAGCGGGAATGGCCTTACTGTACGATAGTACTCTTTATTATACTGTGCCTTAGGCCAATAGTCAACAATCATATGTGTATCCTTAGATGTGTATCATAGAAATATGATCATTGGTCTGTATGCGTCCCTTCTTCTCTAACGAGAAGAAAAAGGACGGAATATTGCCTATGATTATATTACTATATATGATAGTGGACTATCGGCCTAAGGTTCCACCACTGCCACACAGACACACAGATCAACCTATAGCCCCAAACAAAGCAAAGCTTGTACCATGGGTGCTAGGCCATGATATAGGTAAGTAATGTTTTTTCACCGGATGGTTTGACCGGAAGATGAGAAGAAGAAGAGGCGCTGGAAGCCGCCAGCAATATGCTGAGATCAAACCATTTCGTGGCACCTTCTCGTTTTTGTTTGTTCCTTTTTGTAATATTTTTCTCTTTTGTGTGTGTGCGAATAAAATTAATTCTATATTTAAAGTCACACACAGGTCGAACGCGATTAATTAACATTATTTTTACCTTTTTTCCCAACGTTATCCCGACACTATTATCCCCGGATTGTGAGGGAGGCGATCGAAATTAAAAAATATCCTAAAAACTTTAACAGGGAAGACGGGTATAGATTATCGCCAACATGGGGACCAGTGATTCAAATGTTCAAACCAAAAGATCTATCTTCGGACCAGTGCGCGGATGTTGTGAGTGCTGTGTGTCGTGCGGTGGGAAATAAACAATAACTAGAAGCGGGTAGATTATATTTATTTGTCTACCCCGAACATTTATATAAATTAATATCGGGTAGTTTTGTGTTGTTTACGTCTCCGGTGACACTTTGCTGGGACGTCATCGTCAGTCTTCCGCGACCACGGCCAGTGCAACCTGGCCGAAACGTTGGGAAAAAAGGTAAAAATAATGTTAATTAATCGCGTTCGACCTGTGTGTGACTTTAAATATGTGTACAAAGCGCGAGAACTTAAAGTGTTAAAATTAATTCTATTCTATTCTATTCTAATTACATACTGGAAAACATCTAGGACTCGGGAACAAATATCAGCTCATTACTCAAATAAATGCCATTACCGGGATTCGAACCCAGAAGCGCGGCTTAGCAGGCAGGGCACTACCGACTAGGCCGGACCGGTAGGGGTATACATAACACACACTGCTCAAACCCCGGCACAAATTTTTGGAAGACTCATATACCTCTCTGAAATCAGAGAATAGACAACATTACCTCATATTTACAAAATAAAACCTAGAATCATCATCCTCCTTGCGTTATCCCGGCATTTGCCACGGCTCATAGGAGCCTGGGGTCCGCATTGACAACTAATCCCAAGATTTGGCGTAGGCACTAGTTTTACGAAAGCGACTGTCATCTGAACTTCCAACCCGAAGGGTGACTAGGCCTTATTGGAATTAGTTCGGTTTCCTCACGATGTTTTCCTTCACCGAAAAGCGACTGGCAAATATCAAATGACATAAAATAAGACCTAGAATACCAATTATAAATTATAATAATATACCTACTTGACCCCGTAACCCTAACAAGGACCAACTATACTACCCAATACGTACATCGTAGAAACTCAACACATGATTACCATCAATACATATTGATAACCCTTCCTTAATAATACAAGGATTCCATGACAATTTGTCAACCATTTTGAAAATCTGACATAGATACTTTTACACATCACATTAAATTTATTACATTAACATTAAAGTATAAATTCGGTTGTCAATTGGAACAAATAAATTTGGCAGGATAATTTCTAGCCAATTTATTTTATGCGTCCTGTGACTATGCTAATGTAATGGAATAGAATTGAATTTCAAAAGACGAAATATTATTCTGTGGTGGTCATACGCGTAGCTTTTGTCCGTGGTCCGTCTTTATGGTAAAGGCATGAATACATGACATTATCAAAAATAACCAATCATTTAAGATCCTCAAGTCTTTGCAATATTTGAACGTTTTGGGGTCTAAATATACCGGTTAAATACATATAGCACTTTCTTTTAAAGGTTTAGCAAACCTGATAAGGGATAATGGTTTTCAATATAGATAGTGTTAGTGGCACGGCCAAGTCGGATAAGGGGTTCATTTTTAGGGTTCCGTAGTCAACTAGGAACCCTTATAGTTTCGCCATGTCTGTCTGTCCGTCCGTCCGTCCGCGGATAATCTCAGTAATCGTTAGCACTAGAAAACTGAAATAGGTACCAATATGTATATCAATCTGCCGACAAAGTGCAAAAATAAAAATGGAAAAAAATGTTTTATTAGGGTACCCCCCCTACATGTAAAGTGGGGGCTGATTTTTTTTTCATTCCAACCCCAACGTGTGATATATTGTTGGATAGGTATTTAAAAATGAATAAGGGTTTACTAAGATGGTTTTTTGATAATATTAATATTTTCGGAAATAATCGCTCCTAAAGGAAAAAAAAGTGCGTCCCCCCCCCCCCTCTAACTTTTGAACCGTATGTTTAAAAAATATGAAAAAAGTCACAAAAGTAGAACTTTA
Source organism: Leguminivora glycinivorella (assembly GCF_023078275.1). Classification (NCBI taxonomy): domain Eukaryota; kingdom Metazoa; phylum Arthropoda; class Insecta; order Lepidoptera; family Tortricidae; genus Leguminivora; species Leguminivora glycinivorella. The sequence goes on from NC_062998.1 coordinate 53,154,903, forward strand.
TAAAGACTTTCTAGGAAAATTGTTTTGAACTTGATAGGTTCAGTAGTTTTTGAGAAAAATACGGAAAACTACGGAACCCTACACTGAGCGTGGCCCGACACGCTCTTGGCCGGTTTTTGCGTTAGTAATCGTTGTTTACACGACGCTAATGGTAAGGATGGTTTGATGGCCAAGTAAATGGGATGGTAAGTGGCTGAAGGTTTGATAACATACCTACTACTTTAAGGGCCACTTGCACCAACGAAAATGGAGGGTTCTCTCGAGTTAACCCACCATTTTATATATACACCGTGTTTTTTTTGTTTTCCGTTAAATTCGACACGTAGCTAGGATCATTAACAGGAACCATCCTGTATATCAGTTTTAGTTAAATTGGAAAAAAAACATTTTTCATCATTTTCATACATAATATATGAATTTATTAGTGTGAGAGACCCTTAAAAATAACATTCTTAGTGTCAAGTGATTGACGGCACATGTCAAAACAAATAATATTAGAAATTGGTAAAGGCTGTCACACACGTGTTCAGGAATTATCTTTATTTTTTCATAACTCGATAACCGTAAGAGTTAGGCACGCCACAGACAGTCTTAAAAATTCATAATCTTAGAAAAGATTTGTATACAAACTGACACTGACAGATCTGTCAGTGTCAGTTTGTTAGACGCTAGTTTCTTAGAGAAGTTAATTGTATTTGATCTAAAGAACCTTCCCTTAAAGTTAACGGAATTCAATAAAAGGATTTATATGGAATTTGACAGATGACAGCCCACTAACCCTGAGTTAAGGGGTGGCCCTTATAGATATTAAAGGATGTACTGTACTCACCTACTCGAGTTATTATATCGCGAATGTGCGACATACTTCGAGTCATATGGAGACCCGTCATCAGGCATGAGTGCTTTCGGCGGCTAGACCTAGACTGTACACATTCGCGATGTATGTATTAATAACGCGATTTTATTTTAAACATAGGTACCTTTATTTAAATCATACTACTCGTTTCAAATTAAGGTCCCTATAACTAATATGTCGGAGAATGACCAAAATGTGGTTTAAGATACGTTTTATGACGCTATATTTGACAAATAGAGCAAACAAGGGTTTTACAACTTTGTACAACCTGGCTGGTATTCGACTGAGTTCTGCCAAAACGTCAGAGAGGACGCTACTGTCTAAAAGAACAGAATCGAAAAACAGATGATGAACAGATGATTGCAGGCTGCCAATCACAGACCAACCCCTATAGACATCCATTACAAGACGACTCGCGGTCGCCAGCCTTCCTAGTATTTGCACTGATATAAGCGCGGGCGCTCGCCGTGCCCGATCAGTAGCGACCAAGTAACAGACCCGAAAGCAGCGCGTGTTTTTCGCAGTAAAAAAATTGAAAAAGGGTATTTTGATGTCTTAAAGATGTCCACCTGTAGTGTGAAATGGTGTGGAAAGGTAACAAGAAGCTCAAATTTAAAAACAGACGTCATTACATTCCACATAAAAGTCATATTTATAATTTATGCAGAGCCGGCATAGGTCAACTTACATTGGCCACTTACGCGTCAGTAGAGGGACAGTCCCTTTCATCTGGCGCGACTGCCCGCCGTCCTTGAAACGGCCAATCACAGCGCGCTTAACACATTCGCTTTCGCACCCCTGGCACTGGTGACTCGTATCGCGAACAAAATAATACAAGATTGCTACTCTATAGGAGGATCTCAGTGCTGCCAATCGATCTGCAGGGAAAATGGTTGAGGAGTGCTGGCGTTGTTGGAGATCCATCAGTCTAATCCGGCGGTTTGCTCGAAATAATAGGCGGAATGTTTTCTATAACGTGATTTAATGTGTAATCAGTTTTGTAAAGTAAATTCTGTGATATGGACATGGTATTTCATTGAAAAGCCCTCATAAACAACTACGGCAGGTCCTGACAACGGTTCTGGTATGATACGCCCACGATCCGACATGTATATATATATGATACCTATGACCTAATTGGATATATATGAAGAATCCGATATAGAAGGTGAAGATAGACATTGGTCGCAGCTCCTACATTAAAGGTTTTACATACATACATACAATCACGCCTGTTTCCCAGAGGGGTAGGCTACTTTACGTATTAAAGGTTTTGCCTTATGATTTTTTCCTCTGTGTTGTAATCCATACTAATATTACGAGTATAAATGGGAAAGTGTGTGTGTCTGTTTGTTTGTCCGTCTTTCACGGCAAAACGGAGCGAGGAATTGACGTGATTTTTGAAGTGGAGATAATTGAAGGGATGGAGAGTGACATAGGCTACTTTTTGTCTCTTTCTAACGCGTGCGAAGCCGTGGGCAAAAGCTGGTAATTTATATTTAAGAAATCGGATAGAAATATATAAGTTAATGAGTTGACCGTGACGTCACTGCTTTATAATACTAGTACGGAAGTAGCCTATTCTGTAATGTTGCCCCTACTGGTATTTCTAGGAGCAAATAAGAAAAAAAATACTATAAAATCAAACTTTTTTTGTCCCTGCTGGTATTTGCAGGAACAATTTAAAAAAATCCGATCAAAGCATATAGATATAAGATTCCATTTTAAAATCTCTAGGGATTCTGTCTAGCGTGTTATACAATTTAGGAAAAATCTTAATAGCGCGTTTTAGAAATTCCATTCCGAGAGATAAGCGACATCTAGTGAGTACTTCAGGAACTACTTTCACACGGAACTATCTGGTAAAGTCCTGTTCAAAGCTGGCTGGTAGAAATTTACCCTTGAAATGATAAATGTTTGTAATGTAATGACAATTCCTTTGGGCTGGCCAACTTTGTTATGGTTTGGTTGGTTGGGTATTTTTATACAATTAATTGACGAAACGAGAAGAAGGCTTGTTCCCAAGAGAGCTTTCATGTGAAAAATAGTGAAATCGCAACCGAGCGCTTAATCATATCGTGTGTGGTATCAAATTAAAGAGCTTTCCGAGTAGTTTACAAATATATAACATATTATAGGACTTTTTCTACTTAGTCTAACAAAATATGAGAAAATGTACAGAAGTGGCAATAATTGTGACGGGGAAGGCTCGTTTTAAAAAAAAATGCCAAAAATATATAATAGAAATTTATAATCACTAAGGCATAAGAGCAATTTTAGTAAACGTTGCAGATTTATTTTGTACGAAAATAACTCCGATGTGATGTAGATTTTCAAAGAAATTGTCAGTTAATTTTAGGTAATTTCTGAAAAAAAATGAATTCGTCTTAGCCTTGTTTACTCTTTTTTTTAAAACCTTATAATAAAAATGTAGTCTGAGAAGTTTGTAGTACAGGATATACGTATTATAAATTTACCAGTTTCAGTATTCCAAATTGTCCAAATTTTACAAATAAGATCGACTAATCCAGCGCTATACGGGGGTTTTCCTAAACGTGCATCAGAGAAAAATTAATAATTAATTTACTGAGTTAGTTTTCTAAAATCCAGTCTGATAAGCATCAAGATGATAAGATGTTACAAATAAGCTTCTGATCTGGTAGGAGTGGGATTGTATGTCATCAAAACTAAAGTTTGCCAAAATTTACCTCTATTTTTCCGCATCTCATAAAGTTTTCCTAAACTTATACCGCCAATCTTCGTTACTTGGAAACTGATGGAACGTCTTCTAATGGCCCCTGTACACACATGGCCAACAGCTCCACCAACCCTTTGTGAAAGCCCTTGGCCAAGATTAGAGCCGCTGTTTACACATTGGCGAACCAATCACTTGGCATTGGCTCTTCATGAAAGATGGACGTGGAATGGAAAAATCTAGGAAATTCTAGATCATAGACATTGACAGAAAAATTTGATTAAAAAATAATAACCCAAAATTAAATTATTTGAAATATTAACAATTTTTTTAATATTATGATAAGAACATTTATCTTTTTTAGGAAATACATTAAACATTTGCAAGGTTATTTTATTTCCTAAAATCTACACTATTATTGACATAGATAAACTTATTATTTTCGTAAATATTTCACTACCGTCCTCTCTGACGGCTGACGACCAACTGAATGAAGCGCCAATGTGTAAACGCAGTTGGCCATTGGCGCCAAGATCCTTTGATGTGTGGACAAAAAACCGACACGAATCGGTTGGCCGGCAAGCGCTAGCGCCAACTGCCAACTTACGGCCAAGTAGCCCTCTACACACATGGCCAAGGGGGTTGGTGGAGCTGTTGGCCATGTGTGTACAGCGGCCTTAAGACTGTTTTCACGGGACCACACTGTAGCTGCGCTGACTGAATCAAAAATATATCCTCCATTCTGTATATTATGCCTTTTCTCTCAGAACTTTATTTTGAATTTTTAACCAATTCATTAATGGATATTCAATAGATATAAATATTATAATGATTTAATTATATTTTCTTTTCGTTTACCCTTGTTTACCTAATCATTTTGACATGTTTTTGACCAAAGAGATTGGAGTTCTGATTGAAGAAGACCGCTCAGAGGTTGGTGTACTATGTCGATGGTCTTTACAATAAGAACAACGTATCTTGTGCGTAACGGAACGCAGTCAGTGTCAAATCAATAAACCCGACCAAAATAAGAAGGGTAGTTGTAGCCTCAAAATTCAGCGTAAACAAAGCTTATGTGAATCTGTAGTGTTACACAGTAGAAATCGACAAATAATAACACTTGAATTATTGAATATTTTCGCTGTTAGCTTAAGAATTGTATATAAAATATGCAATATAAACCAACAATATAGTGAGAAAATAGTGTTCGCTTAGTATAGATCCAGCTATAGTGCCTAATTTGTAGAAAATGAGTGGAACCAACAGTATGGGTATGCCGGAAGATGTGTCGAAACAGTGGGAGATTCTTCTGCTTCTCTTGTCTTCTGAGGAAAAGAAGATAGACAGAACGAGTGACTGTGAAGTTGACACGATGAACTACTTCTTGAAGAACGAAGGAGTGAGGTTAGTCTATAAATAATTCTGTAAACAAGAAAAAATACCGCGAGTTTTCGACTGGAAGGGCTTCTCAGTAACCTCTCTTTTAAGCCAGTCCTAGTTAGATATCAATATTCTTACGCCTTACGTGGTTTTAACCAGTAGAATAAAAATGCGTAAAGACTTATTCAAGTAGTTTAGTCGTAACATAAGGACTTAAGAGATTCATTTCATGATTTTCATGAACAGGTCAATATCATTATCAAAATAATCAAATATGTTATGTAGATTGATAATAGATAGATAGACAAAACTTTATTTGAATGCTGCAATAACACACAATTTACAAATATGCCATAAATATAACAAAAATCCGAAGGATTTTACTGACTTAAAATTATGTAGGTACGCTAATAAAATAAATATAATAAAAATTATTGCTCCACTGTATGTGCTATGTACAAGGTACACATGCAAGAATGTGATTCTTCAGAGTCAGTCAGAGTCACTTCTCCACATTGAACTTAACACATTCACGGGCACATACGCATAGTCATTTGTTTCCTTTGGTCTATGACAGATGACGTCACTGGCCGCCCGTGAATATGTTAAAACACTAACATTGTTGGTATGTTAGTTTAAATCTGTCTCAAATATTATACCTTGACAGGGAATGATTTATAAAATATATATAACCTCTTGCCGCCCAGTGTATGGTTAGCCAAAAAAGTGGTTTACCACTTTTCAACTCTATACTAAATACATAAGGTCGAAAAGTGGTAACTTTTTGGCTGACTGTACATTGAGATATAGATATTGTTGAAATAGACAAAACTTTAATTTAGCCTTATAAAGTAGTATTTCGTCACTACTTTGAAAAAATCTCGTATCTCACGCTGCTCCTCAAAGTTAAAACATAGTAAGTCTATATGCATTTCATACATACTTACTACAATTTTCTTTTCATTGACAGACGAAGTATATACATACAAGTATATACAAGTTTTTTTTAAGTAGTGACTATTTCTTTTGTTTCTACATTTTTTTTGATCAAATGAAACTCAATTTAATATACAACTAGGATAAAAATGTCTAGCAATTTTTTTGGTATTTACCTATAGGTATTTTATTCAACAGAAAAATCCTCCTCCACTGGCTAAGCCAAATGCGCTCAAGCTATGCCCGTAAAACCAGCGAGTCTGACACTGCCCTCAAGTGTGACGAGGTGTCCCTGCTGTGGCGACAGCGAGGCAACGAGAAGTTCCGCGCCAGCCTGCTTCGGGACAGCTACGAATGCTACAACAAGAGTGTGCTGTACGCGGCGCGGGACGGGGAGATGCTTCCTCTCGCTCTGGCCAACAGGTCCGCGGCGCTGCTCCGGATGAAGAGGTTCAAGGTGACACTGGGGGATTGGTTTAGAAATAACCTAACCACAAAATTAAAATTTTGAAAAAACCCCGACCACAACATAGTAGACCGATTTTCATGAAACATGGCTAAGGACACTCCCGCCTAACTCAGCTTTCAGACAAAAAAAAACTAAATCTAAATCGGTTCATCTGTTCGGGAGCTACAATGCCACAGACAGACACACACACAGACAGACAGACACGTCAAACTTATAACGCCCCGTCGTTTTTGCATCGGGGGTTAATTAAAGATAACATTAAAAACCTAATTTGAAAGTTGTTAATTTTTATTCTTATCTTAATAGCATTAGCAAAAACAAACTCATACTAAACAGCAAAAAGTAGCAACAATATGCAGTATCAGTATTATCAGTAAATTACACCACAAGTGCGGCAAAGAGGGAATTCGAGTAGCGATAATTTAAAACACGCCCAAATTGAGTATTTAAAACGACGCGAGGTACGAATCGACATATATCGTACGTTTTCCAGTACTGACTAGAAATGTACTACTTAGCGAACTTACTGAACAAAGTATTACAGTTGACTTTCATTAGAAACAAACTTCTTATTCAATATTAAATAATCGTAGCCATTCTACGTTTTTCTTCTTTGATTATTTCCTTTATTCATCTTTCGTCTTAAGTTAGGCTGTTTATAATATGAATATAAAAGTAAAATACAAAAATACATACAAAACAATATAAAAAACATAAACACATTTTAAAAAACCGTCTTTGATTTATTATTATTATTTAATAAGCAGGCAGGCAGTTAAAGAACTGATATAGCCTGTATCCAGTGATCATTGTGACAGTAATCATAGCCGAGTTGTAGATGTGATGTGCTTGTCTGGTCTATTTTTAAACTGATTCACATTTTGTGCTGAGACCACGTCTTCTGGGAGTTTGTTCCAAGATCTCACTATTGATTTGATACTGATTTGCTCTGAAATCTGTCTTAAACTAGTATTTTCTTTCCAGGAATGCCTCTCCGACATATCGCTAGCCCTGTCCCAGGGGTACCCTCGCGAGCAACGGCACAAACTGCTCCTCAGACGCGCGGACTGCCACGCGGAGCTCCGGTCCCGGACCGAAGCCCTAGCGGCGTTAGAGGAAGCGAGGGCACATGCGGCGGAGCTCCGGTTGTCGCCTGCTAGTACTGGTAACTAAATATTGTGAAAGACAAAAGTCCTTGTCAAAATGGTGGTGCTGAGCGACTAAATCAAACAGTCATAGAAAGTCATTGCCCTTGAAGGAGTTTAAGGTTAAATAAAAACAGTAGGTAAACTATGCATGTTATATAGTAATACATTTGTTTCATAACATTTTATCAAATTATTTTAAAAATATACTTTCATTTCATTTATTCAGTATTGCATTGTCATGTACATAACAGGTGTTACATTAAATCAGTCAGTTCATGACACCCTGTAAAGGCACACAATAGTAATTCTATTAATAATGCTTAACATATTGGTTTATTTACAGCGGAGTTCGAGCGTCTAGTGAAAATAATGGAAAACAAGATGGCCGCCCAAGAGGAAGCGGAAGTGAAGAAAGAGGAGCCTTTACCCGACCTTTATATGGGAGAAAACCCCAACTTTGTGTCCGCATCTAATGCTATAGAGTTAAGGTACTGATTTTTTTATATTTCAGGTCGCTAAACGAAGTTGCCGTTTCCTGGTTTCGTCAAACAAAAAAATAGTATACTCACCTTGGCCAGTCAATAAGAAAGCTGGAGATCACTTCTCGGCTTCGCCTCGGTCGACAAATCGTATCGCAATCGTAAATTATTGTGATCTGAGATTCCTTACTTTACTGTCTGTGACTGGTATTGACATACATACATACAATCACGCCTGTATCCCATAAAGAGGTAGGCAGAGCACACGAAAAACTCAAAGTTTTAGTGTTACTCTTGGCAAACAAAAGGGTTGCAAGAAAACGAAATTGCGACATTGCAGTGACAGGTTGCCCGCCTCTCGTCTACGTCACAATTTAACCTATATCCCACAGTCGACTTCTACGACACCCACGGGAAGAAAGGCGGTGGTGAAATTCTTAACCCGTCACCACACGGGGAACAATAAATACTTACCCCCTTATTCATAAACGTTCACTAAAGTTATCAAGCCGATAAAGTTCGTTTGTCCCTTTCCGACGTATTTGTGTGATAGAAAGGGACAAACGAACTTTATCGGCTTGATAACTTTAGTGAACGTTTATGAATAAGGGGGTTAACTGAATAATAAATGTAACCTTCAAAATTTAGACTACCAATTTTATCATCAACTGAAATCAATTCTACATTTCTCATTTTAGACAAAACGAAACCGTAGGCCGGCACGTCGTGACGACAGCGCCAACACGTCGAGGCGATGCGTTATTCTCTGAAGAGCCTTACGCGTGGGTGGCGCTGCCTTCGCCAGAGCCAGTCTGCGAGGGCTGCGGCGGTGCGGGCAGTAACCCTATACCGTGAGTGTAACTTTCAGTATGCCCCTTTGTACTTGGAGATTGCTGGAAGGAAGAAAAATCTAAAAATAAGATTTTCAAAAATATGCGGCTGTCGCTTTCGTAAAACTAGTGCCTACGCCAAATCTTGGGATTACTTGTCAAAGCAAACCCCAGGCTCCCATGATCCGTGTCAAATGCAGGGATATCTCAAAGAGAATGATGTTTTATAAAAAAACTAGTTTTTCCCGCGGCTTCGTCCGCGTACTAAAAGTAATCTTATTCAAACGTTGAACTTTAGATCCCCCATTTTACCTCCTTAGGGTGTGAATTTTGAAAAATCCTTTCTTAGTGCTCGTAGTGGAATCTCTAGGACCAGCGGTTTTGGCTATGCGCTGATATGTCAGTCAGTCAGTTTCTTCTTATATGTATATATTTAGATAAGTATCAAGAAAAAAAAAATACCTGTGGTGTAGGTTGTCCCCATCATCATATGTTTTTAATTCTGTTAAACTTATACAGAGTGGGGCCTGTAACAAAGGCGAAGAATTGAACTTTAGGCTATTCTACTTATACTGATCAACATTTGTTCAGTGACTTTTAAAAAATATGAAGTCTTTAAATTTTTAATTTTTCATACAAAATAAATATTAGCTTCAATGTACGCCATTATTGTTGTCATTGACGTTGTCTGTCACACTTTAAACTTAACAGAATTCGCAATACATTACCTCTTAGAAAAAACTTTCAAGGGTGATAAAAATCAAAATACAAGTTATTTTTAAAAGTCGACGAACAAATGTTGATCAGTATAAGGATAATAGCCTAGAGTTCAATTCTTCGCCTTTATTACAGGCCCCACTCTGTATATTTCGCACACACATACTTTCATTTGTTTAAAAAAATACATTCCATCGTCAATGTTCAGAGAGTAAAATGGGAGCCATCCTCCTTTATCCTCTTAAAAAAAATCCCCAAACTAAATAAGATGTGATTTAGATAATCGGACGGAAGCACGGTTAAGGCCAGCCACGCACGGGCGGCTAGTGGTCGTTCGTGCGCGGCCGCACTAATCTTGTGGGCTTTCTAATGCTTATGTCATTATTTTTCAAATTTATGCTTTTTTTGTCTATAAATTAATTCATTTCGTTTTATGTTTTTGTCTATAAAGTTATTTATTCATTGCGTTTTGTTTGTTCTTCAAATTTACGAGTTTGATAATAATAATAATTTTAGTATAGGGGCATTTTTAGAATTTGGGACCCCCCCCAATTAGCGTAAGTCGTTAATAAAAAATAATTCACTGTCAGTTTTGTGACGATAATTAAGCATGAAAGATGAATAAAAATATTGTTTTTGTGTTAATTACATAAACTTTAAACGATAATCTACATTCAGAATGTGAAAAAACTTCATTTTTAGACAGATTTTATCAGGGTTCGAGGATATATATCAATGGATATATATCAAGATATATATCCGATATATATCGGATATATATCCAGCTAGGTTCGACGATATATATCAATGGATATAAATATCCGATATATATCTTTTTTTTAATAAATATTTCAATACAAAATGGTTTTGAAAAATGTAACATTGTTAAAAAACTAGTTTTTTGTGTTTGTTACTGTTTTTATACAAAATTTTATGTTTTTTTGTACATTTTTCCTTATCTAATGTAGTATTCATAAATATCGCAACAAAAAAATGAAATGCCTTCCATACAAAATGGATATATATCAAAGTTGATATATATCCGATAAATATCATAAATATCTGACATTTTGATATTTATTATAAATATCGGATATTTTCGAACCCTGGATTTTATTCTTAAAATTGTCGTCACAAAACTGACAGTGAGTTAATTTTTGTTAACAACTTACGCTAATTGGGGGGACCCAAATTCTGAAAATGCCCATAGACTTGGTCCCGAAACTTCACATATCATAATAGGCTAGTTTCCTACTAGTCAAATCAGCTTCTTTTTAAGAACTGTCAAAACGGTTAATGCTAATATGGAATTACTATGAAATACTGAGGAGTGACGTCACGGTCAGTTCATTTACTTTATATGTTTCTCTTTGACTTATTAAATATAAATTATATTTAAATATAACCACTGTCCATATTTTTGTTCTAATTGTGTGGTGCTTTATTTCGTGCACTGTAAAAAATATTTTTCACCACACCAACTGGTAAAGGCTTACTTTGCTATTCCAAAACAGATAGCAAAATTGCATTTTATCCTCAAGAGAGCAAAGTAATTTCATAAAAATTTTAACTTGATGTTTTAAGCTGGATGGTAGAAATTACCTGGTCTAGTGGTAAAGACGTTAGCCGCGTAAGCTGAAGGGTTCGATTCCCGGCTCGGCCACCAGTGGGTCTTGTCGTTTTTTTCTTTCGTGTATGATATCTATTTCAATTTATAGGAAACTAGCCTATTACCATGAAACCTTTTTATTGCGCGAAATATGTATGTATTTTTTTTTTATTTTAGTAACTTTGGGGGGCTGTTCACTCTCTTCATATCATGAGAGTAATTTTACTTGAAATTTACTATATCGAGAAACGTATTCTAAACCTACAAAAACTGCTTAACGGAACAGGTTATATTAACAGCTAAATATATTATGTTTATTAACTTTACAATTAATCTTATACAAAAGAATGATCTACGAGACATTTTTTTTTCAGCTGCGTCACATGTTCCCGTTCCATATACTGCTCCGTAGACTGTAGGGTCTCAGCGACCCACCATCGCTGGGAGTGTCCCGGGGCCACGTTCAATCTCTATCCCACTATTGGCATCGCCCACTTGGCCTTAAGGTTAGTATCACAATTTATACTACTTGGTCAATTTAGCCCAGTACTTGAAGTAGTGGGTCTAATCGACCCACCATAGCTGGGAGTGCATTGCCCACGTGGCCTTAAAGTTAGTGCAATTATTTATATTACTGGGTCAATTTGACTTCTCGTGGGAGCCTCACCCATAGAGAACGCGTCCCCGGGCGGCGGATAGGGGAAAGCTCGGCAGAAATGCAGGGTAGGAGGAAATAAAATACCTCCCGCGGGCCAAACAGGCACCCCCCGCCGGGCCGCTCGGACATATTCCGACACCGGGCCGGCGGGGGACAGCGGCAGCAGGCAGGCTGCCGTGCAGAGGATGGCGGCGGAGGAGCGCAAGTCAACGGCGGCATCCTAAGCCCCAGTCAGCAAGAGGGGTTACTGTCTTGGCGTCAGGTGGCAACCGGCCGTAAAACCAAAAGCCAAATCAAACACTCCTCGTCATATGAAAAGTAAGGTGTAATGTATTCAGAGAAGGACAATAATAGGCACTTTCTAGCTCAAGGATTTATTCGAGACTGTCTGAAGTGACACATGTCAATAGGTATTTCTATATCTACCTACATAAGTACATCACACTTCTCCACACTTAATTAATACTACTAACTAATATTTTTTTTAGCATGCGTAATAGGGTTACCTACTTAAAACTAGGCACTTAATCTACAACAAGGAAACATCGATAGTAAATTAGGACGAGGCATCTGGCAGAATACACAACAATAGGTATAAAGTACACATTGGTAACGGGAACCCGTTCGTCCAACAATACTCATAAGGATAAAAATCATCGCTATGAATGTAGAATATTAATAATGGATCTTATGCTCAAGGAATACGATTCATAATAGATTAATTATTCCCAGACGTAATCTTAACAACAATAACTAAACAATAGAGTTACAAGTAGCATTCATTCCGAAAAATTACCTACCAGGTTATGACATAGCGTAATGTAGCGTATTATAGAATAACATATACATTAATATAAAGGAGAATGCTACGCAATGAAACTTACAATTCTATTGCGGGGGTCTATCTATTATACTTAAGTAGCCCCCGTGCTTATTCTTTATATGAAGGTTTATTCAATGTACATTGTCTAATGGGCCGCGACCGGGTCGGTACAAGAGGGGTGGTTGGCTGGTTTGCTTGTTCCTCACCACTCCCGGTATCCCGCCCTGGCGTAGAGAAGCATTCCACGTCCTCCTCTTCCCCTTCCACCGTACTTCGCGCCGGCGAAGCATCGAGACCTCGGCGTCGAGACTTCCCTCGTGCTACTGAGCCCCCACCCCTGGTACTCGCTCGCGGTGTTGTAGGCTCTGACGCCTTATTAGGGTTGGATCAATAACCACGGTCTCACTACACCCCCGCTATTTTGTGGATAGACTATAGAACTCCTCATTCTCCGTTTCAATTGGTCGATATGGCGGTGAATACGATTACCCTGACAATCAGTAATGTTATAATCGGTATCCCCTAAAATCTCTGACACTTTACCCGGTTGCCATTTCTCACCTTTTAGATATTTACGATACCAAACCTCATCACCTATATCCATTTTCCGTTCTGATCCTCCAGCTAAGCGAATTTGACGACGTTGGTTTTTATTTACATTCATACTTACATCCGGTTTTAACAAATCTAAACGCGTTCGCAATTGCCTACCCATCATGAGCATTGCGGGGCTCTCCCCGGTGGTACTATGCGCCGTATTACGATAATAAATTAAATAGGTGTTGATAGCGTTTAGAATGTCAGTTTTTTCTATAACCGCTTTTTTTATAACCTGTTTGATTAATCTAACCCCGTTTTCTGCCGCTCCGTTCGACGCGGGGTGATAAGGGGCGGTAAAAATATGTTCTACCCCGTCTAAGGCAAGAAAATTAAAAAATTCCTTACTTGAAAAAGGCGGCCCGTTATCGCTTATCAATTGTTTAGGTATTCCCCACCTAGCCCATACTTCGGTTAATTTCTCAGTAATCGCAACTGCGGTCGTGCTGGGAACCTGGAACACTTCGATCCATTTAGACATAGCATCCACTAGTATTAAATAAGTTTTACCATGGATGGGGCCTAAGAAATCCACATGTACCCTTGTCCACGGTCTTGTTGGCCACGGCCAGCCACGCGGCACGTGCCGCGGCGGCGCGCTGGCCACCGCGGCGCATGGCGCGCACCCGCGGCACGCCGCCTCCACCGCCTCGTCGAGGCCCGGCCACCACACATAACTGCGCCCCAGCGCCTTGGTCTTAACTATACCCATGTGAGGTTCATGTAGAATTTTTAAAACTTTATCGCGACACTTCTCCGGTATCACTACTCGGTGCCCCCACATGACACAACCTAGCTCGTCATATAATTCTAACTTTCTGTTAAAGTATGGCTTCAACGTATCAAAATCACATTTATCCGGCCAACCCTCGCGAATAAAAGTTAATACTCTGGCTAAAACAGGATCGCGCATAGTGTGATACTTTATTTTACTATAATCTAATAACAACGCGTCTTGTGCGAAATGCAGGTAAGTCTGCTCCGGAATATTATCTCCTAAATTATTCCGTGTCTCGTTGCAATTAGGTAACCTAGACAACCCGTCCGCACAGTTATCTTTCGTATTCACATACTCGATTTCGTAATCATAAGCCGATAATATTATTGCCCACCGCTGCATCCTGCTAGCTGTCATTGTTGGTATACCTGTATGCGGACCGAATATCGATACTAGTGGTTTATGATCTGTGCGCAATGTGAAATGCCGCCCATACAGGTACTGGTGAAATTTTTTTACACAAAAAATTATACCTAAAGCTTCACGATGTATTTGCGAATAATTCGCTTCCGCGTTGTTTAACGTGCGTGATGCGTACGCGACGGGGCGCTCCCCGTCCGGGCCAATCTGGGTCAAAATCGCCCCTACCCCCCGCGGTGACGCGTCACAGGTCGCTATTAACGGTTTACTAGGATCATAATGCCTTAACACTGTAGCGCTCGACAACAAACGTTTTATTTGTATGAAAGATTCCTCGCACTCCTCACTCCAGTGCCACTCCGCCTCCTTTTTCAACAGTTTATATAAAGGAGACAATATTAAACTGAGGTTTTTAATAAACCTACCAAAAAAATTTACCGTCCCTAAAAACGACCTTAATTCCGATACGTTACGAGGTTGCGACATTTGTAGGATCGCCTTTATCTTTGTCATGTCTGGTTTGATACCCTCCCTAGAAACGACATAGCCTAAGTACGATACTTCCTTAGCTAAGAAAACGCACTTATTTTTCCTTAATTTTAATCCGTTAGTAAGTAAACGTTGGAGAACCGCTTCTACGGCTTGCAAATGCTCTGACTCCGTTTTCCCTCCGATAATAACATCATCTAAAAATATCTGTACATTAGGTATGTTACCCAATAAATTCATCATAATACGCTGAAATATACCTACACTAGACGATAAGCCGTACACCAGTCTATTATACTGAAACAATCCCCGGTGGGTATTTATAACTGTGTAACGTTTAGACTCGTCCAATTCAATTTGGTTGTACGCTTGAGAAAGATCAATTTTACTGAAGTACATATTGCCATTTAAGTTTACTAGAACATCTTCTATTTTAGGGAGGGGATACCGATCGACCAATAAATACGGGTTTAAGGTACTTTTATAGTCTGCACAAATTCTAAGGGAACCGTCCGGCTTATTGATAGGTACCAGTGGTGATGCCCAGTCCGAGCAGTCGACGGGCTCGATGACGCCGGCGCGCAGCATGGCGTCCAGCTCGGCGTCCACGCGCTCGCGCAGCGCGTAGGGCATGGGGCGGGCGCGGTGGAACACCGGCGCGGCGCCCTCCCGCACCCTCAACGTCGCCTTGCCGCCCTTGTACCGGCCCAGTCCGTCGCCGAATAACGCCTCATATCTGCCGAGCAAATTTACAATGTTCTGTTTACCTGGTCCACTAGCCTTATCTATTACGTAATTACACTTTAATAACTCCGGTATTTTTATATTTAGTTCCACCAACCATTGCCTTCCCAATAAAGAAGTTGAGCCACCTTCAAATATAAACAACTCTAATTGCTTAGTACATTCATTGAAAGTTACCATGGGTTTAATTATACCTAAAGGTCTAATAGAAGGCCCTGTGTAGTAATTAAACCCCGTTTTAGTGGGTTCTATATTCATGTGTGAAAAATATTTATCATATGTGGTCTTACTAATGCAGGCATGTGGCGCGCCCGTGTCCACCTCCATATTTATAACTGTATGGTCTATATATATGGGTAAACTCACCGCCGGATAGTTATTTAAACACAGGTGATTAAATTCGTGCTCGAGGTCTCCGCCGTGATCCTCACTCGGTTCGTGATCGGCCTCTCCAAAATGCATGGCACTCCGCGTCGGCGCCGCCGCCGCTGCCCCTCCGCGCCGGGCCGGCGCGCGGGCTCCGCCGCGGCCCGCGGGCCCCGGCGCCGCGCCCCAGTCTGGGCACACTCGCCGCAAGTGGCCTGTACGCTGACACTTGCTGCACACATAATCTCGGAACTTGCAGTTAGCGTAATTATGATTGCGCGCGCCACAGGCTTCACAGTTCCTCTCCTGGCGGCCATTATAATTTACGTTTAATTTCCGTTGTTGCGTAACTACAGGCGCCCGCGATTGCCCTCCGCTGAATGCCCCCGATCGGGCCCGACTCGCGAACATAACGGCCTGCACTTCTCCCGTCCCGCTCGAACTCGTTACCTTTGTTTGCTCCACTATCGCCGCGTCCCTCTCTGCCGCCTCCAATGATGTAGCCAGTTTGACTGCATCTGCGAACGTTATATTATCGTCCTCTGCAAAAAGGCGTTGCCTAATCAAGTCGCTGATTAAGCCACAAACGAATTGATCCCTTAAGTTACCATTTAACTCCGAACCAAAGTCACAATGCTTCGACAGCCGTTTCAACTCCGCCACATACGTGGATACCTTTTCACCGCCATTTTGTCTCCTTTGTCGAAACCGGTACCTTTCTGCTAAAACCGACGGTTTTGGCTGTAAATGATGGGACATTAATTCCTTTATTTTGTCTAAGGTTAAATCCGCCGGCTTTTTAGGACTTGCCAAGTTTTCTAGCAACTCATACGCCTCATCCCCCATCGCTGCTATTAACACCGGCACCTTCAATTCGTCCGCCACTTTATTCACCTTATAGTACATTTCCACACGGTCCATGTACGACGACCACGCGCCGTTGCTGACATTAAATTCGTGTAACTTGCCGATAGACATGTTGATTTTTCTACTGCACGCGCGAAATTATCACTACCTGTCGCCACTGTAATGTATTCAGAGAAGGACTAGGTATACTATTGGTGAGCGACAATAATAGGCACTTTCTAGCTCAAGGATTTATTCGAGACTGTCTGAAGTGACACATGTCAATAGGTATTTCTATATCTACCTACATAAGTACATCACATAAGGCAAATAGAATGATACATAATACTAGGGCGTCCCCCTTAAGCGACGGCACCAAAGGCGATAAAAATGCTAGGGCGTACCCCAAAAGCGACGATCGAGCTATGGGTGCTCACAACCCAAAACTGCGCATAGCTACTTGGAATGTGGGATCCATGACTGGACGCAGCGCCGAATTGAGCGAAGTACTACTCAGACGCAGGGTCAATATATGTTGTATACAGGAGACCAAACGGAAGGGGTCAAAGTCTCGCAGTTTCGGAAACGGATATAAGCTCATATACCATGGCTCGAGCACAAAACAAAACGGTGTAGGGATTGTGATCGACAGTGACATGCAGGAGCGGATTGTGGAAGTTAAGCGCGTTAGCGACCGCATTATCTCAATCAAACTTGCACTAGACCATCAACCGTGCATAAATATAGTATCAGCGTACGCACCGCAGGCCGGGTGCAGTAAAGTGGAGAAGCAAACTTTCTGGGACAACCTTAACGATCTAATGCAGTCGTACACAACGGATGAAAACAAGTATATCGCAGGAGACCTCAATGGCCATGTTGGAGCCAGCTCTTTTGGATATGAAAGAGTACACGGAGGGCAAGGTTATGGAAGGCAAAACAAACAAGGCACAGAAATCCTGGATTTTGCAATTACTCGTGATATGGGATTGATCAACACATTTTTTGCTAAGCCAGATAAGCATAAAATAACCTACTCCAGCGGCGGTTTAAACACCCAAATCGATTATATCCTAGCCGACCGTAACAAGCTAAGCACCTTTAAGGATTGTAAGGTTATACCCGGTGAGCCCCTTACAACACAGCATCGAATACTAGTTGCGGACTTCTCCATGCTAAAACCCATTAAGACACACAAAGAACAGATACCCAAAATACGCTGGCACAAACTTAACTCAGCAGAAGGTGACGACCTCATTGAAAATGTCAAGCTCTACCTATCAAAAAAACCGTCGATAAATGATACTGCAGATGTTATGTGGAACGAATTTCATGACTATTGCGAACAACAGGCATCTGAACTTCTAGGAGTCTCCAAAGGACCACTAAATAATAACAAGACTGCGAAGTGGTGGCAATTAGAAGTGAAAGAAAAGGTAGAAACCAAAAAACGCCTCTTCAAAGCTTGGCAGCTAAGTGGAAGCGATGAAGATCGCGAAAACTACAGAACCGCAAAAAAAGAAGCAAAGCGGGAAGTTGCGTGTGCCAGAGCCCGCGCTGATGAAGACCTGTATGCAAGACTGGAAAAGGCTAAAGACGACAGAGAGTTGTTCCGAATAGCAAGGCAAAGGCACGCAAACAGCAAGGATGTGGGAGCCATTAAGTTTATTAAAGACAACAATGGCCATCTACTAACCTCGAACAATGATATAAAAAAGCGATGGCGTGAATATTACTCCCAGCTCCTCAATGGAACTCACCCGTTCGAAGAACCAACTCCGTTACATGCCACCAAGGGACCAATTTTAGCTATAAGCTCAGAGGAAGTACAGATTGCTGTAAGAAAGATGGCTAATAACAAAGCTACAGGACCAGATGGCATCCCAGCAGAACTTTGGAAGCATCTTGGAGAAAGCGGAGTGAACTTCCTTACCAAACTTTTCAACAAAATTCTGCTTAATGGAATACCTAATATGTGGAGAAAGAGTTACTTAATCCCGTTCTTTAAAAACAAAGGTGATATCAGGCTCTGTGAAAATTATCGCGCGATCAAACTCCTATCACACACGTTCAAAATTTGGGAGAGAGTCATTAACAGCCGACTATTGAAAATAACCACAGTATCGGAAAACCAGTGTGGTTTCGTAACTGGAAAATCAACAACTGACGCGTTGCACAGCCTAAGAATCTTGTTGGAGAAGAGAAGAGAAATAAAGAAAGACGTCCATCTAGCATTCATAGACCTCGAAAAGGCATTCGATAGGGTACCACGGCAATTAATATGGCAATCGTTGCGGTCTCAAAACGTGCCAGAATGCTACATAAAGACAGTTGTCGACATGTACACCAATGTTGTCACAAAGGTACGATGCCCAGCAGGGTTAAGCGATGAATTTGAAGTAGAAGTGGGTGTACACCAGGGGTCAGCGCTGAGCCCCTGCTTTTCAACCTCGTGATGGAGCACCTCACAGCAAAAATTCAGAAAGAGCCACCCTGGGATCTACTCTATGCGGACGATGTGGTATTAATAAGAGACAGCAACGCAGAACTCAGTGAATCTCTAGAATGTTGGAGAACAGCACTTGAAAGCGCAGGACTGAAAATTAGCCGAAACAAAACGGAGTACATGCTGTGCTGCAATTCGGCAGAAAACCAACAGCCAACTGTCAGCCTACAAGGCCAGCAGCTAAACAAAGTCGACCATTTTAAATACCTGGGTTCTGTTGTCTCGAAAGATGGAACAATAGACGCCGACATAACACACCGAATCAACACTGGCTGGATGAAGTGGCGAGAATTATCGAGCGTACTATGTGACAACAGAATGCCAGTGCACATAAAGGGGAAAATATATAAAACAGCTGTGCGCCCCGCCCTTACTTACGGTGCGGAATGCTGGCCCATGAAAAAGGTCCACACCACAAAAGTACATACGACGGAGATGAAGATGTTGCGATGGGCTGGAGGTGTCACCTTGTTAGACAGAGTTAGAAATGAATACATCCGAGGAAGTTTCAAGGTCAGACCCATTGAAGAAAAATTAACTGCGACCCGTCTTAGGTGGTATGGACACGTAATGAGAAGGCCCGAGGATCACATGACCAGAAAAGTCCTCAGTATAAACACCGGCACGAGAAAGCGAGGCAGACCCCCACAAAATTGGATGTCCAGTATCAACAAAGACCTAAAGAAAGCCCAAGTCAATGACACGACGACCCAAAACCGAAGAGAGTGGCGAAGATTGACGAGGAGAGCCGACCCCAAGTGAAATGGGATGTGGCTAGGCAAAGAGAGAGAGACTGGGTCAATTTGACCCTGTACTTAAAGTAGTGGGTGTAATCGACCTACTGACGCTGAAAATGCTTAGGGGTCACGTTCAACCCACCCAACCGACTCTGACTAAAGGTTAGTGTCACACTACGTGCTACTGGGTAAAATTGACCCACCACTATTTCAAGTGCTCAACGTATGTTTTAAATTTGACTTTTTTTTAGCCACACAGCCTTTTTTTTTTAATTTAATATGAATTTTAATAATTATGTATTTTACAGGGTTCTCCTAGTTGGCGCGGAAGACGGATTCCCTCCACTTTCCTCTACAGAAAACCCTCGGACAGCTATGGAGCTATTTCAGGTATGAGATATAATAATGGGCCTTTTAGGCTTAAATCTAGATGGCGCTGTTTCGCAGCCTGGAAGTGTCCAAAATCATATTTTCCCCAAATATTTTTGCGTGTTTTTATTTTTTATAAGAATTTAATATCATGATATCACGTCAATACACATTTTGGAAAAAAAATTTGTAGGCATCATCAGTATAGTTGTGATAGTATTTAATAGGTGGCGCTAAAAAAATGTGGTACTATTCTTAGTATGATGATTGTAAATTCTATATAAATCATCCTTGGTTGTAGTCATACTTAATATTATAAATGGGAAATGTGTGTGTCTGTTTGTCCGTCATTCACGGCAAAACGGAACGACGAATTGACGTGATTTTTTAAGTGGAGTTAGTTGAAGGGATGGAGTGACATCTAGGCTACTTTTTGTCTCTTTCTAACGCGAGCAAAGCCGTGGGCTAAAGCTAGTATGTAAATAATCTGTTGTAACCTGCTAAGCTATAACCTAACCACAAAATTAAAATTTTGAAAAAACCCCCGACCGCGACATAGTAGACCGATTTTCATGAAACATGGCTAAGAACACTCCCGACTAACTCAGCTTTCAGACAAAAAAAACTAAATCTAAATCGGTTCATCCGTTCGGGAGCTACGATGCCACAGACAGACACACACACAGACAGACAGACAGACACGTCAAACTTTTTGCGTCGGGGGTTAAAAATAGACTATGGCACTGGTCCCACCAAAACCGAGTTAGCAATGAGCTATTGGCGATAGAAATGAACAAAAGATTCCGTGAAAGCTCTCGTGTAAATAAAAGAGACGCGACGACAGCGCGAGCGAGTTACGGCTCAGCCACGACATTGGTCTAAGCGCGACAGCGGTGAGCGGCAGGCATACGTGCGAATGAAAAGTCCCATCGCTGTGTCTCGCTCCAATGTATGGCCGCCGCTCACCGCTGTCGCGCTTAGATCAGTGTTGTGGCTGAGCCGTAACGGTTTACGTAATTACGAGTAAGAGACTTAATGAAGGTAGGAGTTGTGAGCTTATGAGATCCTAACGGCCCGCCCACGACATTGGTCTAAACGAGACAGAGGTGAGCGGCGGCCATACATTAGAGCGAGACACAGCGATGGGACTTTTGGCTCACACGTATGGCCGCCGCTCACCGCTGCCGCGCTTAGACCAATGTCGTGGCTGAGCCGTTAGAGTTCGTCGCCGAGCGTTGAACTGTAAATCGCTTGCTCTCTCTATTTAACCCCCGACGCAAAAACGACGGGGTGTTATAAGTTTGACGTGTCTGTACTCTGTCTGTCTGTTTGTGTGTGTGTCTGTATGTGGCATCTTAGCTCCCGAACGGATGAACCGGTTTAGATTCAGTTTTTTTTTTGTTTGAAAGCTGAGTTAGTCGGGAGTGTTCTTAGCCATGTTTCGTGAAAATCGGTCCACTATGTCGCGGTCGGGGGTTTTTTCAAAATTTTAATTTGTGGTTATAGGATATATTGTGTGGAATTCGAAATGTCATATGGTGAAATTCGATATACAAGTTATTTCAAAAAGTTGTAAATCAATTTTAGTCAGTTATTTTTCAGCTTTCGAACAAAAAAAAAACTAAATTGAAATCGGTTCATCCGTTCGGGAGCTACGATGCCACAGGCAGACACATACACAGACACGTCAAACTTACAACACCCTAACGTTTTTGCGTCGGGGGTTGAAAGAAAGAGGAAACAAAACTATGACAGTTAAAATGTTTCAGGGCTACGCGCGTGTGCAAACCCCGCTGTACGCGCGAACAACGCACCGCTTCCACAGAATGTTTGGGCTGCTCAACAACTTCGACAAAATGAACAACACGACTACATACAGTATGCACTGGTAATACATACATACATACATACATACAAACAAACCCATGTGCATGACGCACAAAATGAACAATACACTTCCATGGCAACTAATTAATTACCTATGTAAAAAATATTTTCTTGGAGACCCTTAACATCTCCAAACACATATATAACTCCGTATAGACAGATAAAATCTAAGAAAAAAGCGTACGTCGGTCGGTACCATACGGAAAAAAGTACGGTGGCCTAGATGGCTTTACACCTTTGGGGTACGCTCAGCTAGATGGAGCTAATATTAATATTTGACATTTTAACACATATCAAGCTAATAATATGGACCAAATTGTCAAAACTGAGGATCAAAAGTTTTAAGCTTGTGTCGAGAAATGGCAGTCTATTCACTGTGATTACATTTTACTTTGACAGTAACTCTCTATAATACTCGATCCTCTTTGTACATACATACAGACCCATCTGCATGACGCACAAAATGTACAATACACTTCCATGGCAATAAATTAATTACCTATGTAAAAATTCTTGTCTTAGAGACCCTTAACATCTCTAACGAAACAATATTCATATCTTAAAAATAACACAACACAAGACCATCATGTTGTATGTCGCTAAATAGGCTACTTGCCTCCTAGTCAATTAAACTTTTTTTAAGAACTGTCAAAACGAATTTCAACGTCTTGCTAATATGGGATTAATATTTAACCGAATAAAGTGACGTCACGGTCAACTCAGTTACTTTATATATTTCTACCTGACTTATTAAATAGAAATTGGTTTTAAAAATAACTTCTATCCATGTTTTTCTTATATTTATCTGATGCTTTATTTCGTGCATGGTATAAAATATTTTATTTTAAGTACAGTCAAGTTCCCTATTGTATTGATTTTGTTAATTTTAGCTTTGGGCACTTAGAGACCTTATACACCTCTAAGAATATATTTTTAACGGATTTTCAAATAACTATTTGTTGATTACAAAATTGAATTTGTATTTTGATTAGGGAATGCTCCCGGGATTTTTGAACTCTTTGGGTACCGGTACTGATGTTATAAAATCCCGGTTCTTCGGTACTTTTCGGTACTGAAAAATGGACAAAGATTACAAACTAAAACGCATTTAATCACTTCAAAAATTTTAAAGTAAACGACGGAATATCCATTTAATGCTGTACAAATGTAATGAAAATAGTTTCAAACGCGTTAGACTCGTCCCGCTCGGTATTCATCGGCTATGATCGGGACCTCGGCGTCGATTATACTTAGAGGGTAAACCAAACTAACTGTGCTAATGTTAGAATTAGTTGAGGTCTGTAATGATTTCTTGCACATGTCGTCCAGGTTTTTGAAAGTATGCTTAGAAAGCAGTCTGGTATACTGTAATTTTGGTCCTAATAGGCGACCGGAATAAAATTATAACAATAGCCACCAAATTCTACAAAACCCTTTACTCCGAATCTCCCACACATCCACAGCCTATGCCTGATTAGGAGAAAGCTACAAAGCTATCCCGCCAGTTACGGAACACGAAGTACATAATTATGGCTCTTCAAAAAATGAAGTACGGGAAAAGCCCTGGCGACGAGTGGCGAGGATGGAATCACCACCGAAGCACTGAAAGTAGGAGAACATACTTTGATCCCGTATATCACCAAACTGTTTAATACTATAATAACCACTCAAACTTTTCCACAAAAAATGTACCACTCCAACATCATTCTCCTTCATAAGAAGGGAGACAAATCTGATATAGGAAACTACCGTTCTATCAGTTTTCTCTCCTGTCAGTTGTATCTCGGGATCACTCGATCGGCATCAACCGCCCGAACAGGCTGGATTCTGCCCACCACCACCGACCACCTACAAGTCCTTAATCAAATTATCGAAAAATTGCCAAGAATACAAAATCCCAGTTTATATCGCATTTGTCGATTACTCTAAAGCTTTCGACAGTCTTCATCACAATTCCATTTTCACAGCTTTACGCAATCAAGATATAGATCCCAGTTACATTCAGCTCATAACCACCATTTATCAAAATAGTACAGCCGCCATAAAACTACAGTCAATCGCCAAAACTGTTTACCAACACACTTGAACAAGTCTTCCAGAAGCTTATGCCGAGTTGGGGAGATCGGGGCCTTATCGCCTCCAAGCCAAGCCTCGACTCGAGGTTGGACTTCAGATGAACATGTCGAACACCAAGTTCATGACCAATAATAGCACCGCATGTAGAATTGAGATAAACGGAGAATCGGTTGCATATGTCCAGGAGTACATCTACTTGGGCCAACTAATTTCTTTCCAGGCGTGACAAGAGAAAGAAGTCGAAAGACGGACTGAAAACGCCTGGAGAAGCTATAGGTTCATGAAACATCTCATGAAAGGCGATTTGCCACTGTCACTTAAGCGAAAACTCATGGACATGGGACACCACGCTGCGCTCCAAAACAAAAATAGTCGACGTAGTTCGGAAAGCGGCAAAGCTGAAGTGGGACTGGGCCGGTCATGTCTGCCGAATGCCGAACGAGCTATGGGCCAAGATTACCACAGAGTGGCAGCCCAGGTCAAAACGGGGGCCGGCAGACCACGTATGCGATGGCGCAAGTAGTTGGACTCCTTTTTGAAAGAATGGCCGAGGACTGCACAAAACCGGGAGGAATGGAAAAAGCGGGGGGGGGGGAGGCCTTTGCCCAGCAGTGGGACATCGCAGAATAAAACATAATGAGATGTTTGTTACACCATACTCTTGAACGTAGCCTCCCGAACATGGTCGCCGCTTGGCCAATACGTATCCAACAATTTCTGCATCAAGCGAGAGATTGTTGGATACGGTGGACCTAAGGTAGCAAAACTTATCGACGGCTTCCATTTTATGTTTTATTCATAATTTTACAACAAATGTACTAATAAACCCTCAGTACCGAAAAGTACCGAAGAACCGGGATTTCCCGGTTCTTTCCCAGTACCGGAAATCTCAGTCCCGGTTCTGGGACTGGTACCGGTTCTGCATTCCCTAATTTTGATCCTACGGGCACATCGTTTATAAATTTAGGGGCCATAACATTATGATTATAATTGTTTTATTTTTCAGACTGCCACGATGCTGACGTTGTACTTAGAAAACTACACGAAATTCTTCACATACCTGCCTTCTAGGGTACGTTCAATGCCTTATAATTGTAATTAATAAAATAAAGTTTTAATAAATAAAATTAAATAAATATTGGGGACACCTTACACAGATCAACTTAGCCCCAAACTAAGCAAAGCTTGTACTATGAGTGCTAAGCGACGATATACATACTTAAATAGATAAATACATACTTATATACATAGAAAACATCCATGACTCAGGAACAAATATCTGTGCTCATCACACAAATAAATGCCCTTACCGGGATACGAACCCAGGACCGCGGCTTAGCAGGCAGGGTCAGTACCGACGGAGCGAGATCGGCCGTCTTATGCAAGCGGTGTTTTAAAGAGGTCACAAAAAACGCCACGAGTACTTTTTGAGTCAGTTAAACACCGCCATCGTTGCATACAAAAAAATCTACGACCATGCACATACTTTTTTTAATAGTTTCTAGAATAATTTTCGTGAAATAGGTACACACTCTTTCCTGGATTTTGACACAAAGTTTGACAGCTTCATAAAGCATGTCTATGGTTGCCTTTCTTTTCTGGGTTGTTAAGTTGGTAGCAATGTAGCGCAGTACGTTAAAAGCCAAAAACACACAGCTACAAATTCGTTTTTGGGGAATAGACAATAGACTTGTATTGATATATTTTAAGGAGGGGTTTGACGTCTGCTTGACTCTAGAGTAGATTTTTTTTAATCTAGAAACCACACAGAAGATGAGTTACAACTATACTATACTCTGTCAAACAAGTCTGTCAGTAAATAAGAACAAAGAAAACTATAGTTATCCTTTTCTCTAGCACCCTAAAGAAAAGGATGCATACAGTTTTCTTTGTTCTTATTTACTGACAGACTTGTTTGACGGAGTATATTTATTTTTCTAGGTGCCTTACCCGTTGTCCCAAGGGCAACTGCGGTTGTTCGCAGCAGCCTTACTCTTAAGGGCCATGGGCCAACTGGTGTGCAACGGCCATGCGACTCTAAGCCTGGCCACTATGGACCATGAGGACGGTAAGGATATCAATACTATCCATACTTACTAATATTTTGTAGGAGGTAGGGCATAGCGAATGATATTCCGCTTTGTGTGGTAGGGCACAGCACAGCGGATATCATCTCGCTCGAATCTAGAGCAGATCCCAAGTGGGGAAGTAGAAGTACCTCCGCCTTACAGAAGACCGCAGCCAAATAGCACTAGACCCTACTCATAGTGTCGTGTTCCTGCCGCTAAGGCTGCCAGAGCTCAACGAGGGTGCGGTGTGCTTGTGACGGAAGGACCTACGGAACAAATTTGTTCCGTCTATTGTCCTTTGAGTCGTCGGCGACCCGAACCCTTCTTGGAACTTGTACTCTTTTTTGCCGTGTTAAGTACACAGCAAAAAAGAGTACAAGTTTCAAAAAGCCTAGGTACGCCTAGGTACAAGTAAAATTGTACCTAGGCGTGACGTCACGCGAAACTTCAACGCACTGTACCGTCGTCATTTTTCGTTTACGAGAAAAAAGAAAATAATATGTGTCCAAAATTTTTTGATTATCTAACTGACGGACTAAATAGTTATTTTTATACTTACCACCGTCGGTGGCAAACATGTATGCGGTCCGCCTGATGGAAAGCGGTCACCGTAACCTACGGACGCCTGCAACTCAGGGGGTGTCACATTTGTCAGGGTTTTTCAGTCGCCTCGCCTATTCTAAGTGGTCATAAGGTTAAGAATGATATATTTTTAGGCCGGACAGTGAGTGAGCGAGAGGTGCGACGCGCGACGGCTATATACCCATCGGCGGCCATGATGAACCATTCTTGCGACCCTAACATTATCAACACGTGAGTTAAAAGTCTGTCTTTTCATTTTCAGAGCATTTCTTTTTTTTTGCCAATAAAAATTTTGATTGTTACTTTCAATCTCACTGGGAGACAAAAAGTGTCCCAGAATTTCCATACATTTTTGTTACTTTCGTCTTTTGTTACCCCAATTACCCCATACAACATGTACGGAAAATGGTAACAAAGTAAGAAAAAATCGTATGGGACAATTTTTTTAACTACTAGGATTGAAAAAGCTAGTAATTCTGAGTAGAAATAGCATAATTTTTTTTCTCAAAAATATCATACTTCATAAAAGTGGCAAAAAAAGTGCTCCTGCTCCTCAAGTTCTTTATTTTCTTAAGAGCTGCTTAATGCTAGCGGCGATCGTTCGACGTGTTCCAACTAATATGACCATACAATTGAACATGGAAGAGCCCACAAAATGAGGGCAATACCAGTCGTGCACCTAGTGAATAACTCCGTCTCTTCGCATATGATACCATGGCTGATATATAAGATCATACCATCCCATACATTAAAATGCGGCCGCCTAAGAACGCGCATACACTACACCACACATAGATGGCGCCACAAAAAAAATGTCTTGTAGCTTTCGATTAGACTTTTAGATGGCGACAAATAACCGATGGCAACAAGGCATTTTTTGTGGCGCCTTCTATGTGTGGTGTAGTGTATGCGCGTTCTTAGGCGGTCGCTTTTTAATGTATGGGATGGTATGATCTTATATTTAATCTATGATGATACCTATACTAAAACAATAAGTTTAGTAAGTAAAATTATTAAATAAGTTTGCGCCCGACCCCTCCCTAACGTAAAAATAACAAAACCGGTCAAGAGCGTGTCGGGCCACGCTCAGTGTAGGGTTCCGTAGTTTTCCGTATTTTTCTCAAAAACTACTGAACCTATCAAGTTCAAAACAATTTTCCTAGAAAGTCTTTATAAAGTTCTACTTTTGTGATTTTTTTCATATTTTTTAAACATATGGTTCTAAAGTTAGAGGGGGGGGGGTACGCACTTTTTTTCTTTAGGAGCGATTATTTCCGAAAATATAAATATTGTCAAAAAACGATCTTTGCAAACCCTTATTCATTTTTAAAAACCTATCCAACAATATATCACATGTTGGGGGTGGAATGAAAAAAAAAATCATTCCCACTTTACATGTAGGCCCCCCTACCCTAATAAAACATTTTTTTCCGTTTTTTATTTTTGCACTTTGTCGGCGTGATTGATATACATATTGGTACCAAATTTCAGCTTCCTAGTGCTAACGGTTACTGAGATTATCCGCGGACGGACGGACAGACAGACATGGCGAAACTATAAGGGTTCCTAGTTGACTACGGAACCCTAAAAATGTACAAGTGGAAATACTGCAGCCTTTGGTGTGTTTTGAAGTGGATGTATAAATAGATTTTTCGCTTTAAAATGTATTCTACCTTTATACTTATACATATTCCCATTTTTCCCAGATTCTATCGCAATCGGCTTATCGTGGTGTGCGCGCGAGAACTACCAGCGAACACAGAGGTAAGCCAATATACATCTATACTAATATTATAAATGGGAAAGTGTGTGTGTGTCTGTTTGTTTGTCCGTCTTTCACGGCAAAACGTAGCGACGAATTGACGTGATTTTTCAAGTGGAGATAGTTGTAGGGATGGAAAGTGACATAGGCTACTTTTTGTCTCTTTCTAACGTAAGGGAAGCCGGTGGCAAAAGCTTGTACCTACATAAAGTCACGCCTGTGTTCCCTAACGGGGTAGGTTTAGCACAAGTAATTGTGATGAATCTTTTTGGGCCAATGAGCCAGCTACTACATCAAATAAGAATAAAGAATAAGAATAAGAAAACATTTATTGACACACAAATAAAAATTGAAACATTTACACAAAAATATTAAAAAATAAAATAGACAATTAGCATGCATGTCAAAAGGAACGGGCTCAGCATGTTATGCTGCGCAGCCATTTTATTATAAATTGACGGCGCAACGCTTATTTTCAGTCCGTCCCCTTTTCTGAACGTCATTAACAACTATGCGGTGTAGGTATGTATTTAACACGAACAGTATTGATGCTGAAATACGTACTTTTACATAATTAATATCCTATTGTGTCAATGTAAAAGGTGTGTAGGTACAAAATGAGCTGTAAAAGTGCATGGTGAATTTATCAATCAATTCATTCACAATTTCACCATGCAATTTCATAGCTCATTGTACTAAAACGTCTCAAATAAAATAATATTTTTCAATTCATACTCGTATTCTATGGAACAATCGTGAAATTTTATTTTTATATTGAAATAAAAATAAAAAATCCATTTAGGCACTGGTCCCACCGCGAGCTAGTAAGCTATGAGCTATCGGCTATAAAACGAACAAAAGGTAAACACTCCCGTGCAAATAAAAAAGACACGGCGATATTGATAGCTCACCGCTGGGCGAGTAACTATGAACATCGCCGTGTCTCTTTAATATCCCACCGCAGCTAGTTTACTATGAGCTATCGGCTATAAAAACGAACGAAAGATAATCACTCCCTGTAAATAAAAGACACGGCGATGTTTATAGTTACTCGTCCAGCGGTGAGCTATCAATGTCGCCGTGTCTCTTTTATTTGCACGGGAGTGCTTATCTTTTGTTCGTTTTTATAGCCGACAGCTCATAGCTTACTAGCTTGCGGTGGGACCAGTGCCTAATATAGATCATAGTTTACTAGCTCGCTGTGGGACCAGTGCCTTATTCCGACTCATTTCTACTTACATCTAAATATTTATAATTTATTTAAACGAGCTTATTATCTTATCTTTGAGATGTCCTAGTTTCCGCACGTGTATCGTAACTATTTGGCACAGGTATTCAACTGCTACGGGCCCGCGCGCTCGCGCGAGCCTGCCGCGCACCGCCGCGCGTCTTTACGCGCCCAATACATGTTCACTTGCAACTGTGACGCTTGCACTGACCCGCAGGACGGAGTGGTACGTACACCGTCTTACCCCGTCTCCAGATTACATCCACTACTAGACCACCCATTGCCGCTCCCCGCTGAAAGCGCCGCCCACCCCCTCTCGGTTACCTCACAGTAACCGCTCTGTCATGTCTCACTCATACAAGCATGGTACGCGTGGTAAACGTTCACGCGTTTAAAGTAATTTTACCTTGAACATAGCCCAGTTTTCTGCCTTAAAATTGATAAAAGTGGGTTTATCTGGCGATGAAGATGTTTTACCACCTGTGGAACTACTGTTTAACTACTGGAAGCAGTGATAAACGTATTTTTGCGTCGTTGTGCTTTCCTTAATAGTGAGGGGAAAAGTTTGCAAATGTATTTTACTTCTCGTGTGTGGAAAAACTCGCCAAGCTCAGGATTCTATTTTCGAACCACGAGTGAAGCGATTGGTTCAACTATAGAATCCTTTCACTTGCTCGTTTTTCAATTCCACACTCGGCGTTAAAATACAACTTTGCACCCTTGTATTACAAATAACTATTGTACATTGCACGAAATAAAGCACCACAAAATTAGAAGAAAAATATTGACAGTAGTTATTTTTAAACATAATTTCTATTTAATAACTCAAAGAGAAAGATAAAAAGTAATGAATTGACCGTGACGTCACTCCTCAGTATTTCATGGTAATTCCATATTAGCAAATCGTTTTGACAGTTCTTAAAAAGAAGCTGATTTGACTACTACAAAAAAGAAAACTGATTTGGAAACTAGCCACATTTTGGAACCTAGTGGATCTTGCTCAGCATCATGGACTATCAGCCTGCCAATTTTTATCAAAATCGGAGACGTGATCCAAATGTACAAACTTCGGGGATTGCACGGATAACCATTTAAGTACTATATTCTGTCAAACAAGTCTGTCAGTAAATAAGAACTAAGAAAACTATAGGTATCCTTTTCTCTAGCACCCTAAAGAAAAGGATGCATATAGTTTTCTTTGTTCTTATTTACTGACAGACTTGTTTGAGAGAGTATACAACGTGTTTCCGGTATCACTCAAACCTCAGACACCCCAACTGATTTTTATTTTTCTAAACTCATCTAGAGTATTCATCTTTTAATCTGCTGGTTCCTTTTTTTTTTTAATTAAATTTTTAATTTTCTGTACAGCTCTACTTGACTTTTAGCTCTACACTCAATAAAATAATTGCTAACTACCATCATAAACCATTAAACTATTTATTTGTGTACGTTACTGCAACGACATAAGGTTTACCAATAGACAGCTAAGATGTCACTGTAAAACACTTTAAAGCTTTGTCACAGTAAACTTCAAATTGGACAGGTAATCGCAATAAGCAAATTTAAACCCAATATTCAAAATGACAAGGTTTTAATTAGGTACGAGTTCAATTTGTTATGACTTATGATTAAACATTAAGATTAAACTGACAAACAACGTCAAACTCGTAGCGGAAAAAATAATCGTCTAAGTAACCAGCCAGTATTAATACCCCCAAATACTGAAAAAGGTAAACAACCTTAGCAATGCGATATACTATACACAATGTTGTATTACGAATACAATAGAATAGGCACATAAAAAATAACTAATAATACTAATTTAAATAAAAATATTACCCCCATCAATATATAGCTCAATCGATTCTACTCTCGATTCTGAACAAACGGTTTTCAGGACGGTGTATACAAAAGTTTTGCCTTCCAGCTCCTCTTCTCAGCGTACCTGTGTCAGTCGTGCAAGGGCCCCGTGGTCTGCAGCGGCGGCGCCAAGCGCGCGCAGTGCCAGCAATGCCACGCGCCCTTCCAGCTCCAAGGCGCGCTCGACACCTTGGAGAAAGCCAACGAACTGTTATTACAAGGTACATTATATGTTACGTCGATAAAAACGAGAAAGTTATCTCACAAAGTACGAAAAGAGAGGCTTTCCTCATTCACCGACAGAGCGACAGCTGACGTCCATGCGGGTTCATCATTCATCGTCTATAAGGAAGTATCAATGCCACACAATGTTATTAAATTAAAGTAAATAAATATTGGGGACACCTTACACAGATCAACTTAGCCCCAAACTAAGCAAAGCTTGTACTATGGGTGCTAAGCGACGATATACATGCTTAAATAGATAAATACATACTTATATACATAGAAAACATCCATGACTCAGGAACAAATATCTGTGCTCATCACACAAATGCCCTTACCGGGATTCGAACCCAGGACCGCGGCTTAGCAGGCAGGGTCACTACCGACTACCGACTGAGCCAGACCGGTCGTGTCCAGGTCTGTCAAGGTATACTTTATTTTAACAAAATAAAGTATACTATAATACACATAAAAAAACTATAATTTTCCATTTTTCTACGTCTTTTGGTGGCTTTTTCGACCCACCAACAAAGTGGCAGCTGACATCCACGAGGGTTCATTGATCATCGCCTGTAAGTATCGCCTGGGAGGTGATTGATCATAGAAACCTTTTGGCTAGGGGTCTATATAACACTATTCCATACATAAGAATCATTGTCTTTGGCTTACCTGTGCCATTCGTGCAAGATAAACTTAAAATATAATAGAAAAAAAAAAGTCTTATTATAACAAGAACAAGATGATGCCTGCAATTTTTTTTTTTTCAAAATGTGCATTGACGTGATATCATGATATTAAAATAAAGAAATGTCATATATTCTTATAAAAAATAAAAACACGCAAAAGTATTTGGGGAAAATATGATTTTGGCCACTTCGCCATTTAGTTTTTAGCCTAATATGCATACATTTCAGGGGTACGCTTTTTTGTATTAGCTTTGTCAGTTCCGTATTAAATCGTCGTTGGTCTTACGTAAAAAAAAAAGTTAACTTTATATAAAATCTTCCTCGACAGCGGAACGCGCGCCATCAGTAGAAGCCCGTATCGAGCACGCCCACGCCGCCTATAAGCTCAGACAGCAAGTTTTACACCGACACCACGCTTCTCTGCGCGCCGCCGCCGACAAACTAGCCAGGCATTACGCCGACGCCGGTAAATATACAGGAACTACTGTAACATGTGACACTACAAGGTGAAACAGCAAGTTTTACACCGACACCAAGCGTCTCTGCGCGCCGCCGCCGACAAACTAGCCAGGCATTACGCCGACGCCGGTAAATATACAGGAACTACTGTAACATGTGACACTATAAGGTGAAACAGCAAGTTTTACACCGACACCACGCGTCTCTGCGCGCCGCCGCCGACAAACTAGCCAGGCATTACGCCGACGCCGGTAAATATACAGGAACTACTGTAACATGTGACACTACAAGGTGAAACAGCAAGTTTTACACCGACACCACGCCTCTCTTCGCGCCGCCACCGACAAACTAACCAGGCATTAATTACTCCGACGCCGGTAAATATACAGGAACTAGTGTAACATGTGACACTACACTACAAGCTCAAACAGCAAGTTTTACACCGACACCACGCGTCTCTGCGCGCCGCCGCCGACAAACTAGCCAGGCATTACGCTGACGCCGGTAAATATAAATAAATCGAGGGTTTACTGGTGAAACCCGATAAATCGAGATAATTTGTCCTTGAAATAACAACATTGTGGAAATTGGACATAGTTCGAATTTCAAACATATTTAATATGTTTCTGTGTATGTATTATCCATACTAATATTATAAACGGGAAAGTGTGTTTGTTTGTTTGTTCGTCTTTCACGGCAAAACGGAGCGACGAATTGACGTGATTTTTTAAGTGGAGATAGTTGAAGGGAAGGAGAGTGACATGTAGCGCTGTTGGTTTTCCGTGTAATTAAATAAAATAAATATTATAGGGCAAGCTCGAGAAGCCTTGTGTTGTGTGTATCGAGCTAACGATTTACGGACACGCCCTCAGCGCAGTAAAATTAAGTACCCTTACCGGGATTCGAACCCGGGACCGTCGGCTTTGTAGGCAAGGGTATTTACTACCAGGCCAGACCGGTCGTCGAACTATATTACTAACTAACTAACAAGCTAAAATAGCTAGTTTTACACCGACACCACGCTTCTCTGCGCGCCGCCGCCGACAAACTAGCCAGGCATTACGCCGACGCCGGTAAATATACAGGAACTAGTGTAACATGTGACACTACAAGGTGAAACAACAAGTTTTACACCAGGCACAGCCAGGCAATAGGCACTGGTCCTATCGCGAGCTAGTACGCTACGAGCTGTCGGCTATAAAAACGAACAAAAGATAATCAGTCCCGTGCAAATAAAAGAGACACGGCGATTTTGATAGCTCACCGCTGGGCGAGTAACTATCGTGTAGGTAACTATCGCCGTGTCTCTTTTATTTACATGGGGGTGATTATCTTTTGTTCGTTTTTATAGCCGATAGCTCACAGCTTACTAGCTCGCGGTGGGACCAGTGCCTTACGCCGACGCGGGTAAATATACAGGAACTCAGTGTAACATTACAGTGACAGTCTTACAAGTAGTGTTGTTGCCATGTGTCTGCGCGCCACAGCAGACTGGCTAGGCACCTCGCCGACGCCGACGTGGATAAATATTTAAAAAAAATCATGTATAGTATCAAATACATATGTAACTCCGTATAGACAGATAGTCTAAGAAAAAAACGTACCTCAAAACCATACAGAAAAAGGTACGGCTAGATGGCTATACACTTCGGCTCGGCTAGATGGCGCTAATATTAATATTTGACATTTTAACACATATCAACAGGGCCCGTAACTTTCATGACGATGACATAAATTTGACGTCACGCTGCATATAGGATGATTCAAGACTTTTATTTAATAATTAATCATTATTCATAAATCATTTTAATCATGACTTCAAAACTTGAAAAGTAAATTAATTTATTTGTTTATTTTTTATACATACATTTTATTAAACAGTTTTGTTACCATATTTCAATAAATTATAAAAATAAACAAATTGTTTCCTTTTCGTTTCACGTATCGAGTAGGTATTAATTATTCCACGTATAATAGCTTACTTTTGAAGTCATTTGTAATCGATTAAATTGATTAATTATTACAATAGAACTATTTGAATCATCCTATATGCAGCGTGACGTCAAATTAATGTCATCGGCATGAAAGTTACGGGCCCTGCATATCAATATGGGCCAAATTGTCAAAACTGAGGTTCAAAAGCTTTAAGCTTGTGCCGAGAGATGGCAATCTATTCACTGTGATTACACATTTTACTTTGCAAGTAACTCTCTATAATACTCGATCCTCTTTGATAGTATGGTAGGTATAGCAAATTAAGCTATGATTGACAAGTTAACACGACTCCGTAGTTAACTTTTATAGGGCGACAGAGTGCAACACTGTACAAATGTAGTTCGAAAAGGGTTTCCTTCGTATTTTTCCGAGAACGTTCGTATTTGTCATGCTAGTTCGGACAATATCAGTATGTCTTGTACAGTCAAGTGTAAAAATAGGGGTGTACACATCTTACTCCAAAATATGTCCCATAGCATCTTAGTCCGGTGTAATAAGAGCGTAGTACCATATTTTGAGTCGATTTTTTCGATACTTATTTTTGCACTTGACTGTACTGAGACTGACTGAAATAGCATGACACGTTCGTACGTTTCCGTAACAATACGAAGGAATATCTTGTCACACCTGTAAAGTTATGTAACTATCGTGCCGATCTAGCCAAGATAACAATTGTGTCGCTTAACTTCAAACTTGGGTAAATCCATTCTGCTTTAAGGTTGAATATACGACCGGTCTGGCGCAGTCGGTAGTGACCCTGCCTGCTGCGCCGCGGTCCCGGGTTCGAATCCCGGTAAGGGCATTTATTTGTGTGATGAGCACAGATATTTGTTCCTGAGTCATGGATGTTTTCTATGTATATAAGTATTTATATATTAAATATATCGTTGTCTGAGTACCCACAACACAAGCCTTCTTGAGCTTACCGTGGGCCTCAGTCAATCTGTGTAAGAATGTCCTATTATTTATTATAAAAAAAATATAATAAGATCTGAAAAATAGGCGACTATAGGATATGGATTAAATTGGTGGCGTAGGCGAGAGGCTGGCAACCTGTCACTGCAATGTCACAGTTTCGTTTTCTTTCAACCCCTTATTTGCCAAGAGTGGCACTGAAACTTGAGTAGTTTCATGTGCTCTGCCTACCCCTTCATGGGATACAGGCGTGATTGTATATTATGTTTATGTTATGTTAATTAGTATCGCTTCGACAGCGAAATGCTTTGTGTCTCTATTCCATTTTAGTGGGACAGTGACGGCGCACAGTGGATCGAAATGAATAAAAAATGGACATTCGCATTTTTTTCCAAAAATCCTATTTTAAAAAATGCTCTTCGGTTGAAAATGATATGAGAAATAAAAAATGTTACATAAAATTTTTCAAAATGAGGCTTATTTTAAGCAGAAAAAAATAAATTGTGTTTTTTTTGTATGAAACTAAAAAATAGGTATCTTATTGTAAGAAAACCGTAACCGATCCCGCTTTCAAACCTTTACAGTGTCATTGTCCTACTTTAGAACAGTAGAAAATAGTAAAAACCTTATCTGAGTAGGTGCCCGTTATTTTTTGTAGTCCAATCAAAAGTCAGTAAATACAACATTTTTCTTAGTGCTTATTTTCATAAAAAAAACGGTATATTCATGACAATTTAGTATAAAAATAAAATATATATGACATTTTGATACAGATAAATACAAGTTTTTACAAGGAAATGGTTAAAAATTACATTGAAATCGAAACATTTATTGCGATGTTTTTAGTAACTATGATAGTAACAAAAAGTTAAAATTTACTTGAAATCAACAATAACAATATAAGTTATAAAAAAAAATACATTGTATAGATCTATTTTATTCACCACCTTCTTCTACACTTTCAAACATTTCTATATTTTCAGTATCATCAGTGCTTATGTTTTCTATTATTAATAATTCCAAAGCTTTAGAAGAGAGGGTCTTTTTAGTCGCTTTACTTAGCGGTGGCCTCAAAAAAGACAATCTTGGATCAGATGACACCAAAAAATTGTTATTGTTGATTTCAAGTATATTAAATTTTAGCTATTTGTTTACTATCAATAAAAACACCGCAATAATTGTTTCTCTTTCAATGCAATTGTAAAAAATTGTATTTATCCTTAATAAAATGTCATATATATTTTGTTTTTATACTAAATTGTCATGAATACACCGTTTTTTTAATATAAATAAAAAAATAAAGCACTAAGAAAAATGTTGTATTTACTGACATTTGATTGGACTACAAAAAAAAACGGGCACCTACTCAGATAAGGTTTTTACTATTTTCTACTGTTCTAAAGTAGGACAATGACATTGTAAAGGTTTGAAAGCGGGATCGGTTACGGTTTTCTTACAATAAGATACCTATTTTTCAGTTTCATACAATAAAAACACATTTTATTTTTTTCTGCTTAAAATAAGCCTCATTTTGAAAAATTTGATATAACATTTTTTATTTCTCATATAATTTTCAACCGAAGAGCATTTTTTAAAATAGGATTTTTGGAAAAAAATGCGAATGTCCATTTTTTATTTATTTCGATCCACTGTGCGGCATTTCAATCGTTACGGTGTGTAACCGATCGTCATCTTGTCTAGGCGCTTTCTTTGTTTATTCTTTTTATTGTAGTAGGTACTAAAATTACAATGTTTTCAGGTGAATTCACCAAGAGCGTGGAGTTGATAAAGCAGAATATACAAAGCCACGAATATCAATACGGCTCGTTTAGCGTCGAGGTACGTATCTAATCACTACCAAGGATTTTCGTTCTTTATTTTTATAAGTTTTTATTCAACTTGCCTTGTTAGTATGTTAGTGTGCGTCAAAACGTAGAAGCTAAATTTGACCCACTTCCCAGTTTCCGACTGAGCTGAAATTTTGCACACATGTGTAAATCACGTGACAGTGCAATATTATGGTATCATGGAGCTGATCTTATGATGGAGCGAAAGGTGGTCATAGGAACTCTGTCATGAAACGTCGTATCCCATCGAGTAAGGGGTTTTTAGAAACGTCTCGGAGAGCAGTAGATGGCTGTTGAAAGAAAGGTACAGTCGACGATAAAAACTTATGCCAAAAATGAAATTATTGCAAAAAAACTTATTTAAACCAGTAGCATCGCTCATATCTTATTATACATGTTAACCTCATACCTCATACAACATACTTTTAAATTGTCCCTATTAGGCACTGGTCCCAAATAGGGTTGCAAAAAAACGGGTTTTTTTTTCTAAGTAAAAAAAAAACAGTTTTTTTCTGGAATGTTTTTTTTCTGAAGGTCGAAATCTCAAAATTTGCAGAACAGTTAATACTTTTTTGCGGTTTTTTAGACTTTATGTTAACCATTAAACAAATTTAATTTATCGCTATTTACTGTTGGCAACACCACCGCCTCTCCACGCTCCACGCTGCGGGGATTCCCCAATAAATGTTTGTATACTGAATGTTTATCGAATTAAAATGTACGTTATTGTTATTGAAACGTTACAAATCACGAAAAACCTTTATTGTCGTATTATTTGTTCATCTGAAAAAATAAACATTTAGAAAAAAACCATGGTGCTTGGTTTTTTTTTCATAATTCTGAAAAAAGAAACATTTGTTTTTTTTTCTATTTGCAACCCTAGTCACACCAAAAACGAGTAAGCGATGAATCGATGATCGCTTGTTCACTTTTGACCAGTGCCTAAGTGTCTTTATAACCATCAGGTGGCCCACGAGCTAAGGAAACTGTCAGACGTGATGCTGGAGAGGGTCTTCAACTCGCAACAGAGCCCTGATTATCGGTGAGTCTTTATTATATACATAACATAAGTAAAGCTTCATCAGGGACCAGCGCTATTGATAAGGCCTAAGGTTGCGTGCCGAAGTCAGTGCTCAAACACAAATAATAGTACCTACCCATAATACCTATACATATTTAGATAGAAGAAACAAGTTCACCTATTTGTATAGGGGATCATTTTTTGCCATTTTTTTATTTTGATTTTTTTAGTAAATTTAAGTCAATTGTACTCAGAATCACGAGTACTTTCAATCTCACTGGGAGACAAATAGTGGCCCAGAATTTCCTCTTTTGTTACCCCACACAACATGTACGGAAAATGGTAACAAAATAAGAAAACATTGTAGGGGACAATTTTTTTAATTACTAGAATTGAAAAAGCTAGTGATTCTAGGTAGAAATAGCATAAATTTTTTTTTCAAAAATATCACATTTCATAAACGTGGCGAAAAAAGAAGAAATGCATGAGGGGGCTGAGTGTCAGATTTTTTTTGTACTGAAGTTAGTGCAATCTACAAAAATTAACACCTTGCAACATTCGGGCACGCTCTTGAGACGTGTCATCAATCTCGCGGCGACATACTCTCGCGGCAATCATGTGCTAGGCCTACTGTGTGGACCCGGCTACTCGATAAATTCACCTACAACCGTTTTCCCCAGGGACTGGCTCCTAGAAACCCACAAGATCCTAACCAAGGCCGTCCAGCTGACGTCCCTGAACTACGGGTGCTGGGAGCCGCTGGTGTCCCGCCTCAAGGAGCACGAGGCGCTGGCCGCAGCCCTGCTGGCCGAGGCGCGCGCCGCCTCCCGCTCCGCGCACACAGACCTGCACTACCACCTTAAGATATAGCCTGCCCACAGACAACGGTCGCTTTGAAATCTCTAAATTACCAGTGCAACCCCAAAATATTCTTGTGAAAACCACAAAATATTCTTGTGGAAACCCCAAAATATTATCCTTGCAACCCCAAAATATTCTTGTGGAAACCCCAAAATATTCTCCTTGCAACCCCAAAATATTATTCTTACAACCCCAAAATATTATTGTTACAACCCCAAAATATTATTCTTACAACCCCAAAATATTATTCTTACAACCCCAAAATATTATCCTTACAACCCCAAACTATTACCACTGTAACCCCGAATCTATCTCGCTTTAACCCCGAAACATTCTCGTTGCCAACACATATTTTTATCCAAATTTCCAGAACATACTCGTAAGTACAGTCAAGTGCAAAAATACGTATCGATTTTATCCGCTCAAAAATATGTACCGAGACCTTATTCCGCCGACATAAAGTGCTATGGGACATATTTTTGATAAGTTGTACGCACCCATATTTTTACACTTGACTGTACTACTCCACCAAAAACAATACAGTCCAAACAATTTTTTTAACTAGCCTGGTGTAGTGTCCCACTGCTGGGAAAAGGCCTCCCCTCGCTTCTTCCACTCAACCCTTAATTAACTGACCATAAAATGTTCTTCAACCCTAACATATTCTCATCAAAATATTGGGTAACAATCCATATTTTTCACAATTGTAACTAAGAAATGACAAAATAAAAATCTTCCTTTGTCCAATACTTCCTCGGCATAATCTTTCCAATACTTATTGACATTAAAACATGCTTACTTGTAACCCCCCAAGAAAAGTTAATTTTGTAACAAAATATTCTTACAGTACATGTCCTATATTTAATATTTTATTAGCTTTCACCGTATACAGAATTCATAAAACCATAGATTAAATAAATAGTAGAGCGGCGAGAGGGTCTCGGAAAAAGTTGATGTGACTGGAGAGTATACTGCTGACAAGTGGTATCGTTGTGATCGGTAGACTTTACTGAGTACGAAATAATGACTTGTCACATTCTCAGACTGTGGGGGGGTTAACTATGACGTCACAAAGATCGCGGTCCCGGGTTTCAATTTTTTGCCAATTTGTCTAGAACCCCTTATCCAATTTTGAAAAATGAGGTGTCGATTGAAAGCGTATAACATGCTGATTAAGATTTGTTATAAGTGAAAAGTATAGTTTTGTTAGTTATTTTTTAATTAACAATAATGCAAAAAATACTTTTTTTTACTCTCTTTTTTTATTTTTGTGACTCAAAAAGGCAATGAAAACGGCCACTTAGCTAAAAAATATGTTATATAAATCATTTAGCTACATTATTAAGCTATCTGTTGCTTTTGAAATTTCTACGATCGGATAATAAATAAGCAAACTACAAGCACATACCTGTAGGCGGGGAGTACCGCTTGACGCGCGTTCCCATACATTCGGCGTCTACCAAATTACACCTCGCGCAAAATTCGTTTCAAGCAGATATACCTCTAATCTTATTCATTGTAACCTATCAATATTGGTATCATTTGAAAGTACAATTAAAGTACTTTAAGAAACAATGTCAATCATTTTCTTAAAATCAATAATCGCCAGTCTGCGGTGGTTACAAAGGAAAAAAGTGGGTATGGAATTTGGCTGGTTTCCTAAGGTTTGATATTTGATACCCTAGACGAGTTTAAAAGGGGAGGTAAAGGTGACATATGGGTTGTTCTCTGGCCTAAAAGCTACACAGAGGGTCAGGGGAGAAAAAACTAGGGTTTAAGTTTAGTTTTAAGTTATTTTTTCTTTTATTTGTTGATTTTATTGTGTTTAATTTTTTTTGTAATTTTATCAAGGATACACGTTGGTTTCTTTTGCTGAAAATTCACTTTTTTATGAGAAATGTTATGAATTTCATGGCATTTTTCGTTAGAGACTAAAATTAACTTTCAAATAAGGCCACATATACATACTTTTACTTATATAATATTAAGGGTAATACCAAGTAATACCGTTTGAACTCAAACGACTTAGAGGTGCGGTTTTTTGACCCAGTAGGTATTAAAAAGTAATCTTAAAATCAAAACGATTAGACTTCGGGCGTTATACACATTAAATCACTAAAATGAAGTTACCTTTAATGTTTTAGTAATTATAATCATTACTTTTAGCCACTTTTCTCAGAACATAATTATTCGACAGAAGTCAAGATCAAGATAACATTAAGAGCATATTTGTATGTCTTTCCCATCACGGAACAATGGTGTTCCGGACCTTTGGGAGGCGTGCGCGGGGCCGAAGCCAACGCGTAGAGGCCCTTTTGACACTTTAATGAAATGTAAGGGGTACACCGAGCGGATGCTGTCCTTGCCCGTATCATGGGACACACGCAGAGGCAGCACCCGCCAGGGTGTAAGGACTATTTGAGAGTTAATGGAATCTAAAATGAACTGGGCTATTTTGATGAGAGTGATGGACTAAATACTGGGCTATGGATAAAAAACCGGACGCCTGCCTAATAAAATGGTATCCAATTTTATTTCCGGCAGACGGTGACTCGTCCCCATAAGATGGGCCCCCACAAAAAGCGAC
The DNA here is from genome assembly GCF_023078275.1 of Leguminivora glycinivorella. Lineage (NCBI taxonomy): Eukaryota > Metazoa > Arthropoda > Insecta > Lepidoptera > Tortricidae > Leguminivora > Leguminivora glycinivorella. Next base: position 53,197,358 of record NC_062998.1, read on the forward strand.
ATTCAAGATGGCTCAAGGGCAACACCGGTGTGGGAACTCAAGGGTGTTGAGAGGTGTACACCGCTTTCTGCCCAGTGGCTGTCAAGCCACTGTACCAACTCGCGTCTTATGCAAATTTTCACTTCCACCCCTGGGGCATGTAACCCTAACGACTCCACTCTGGACGACCAGCCAAGGCAAGCCAGAGGTAGAGAGTACTGTCCCACCCACCCGCCTTACGGGTAACAGAACTCCCCAGGAGCACTCGGGTACGTGGGGTCGCTGTTCCCCAACAGCTCGCCACAAGGTGCCCTGCGTTGACTGATTGCACTGGTTAAACCAATGGGCGATGGGGTCGTCACATCCCTACGCCAAGAGCATATTTATTATTAATAATGCGTTATAAACATGAAATAGTTGTTGGGGTACACTTGTTAAGTACATGCAGCTCCTGCAAATACACTCAGTGTCAAAAAAATCACACATCTCAATCGTTTGCGTTGAAGCAGTATTGACCCACATATTAGAGAGCAGGGCGCGCAGGGCACCTCGTAACACTATGTGTGGCACTGAGGAACCAGTGAAGTCAGGTTTATGGATTGCTACACTGCTGTCCCGCTTGCACTACTCCGCCGGGGCTATTTCCCTTAATATTATATAAGTAAAAGTATGACTATGTGGCCTTATTTGAAAGTTAATTTTAGTCTCTATCGGAAAATGCCATGAAATTCATCGATTTTCTCATAAAAAAGGGCATTTTCACAAAAAGAAACCAGCGTGTATTCTTGATAAAATTACAAAAAATTAAACAATAAAATCAACAAATAAAAGAAAAAATAACTTAAACCCTAGTTTTTCTTCCCCTGGCCCTCTGTGTAGCTTTCAGGCCAGAGAACGACCCATATTTGTCACCTTTACCTCCCCTTTTAAACTCGTCTAGGGTATCAAACCTAGGGAACCAGTCAAATTGAATCCCCGCTTTTTTTCTTTGTAACCACCGTAGACTGGCGATTATTGATTTTAAGAAAATGGTTGATATTGTTTCTTAAAGGACTTTAATTGTACTTTCAAATGATACAAATATTGATAGGTTACGATGAATAAGATTAGAGGTATATCTGCTTGAAACGAATTTTGCGCGAGGTGTAATTTGGTAGACGCCGAATGTATGGGAACGCGTGTCAAGCGGTACTCCCCGCCTACAGGTATGTGCTTGTAGTTTGCTTATTTATTATCCGATCGTAGAAATTTCAAAAGCAACAGGTAGCTTAATAATGTAGCTAAATGATTTATATAACATATTTTTTAGCTAAGTGGCCGTTTTCATTGCCTTTTTGAGTCACAAAAATAAAAAAAGAGAGTAAAAAAAAAGTATTTTTTGCATTATTGTTAATTAAAAAATAACTAACAAAACTATACTTTTCACTTATAACAAATCTTAATCAGCATGTTATACGCTTTCAATCGACACCTCATTTTTCAAAATTGGATAAGGGGTTCTAGACAAATTGGCAAAAAATTGAAACCCGGGACCGCGATCTTTGTGACGTCATAGTTAACCCCCCCACAGTCTGAGAATGTGACAAGTCATTATTTCGTACTCAGTAAAGTCTACCGATCACAACGATACCACTTGTCAGCAGTATACTCTCCAGTCACATCAACTTTAAAACTAGACGACTTTTTTCAATTCCGCCGCCTTACTAAAAAGAAGATCATACCGTCCCATACATTAAAATGCGACCGCCTATAAAGGCACATACACTACACCACACATAGATGGCGGCACAAAAAAAATGTCTTGTAGCTTTCGATAATACTTGTAGATGGCATAAATTTGAAATTTTTTTTTTGAAAAATCTTATACTTTTAAACGAGCAATTCTTGTATATTTATTTATTTATTTATTTATTTATATATATATTTATTTACACTGACGATCTCGGAAACCGCTCTAACGATTTCGCAGAAATTTGTTATATGGGGGTTTTTGGGGGTGAAAAATCGGTCTAACTTATCCTTAGGTCCCGGAAAACGCGAATTTTCGAGTTTTCATGCGTTTTTCTTCGCGCGCCATCTCGTGTGCAGTAGTTGTACTGTTAAGACAGAATTCTTTCGGTCGATGTAAGTACTATTTATTGCAAACACTAGATGGCAACACAGGTCAAGGCTAAAACGAATAGAAAATACCACAGAACTTTATTTATATAGAAGAAACAAGTTCATCTATTTGTATAGGGGCCGAGCGTGTCAAATTTTGTACTGAAGTTGTTTCTTGCCTGTAATTTTAAATATGTCTCAGGCTCTTGATTGTTCATAATTTTTGTGTTGTTGCAATTGAATATCACGTAACGAGGCATTTTTTATGTTTTGATTGAGTTCAACTTACAAAAATTGACGCCCGAAAGCTGCAAGCTGCGATTAAAGCCGGACAACTCAGTGGATTTCACTGAGTTCATTTGACACGCTAAGTAGATACGTTTGCTTGATCTATGGTACATATGACATCTGTGGAAAATACACTATTTGAGTTTTTGTGGCGAAATGCGCGCCATCTCGTGTGGAGTAGTTGTGTTGTTAAGGCTGAGAATTCTTTCGCTCGATGTAGGTACTATTCATTTTTGAACTAGATGGCGACACATGTCAAGGATACGAAACAGAACCGAGCGAAGCTCGGTTGCCCAGATATGATTGTAAATAATCGATGGCCACAAGGCATTTTTGTGGCGCCATCTATGTGTGGTGTAGTGTATGCGCGTTCTTAGGCGGCCGCATTTTAATGTATGGGATGGTATGATCTTCTTATATTTAATCTATGATAAAACTAAGGAACTATAATTATATTGACCGACATTTTTATCGGTAACTTTTTAACTTTGGAATCTTTAGAAATAGTTTAATAGAGACTTTCGGTAAATTCTGATGGAGTGCTTACGTGAGCGATACCGGTTTTCGGTACCGGTCTTACTTGAGCTATACATAGCCCAAAAGTGATGTTAAATGTTCAAATATATTTACATTAAGTATAACGACATAACAGTGAGTGATTTTTAAAACGAATGTTGCACGCAGTATATTAACCGCGAGTTTCCGATTGAAAGTTGCGACTTTCAATAGTCAACCGCTATTTTTTAGCATTATAAAGAACCCCGCAAAAGTATCTCACGCGGCTCCTCAAAGTTAAAACGCAATAAGTCTATATGCATTCCATACATACTACAATTTTTTTTCATTGACAGACGAAGATACAAGTTTTTTTAAAAGTAGTGACGATATCTTGTTTCTTCGTATTTATTTCTAATGCTAAAAAAATAATTGTAAAGTTGAATCGACTTTCCTGTGCTGTGTGCAATATTTTTATTGTAATAGAAAATAGTTACTTAGGAGTAGCACGAACATGGATACATAATTATGTATAATTACTTGAACTATGAAAGTAGACAAATTTTTCTATTCTACATTTTTTATAAACGTATTTTTTAATATTGTATCCATAACACAATTTAAGTGGTACAGTGGAGTTCATAAATATGTGTACATTTTGTCACCTTATTGCAACCAAAAACATATGTAACTCCGTATAGACGGATAAAGTCTAAGAAAAAAACGTACCTCAAAGCCCTAGAGAAAAAGGTACGGTGGCCTAGATGGCGTTATCCCTTGGGGGAACGCTCGGCTAGATGGCGCTAATATTAATATTTGACATTTTAACACATATCAAGCTAACAATATGGGCCAAATTGTCAAAACTGAGGTTCAAAAGTTTTAAGCTTGTGTCGAGAGATGGCAATCTATGCACTGTGATTACACATTTTACTTTGACAGTAACTCTCTATAATACTCGATCCTCTTTGTTGCAACGCATTAAGGTGAAGAAATGTACACATATTTATGAATTCGACTGTATGTACCTACATATGAGTCTGTTTTATTTACTTCACAAATTGAAAGTATGTAAATGAAATTTACACTCTGTGGCACGAATGGAATGAACTTTTTCTGTACTCCGGTCGGAAATCATCTTTTTTTCGGCCGCGCTTAACTAAGTTAAGTTATCGCTTCCCAGCTCCGCTGAACAGAAAAATAGTATACAACAACTTTGCCCCATTGTTAAATATATAACTTAAGGTAATCTCGACTGAGGGACAATTGTAACTAATCCATTTTTTCCATTATTACACTATGATGTTGAGTTCTACATATATCCACTGAACACGCCTACCATATATAACCGGTGGACACTCTATTTAATAATGTAAACATTGTTAAACATGTAAAAAATGGACCAGCTACATTTGCCCCCCAGTCGAGATTTGTTCCGCTGTACCTTATACACGGTGTTTCCGTTATCACTCAAAACCTCAGACACCCCAACTGATTTTTATTTTTTTAAATATATCTAGAGTATTCATTTTTTAATCTGATGTTTATTTATTTTTTTAATTGAATATTTAAATTTCTGTGCAGCTCTACTCGACTTTTAACTCTACACTCAAAAAAATAATTGCTAGCTACCATCAAAAACCTTAAAACTACTTATTTGTGTACGTTACTGCAACGACATAAGGTTTACCATATGTCACTGTAAAACACTTTAAAGCTTTGTCACAGCAAACTTCAAAATGGACAGGTAATCTCAGTAAGCAAATTTAAACCCAACATTTAAAATAACAAGGTTGTAATTAGGTACGAGTTCAATTTGTTATGACTTATGACTTATCAGAGGTAAATATTAAAATTAAACTGACAAACAACGTCAAACTCGTAGCGGAAAAAAATAGTCGTCCAAGTAACCAGCCAGTATGAATACCCCTAAATACTGAAAAAGGTATACAACCTCTAGCAATGCGATATGCACAATGTTGTATTACGAGTTTGTAGAATGGGCAAGTAAAAAATAACTAATAATACAAATTAAAAAAAAAATATTACCCCCATCAAAATGTAGCTCAATCGATTCTACTAGGTATCAATTCTGAACGAACGGTTTTCAGGTTTTTAGTGTTAAGTGAAACACGGTGTATAAATACTTATTAAATTTACGTATTCATTTCATTCTTGCCATTTCTTGTAAATCGACCTGTACCTATTTGTTACAATAACAGTTACCTACTTCCAATAAATTGTAAAATTTGTAAAAGAGTTTTAATATCATAAAACAAGATATATTTATTGTAAGTCTACATATTGACCTTTTAACTCCGAGACAATACAGTAAAAAATAGCGTTTTGAAATATACTAAATTGTTAATTAAAACTGTAATAAACTACTAAATTCTTGTATCCCTCGTGGCATGAAATAGAATAATAGCTAGGGCACTTTTCATACGCTTTATCCAATTCATGTAAGTAGCTTTAAATACCGTTCACCGGGGTGAATTAGCATAGCGGGGTTGAATGGAATGGAAACAAAATTAAAAATTACCTGACGATTTCTTAACATTTATCTTAGCAAATCGTATCATACAAAATATACTATTATTTTCAATAAATGGTTATTGTAATAAGAAATTGACAGGTAAAGACATTGTTGTTCTGTCTCTATTCACCCCTTTTGACGGTACTTAATTAGTTCTATTAATCAATAATCATTCTACTGTATTTTCTGCACATCGAATCATTTATGTGATCTAGTCTTTCATATTACTTACACTAACTCACAAACTCATAAATGTGACGTTATCTGGGTAAACCTTATTGTCGATGGCGCTTACGGCGTTATGGACGAGGTTCGTACACAAATACGACGCCGCGGGACGTAAGCGACACCGACAAACAGGTCCCTTTACCCAGATAACGGCACAAATGCTTACCGCTATACTAAAGTTATATGACGGTAACACGTATACAGTGTGTAAGCCTTATACGGGCGATAAATGAAACCAGGCAGGCAAGTATGGTCGCGCGATAAATGATAAAACATCTGGCCGTCCCTATCGCACTTCCTATAGTACCCGTGCAGGTATAGAATTTATTAGTGTTTTCATTAATTAAAAGATGTTTTAAATACTTAATTTTAATCCCATAAAATTATTTATGAAAATTTTCTCAGCAGCTATGTACTTACTGTAAACATGGTTGCGATGACAGACAACTGTCAACGAGCGTTTAGCGCTAGTGTGTTTGCATTACATTGATGGCCGAATCATTTTGTACGGATAACATTTTAATTTTAATTCTAAGTAAAAGTTATCTAGTTACATTACATCTTATGTCCTATACTAACCACTGTTTAAGATTCGCCCGTATTAGATTTGCACAGTGCACACCATAATCTCGTATTGTTTGTCAGTTTGGATCTATCTACACTTCACTACATTTTCACATTTTCCAAGCTTAGATAGCTAGCTATAGCTATATAGTAACACTTACATTTCACACACATTTTATCATTTTTGTAGAATTAACTATACATGCAAAATATTTGGCCAATCATATATTTGGGTTTAACTGTCTCAATAAGATATTTTTGTACTTAATATTAATATTATTCCTGTTATCTCTAAGTTTTTAATTTTATGACGATCATGATGGGAATTCTTATATTTTTGTACAGAAACACAAACTTATATTGTAATTTTTTTCGTGAAATAAATCATCTATCTATCTATCTTGTGAAAATGTGTGTATTTTTGAGTAATATTAAGTACAATAAAATCATTTTTTTTATGTTATAATGTGCGCTTTATCAATCGTACAAACATTACTATCTATGTTAAGATAAAATCAAGTTATCGTAAATATGTATTCGAAAATCGGAACAATTATTTGCCGTTAACCGGGGTGAATAGGGTTGAAAATTAAAATTAATTTTACCCCGATAACATATTTGATAATATGGAGGTCGCGGGTACGAACCCCGGCTCGCACCAATGAGTTTTTCGGAATTTATGTGCGAAATGTCATTTGACATTTGCCAGTCGCTTTTCGGTGAAGGAAAACATCGTGAGGAAACCGGACTAATTCCAATAAGGTCTAGTTTACCCTTCGGGTTGGAAGGTCAGATGGCAGTCGCTTTCGTAAAAACTAGTGCCTACACCAAATCTTGGGATTAGTTGTCAAAGCGGACCCCAGGTTCCCATGAGCCGTGGCAATTGCCGGGATAACGTAAGGAGGAGGAACATATTTGATAATACCTACAAAAAAAGCATTGTAATCAAAATAATACTAGAGCTAAATTTTTAATACAATATATTGTCAATTTTTGAAAATAGTTAATAAGAAACGTCAGATTCAAATTTTAAGCTTTGCTTTATCCCTATTCGCCCCAGCCCGCCCTATTCACCCCTGTTGACGGTACTGAACCTTTAAAGAGTCTTATTATCATTAACGTTCCGGCATAATTATGCAACTTCCATTCAATGGATTATTTCTTCATGGTATGTACAGTCTGTAACAAATACCTATAACGATGCGACCGAAGTCGTCTAAAAACATAACTTCCCCTTTCTCTCACCACACTCTATCGTCTCGAAAATAAGGAGACGGGCATTTTCAGAATATGGGTCCCCCCCTAATTAGCGTAAAAATTAAAAAAAGAACCCCCATAGTGGACCGATTTTCATGAAACATTGCCTAAGAACACTCCCGATCCCGACTAACTCAGCTTTCAAACAAAAAAACTAAATCTAAATCGATTTATCCGTTCAGGAGCTACGATGCCACAGACAGTCTCGTCAAACTTATAACACCCCGTCGTTTTGCGTCGGGGGTTAAAAATCTATCTAAAAATTCTTTTTTTCACACTATATGTAGATTATCGCTTAAAGCTTATGTAATTAACACAAAAACAATATTTTTATTGAAATGGCATACTTAATTATCGTCACAGGACTGATAGTGAGTTAATTTTTGTTAACAACTTACGCTAATTGGGGGATACCAAATTCTAAAATGCGCAGACACTTGTTCAGATATTAGTCACTACCTCGGCTGGTACGATGTATCTGGGGCCCGTTTCTCGAAAGGTACAAGCCTTGTATTTCAAGTGCACGAACTGTCAAATCGTATGGGTTGTCATGGAAACACACTTGTAATATAAGACCTGATTTAGACTACGTGCGAACTCGCATGCGATTTTAGTTACATTGCGGGCTTTTGAGGTTACATACAATTTTGCACAGCCATCAAATACCGCAATGTACTAAAACTCGTATGCGAGTTATCGTACCGTCTAAATAGGCCCTAAGGCTTGTACCTTTCGTGAAACGGGCCCGATAGTGTTACATGTACAATTGTAGGATACAACTACTGACGGCTAGGCTATTCCTTTTTGTACTAATGATACGCACATTTCATTTTGATGTAACGCGTGCCGTGGAGCCTATAATAATAAATCAAAACACCACAGTTGGCAATAATTTAGGGATAAAGTTTATTTTACGAATTTTGATGTTGCAGTGTAGTTAACATTTATTTATGTGCAGTGTTGGTAAAGACTCGATTCTTTTTCACTAATGTTGACTACCTAATATCATAGATTAAATATAAGATCATACCACCCCATACATTAAAATGCGACCGCATAAGAACGCGCGCACACTACACCACACATAGATGGCGCCACAAAAAATGCCTTGTAGCCATCGATTATTTGTAGATTGGCGTTAAGTGTCACTTTCGAGCCATAAATCTATGTCAAAAGTGACACTTAAGTGCGTTTTCACATTACGCCATCTACAAGTATAATCGAAAGCTACATTTTTTTGTGGCGCCGTGCCGCACGGTGCAGGTTCAAGTGATAATCTATCTCTAAATCAGTGATACTTTCCCGATATAAGTATACATAGATCCTTTCATTTGTAGCTGTAGTTCAAATAAACACTCAATGAAGTCGATACTCACTCAAGTAACTTTTACGTGTATTTTTGCCTCCCACACATTTACTGTGTTAAGTGTGTTGAAATAAATACAGATATGTAATAAATGATTTCATTACATTAAAAAAAAAATAGTTATTTGTTATACAAGAGTGCAAAGTTGTATTTTAACGCCGAGTGTGGAATTGAAAAACGAGCAAGCGAAAGGATTCTATAGTTGAACCACGAGCGAAGCGAGTGGTTCGAGAATAGAATCCTGAGCTTGTGAGTTTTTCAATACACGAGAAGTAAAATACATTTGCACCCGAGTGTAACACAAAACTTTTCCCCTCACTATAGCGAGGAAAGTACAACGCAAAAAACGCGTTTATCACTACTTCCAGTAGTTCCACAGGTGGTAAAACATCTTCATCACTAGATTAACCCACTTTTATCAATTTTAAAGCAGAAAATTTGCCTCTATTCAAGGTCAAATTACTTTATCCACTAGTGGATAAAATGCGTTTTTACCCGCTGGTATTAAAACAAAACACGTGTTTCAGAGCTAGTGAGGGGAAAAAGAATGTACGTTGTACGTGCTGAAGGGTCGAGTCTTGCCAATATAATTTGGGTGTAATTTTCGACAGACAACGTTTTAGTCTAAGTTTTACACGTAGACTTTTACATAGCAACTAGATGTTTTTGTAATTAGTCAATATATATCTAATACCGATATTGAAGTTTCCACTATTAAAGATTATTAACAGGAATTATTTGTCTTTTCTTATAACTATAACTAAAGCCTCACCAGACTACGCGTCAAGTTGCGGAATTTCATTAGAATTTCTTCATACTATACTAAACTGTCATCCCATACATCAGAACAGCGCCCTCCTGACAATACTCATATAAATCCATGAATTTTTCTACCACATTAAACCAATATATTGTCACTACTTTTAAAAAAACTTGTATCTTAATCTGTCAATGAAAAGAAAATTGTAATAAGTATGTATGGAATGCATATAGACTTACTGCCTTTTAACTTTGAGGAGCAGCGTGAGATACGAGATTTTTTCAAAGTAGTGACGATATACGGGGTATCTAGGTGTGGACGTTTCTCAAGCTTGATGAAAAGTTAGTAGTTATTTGTGTGACTGGTGCATAACGAGAAGTATAATACACGAGTGTTGTTATGATACGAGCCGAAAGGGGTTTATTTATATTATTTTTGTAGTGTTTTTAGATGTATGTAATTTGTTATTTAGTTTTTTTTAATGATCGTCTTTACTTTTGATGTTATCGTTTCAACAATTTACACTGATGTTTTAATGCCTAATTATGTACAGTTGTATACGAATATTTTATGATATGGACGTAGATAAATTAAGGAACGTTATGTAGTGAACGCAGTCAGAAATAAAAGTACCCAATGCTTGATAAGCTCATTTATTCCATATTCCTTTCATACAGTAGTCTAACATTTACATACCCCGCGGGTAGACACGCCCATTGCCGCCCGTCGTCCCAAATTCAGGACGCGGCCGGCAATAGTCGTTCACAATTGGCTTCTCAACTAAATATAAACGTACTACAAACTTTCTCGAGACATATCTCAAAGAGTACACTTGAGAACTGTCTGGCCTTCAAAATTGAACTGTTTTACCTTTTAACCGATTAGAATATCGAATACAGAATTAGAAATGTTATCTTTTATGACTTAACACAGGAACCCGCGTAGTGGGCACTCGCGAATTTTGCTCAAACCCGCTAGGCGGGTGGTCGCTATACAAGATAACAGTTATAATAACGATTAGTTTCCACACGGGAAGCATGGTCGCGCGATAGACGATCAAATAGCAGGCCGTCCCTACTATTTGTAAGTGCGATAGAGACGGCCTGATATTTTATCGTCTATCGCGCGACCATGCTTCCCGTGTGGAAACTAATCGTTATTATAACTGTTATCTTGTAGTGCTTTTTATCTGGTAATGAATGTAATGACTATGACGATTATGGCCACTTATACCACCCGCTTAACAAGTGGGCTGTCAACTACCCAGAGGCTGATCAGTGTAAACACATTTATCAACTCTGACAATAGGACCTTATTCTTTTTTACCCCCCAAGTTATTTTACAGCATACAAGCTGCTACTTTCTCGCACTTGTGCACAAATTAGTACTTTGTGCCTATGTTGAAACGTTTTGCCATATGTAGGTACTATAAAACGTCGTACGATACGCGTGCGAACAGGGCACTCGTGTTTTACACTACCTTAGGTCGTGTTTTAATTTATAGCCCCTTGTTACGAACTTCCTATTTTCCGCACTTGTATCGTAATGTAATAGTTTGGAAAGGTTTGTATGTTACTTCGCAGCTTTGACAGATTTTGATGTTTTTATGGAAGCAAATTTTCTAGCGGTGGTCGTTAGATATTTATCAAAATCGATATATTGCACTGGTATTTTATTAACGATAGGTATAACTGACTCAATTATTTATACAACACGGCAATTTTATCCTATATTATTCTCCTAAATGAGCATTTCTTTTTTTTCGCCACTTTTATGAAATGTGATATTTTTGAAAAAAAAAAAAATGGTATTTCTACTCAGAATCACTAGCCTCTTCAATCCTAGCAGTTAAAAAAATTGTCCCATGCGATTTTTTCTTATTTTGTTACCATTTTCCATACATGTTGTGTGGGGTAACAATAGAGGAAAGTAACAAAAATGTATGGAAATTCTGGGACAATTCAATTTCAAATCAAAATATCTTTATTCATGTAGGCCTAGTTACAAGCTCTTATGAATAGTTCATTACATATATATTATGATCTTAATCTAACCTAATTATCAGAGCAATTTATTGTTGTAAATTATTGTTCATAATAATATTGAGTCTATAATATACAATTTCATATAAAAATAATCGTTAAACAAAAAATATATATAATTAGGTATATGTATATATAAAAATACATGTCTAGAATATTTCTAGGAAAAATCCAATGTCTAAAAAAATACAATATTAATTTCATCAACAATAATAATAAAAAAAAAAAAAAAAAAAAAAAAAAAAAAGACGCTGTCAACTTCAAACGTGTTTTTCTAATCTCTCTAAAAAATTTTTGTATATTTTGTATTTACATGTTGATTTTTGAGTTAATTTTTGTGGAAACCAGAACCCAAGCCAGTTCTACATGTGACCAAACTTATATTGGGTATATTTCACCATAAAAATGATCGACATGTACAAGACAAATATCACGGAATGATTACGAGAAGTAAAGCACGCGGACAATCAGCGGTTCTACAAAGCGCACGCCCACCACCCTCGCCCGCCTCGTCCGTCTCCTCGCAACCGCCGTCGAGCGACGAGTTCGCCACCGCCGCGGCCGACACCAGCGAGTCGAGCGACGAGAGCGGGCCGCCGCCGCCGCCGCCACGACCACCTGCGCGACGAGGGCGGCCACCGCTGCCGGCACGCTTGGGGCCTGCGGGACATCCTGCCCCGCCCACGGCTCCCGCTGCCGGTGGTGTAGTGCGCCGCATGAGATGGTCTCAGTTGATGAACGAGAACGTCATGCGAGCGTACTATGGGGCTACAGAGGGGGGAACTAGGCTGTCAGCGTATCGTCCGAGAATGCTGCTTCTGTTTCAGACGCTTGAACCCACCACCACCGTATCGGAGCAGCGACTATCGGATCAGGTGCGCGTCATTCAGCGGTCAAGGCGGTTGGATGACGCCACACTTGATCGGCTTCGCCAGGAGGCTCTCGCTGCTCGCGCGGACCCCGCCTCGGGGCGGAATTTGCCCGCCATGTCACCGGACCCGGTGCCCGAACCCGACCTGGCACCGGATGCGCCGCGGGTTGATTCCGGTAACGACGGCGGGGACTTCGCGAGTCAGAGCGTGAGTGAGCCTGCTAATGAGCAACTGAGGAGGTCTTTGGAAGAGGCGATTACGCAGTATCGCTCCACAAACAATCCTAGGCCACGATTACCACGTCTGCCTATGAATAGACGCAATCTAGCGTTAATGGGAGCCTTAAACGCTTTACTAGAGCCATTTATACGGACTAGTAAAGATCTAGATGATACACACTCGATCATGTACTGCGGAGCCATCGCGGCGTGCCGTGTTGCTCGAGTCAAGTTTCCGGACGCTGACCGTGCAACTAGGACCGCCGGAGGTGTCCCTGCATGGCAAGTACGGATCGAGCGTCGTATCAACTCGTTTAGGACTCTCATTGCAAAGCTGATCTGCTTCAGAGGGGGTAATAATCGCCCTCGAGTAATGCGTTTTGTGAACCAGGCATTCGCGGGGACGGACATCAGGCCCCGCGACTATTTGGCCAATGTCACAGAGCGCATCGACTTCCTGAAGCAGAAAGTCTATGCATGGGCAAGCCGTATTCGCCGCTACAGAAAGCGTGTGGACCGATTCCAGCAGAATCGTCTTTTTCAAAGCGACCAAAGGAAAGTATACCGAAGGTGGGAGGAAACCGACCCTCGTGTGTCTGACGTGCAGCTGCCGGATGCTACTGCCATGTCTGATTTCTGGCGTAGCATCTGGTCGGTGCCCGTCGAACACACGGAGAGTGAGTGGATGACCGTTGTCGAACGCGAGTGCGAGAACATCGAACCTATGGGGGCTATCACCATCAGCCCCGACGACGTAAGTTGTGCTACCCGTACGACCCAGAACTGGAAAAGTCCTGGACCGGACGGATTGCACAACTTCTGGCTAAAATGGTTTCGATGCTCGCACTCGCGTTTGGCAACGCAATTTCAACAAGCCCTCGATCTTGGTTCTCTCCCACCTTCCCTAACAACTGGTGTTACTTTCCTGCTCTATAAGTCCGGTAGTACCACGGAAGCAAAAAACTACAGACCCATTACGTGCTTGCCTACACTTTACAAACTCCTTACATCCATTTTGAGAGCAAAAATTAACGCGCATATTGTCGCTAACAACATTCTGGCTCCCGCTCAAAATGGATGTAGGGTTGGGTCCCGTGGTACTAAAGAGCTCCTCCTCATAGACATGACCATCTGCCAACAAGTTCGGCGGAACAAGGGAGCCATCTCGGCCGCTTGGATTGACTATAAGAAGGCCTATGATTCGGTGCCTCATTCATGGCTGAGAAGGGTATTGGAGCTGTATAAACTTGATGCAGCTTTAATATCCTTCCTGGCTGCATGTATGAGGCAGTGGATCACAGTCCTTCGTCAACCAGGAGGCATTGATGGCCCCCCTGGCCCGCAGGACTTCATAAGGATTGAGCGAGGAATATTCCAGGGTGACAGTTTGAGTCCATTATGGTTCTGCCTAGCTCTGAATCCCCTCAGCACGCTGCTGAAGGATTCTGGGCTAGGTTGCCGGCTTCGGAGAGAGGGTGAAGTCATCTCTCACCTTCTGTACATGGACGATCTCAAACTATTTGCACCGAACACCCAAGACCTGATGGTGCTATTGAAAACCACAGAAGTTTTCAGTACCGCCATCAGAATGGAGTTTGGTGTCGATAAGTGTGCGGTCATGCATGTACAGCGGGGGAGGTTGTAAATTCAGAAAATTTACAACTTTCTGAGACGATGTCGTTCAGATCTATCTCTGAATCAGAAACCTATAAGTACCTTGGTATGTCACAGTCGTTGGGTATTGAGGATGTTGGCATTAGACGGTCGGTAAAGGAGCGCTTTTTCAGTCGGCTCACAAAAGTCCTTAACAGTCTTTTGTCAGGAGGCAACAAAGTGCGCGCCTTTAACGCCTGGGTAATGCCTCTACTCACATACTCCTTTGGCATACTACGGTGGACCCAGACTGAGCTGGACGCCCTGGATCGGAGGGTCCGTTCACTGCTTACCACACATCGTATGTTACACCCGCGCTCGTCTGTTATGAGATTGTACATCCCACGGAAGTGCGGAGGTCGAGGCTTCCTAAACGCCAAAGATCTCCACAACCGTGAGGTGTACAATCTCAGGAATTACTTCCTTAACAACGAGTGTGGGATGCATCGTGATGTGGTGGCAGTTGACGGAAACCTCACGCCGCTCTCCTTGGCGAAAGAGAACTGGCGCAAACCTGTGGTACTAAGTACTGCGGACCGCAAGGCGGTATGGGAGAGCAAGCAGCTACACGGGCGGTTCTACAAGGCCCTCACGGGACCCGATGTAGACCTGCTCGCATCGGTGAACTGGTTACGATTCGGGGACCTCTTCGGAGAAACCGAGGGTTTTGCCTGTGCAATTGCGGACGAAGTTATGATGACGAACAACTACCGGAAATATATCCTGAAGGACGGTACGGTCGACATTTGTCGGGCATGCCGCCGTCCCGGAGAGTCACTCAGGCATATCATTTCCGGTTGTTCTCATCTTGCTAACGGCGAGTACTTGCACAGACATAATCTCGTAGCCAGGATTATTCACCAGCAACTTGCTCTTCAATACGGCCTTGTGGACCGCGAAGTACCGTACTACAAGTACTTGCCTGCGCCAGTTCTTGAAAATGGTCGTGCCACGCTCTATTGGGATCGATCTATTATCACTGACAGGACTATTGTAGCCAATAAGCCTGACATTGTGATAATAGATCGACCGCAACGCCGGGCCGTGCTCGTTGACATCACCATCCCCCATGATGAGAATCTCGTGAAAGCCGAGAAGGACAAGTCCAGTAAGTACCTAGACTTGGCTCACGAGATAACCGCCATGTGGGATGTTGATTCAACGATCATTGTTCCGATAGTCGTTTCAGCGAACGGTCTCATAGCGAAGAGTCTCGACCAACATCTTAAGAGACTCTCGCTTGGTGGCTGGATCAAGGGCCAGATGCAGAAGGCAGTGATCTTGGACACGGCGCGGATAGTCCGACGGTTCCTCTCTCTGCAGCCCTAACCACCGGCAGCTTGGGCCCTGCCCCGCTGCTGGCGGCACCCTAGGTTAGGTTTTTTATAATATGTTTATATGTTTTTATATTGTTTTGTAAATGTTTTTATATTTTATTTTTATATACATATTGTAAAAAACCTAGTAGCCTAGAGAATGAAAATAAATACTGAGAATAATAATAAAAAACGTAAAAATAAGAAACCATTTCGAATAACAATTAATCCCACGTTGTTTTATCATTCATGTAGTCTTGTGTTGTATAATAGTACTTTTTGTCTCCCAGTGAGATTGAAAGTACTCGTGATTCTGAGTACAATTGACTTACAATTCCCTAAAAAAATCAAAATAAAAAAATGGCAAAAAAAGTAATGCTCAAATAATGACTATAACTTCATAGTCAAATGCATAACAAAGTTTAACATCAACATGTACATTACAATGAATCGTATTTACAATTATTTACATTTATATTTCTATTATCCGTTGCCAGTCTATACTAAATGTATGATTAGGTCAAAATCCGTTCCTACCAATATAATACAATTCTTTACCTTAGCACAGAATATATAATAGTACAAGTACAGAAGGCCCACTGCTTTGATGTTCACGAAATGCCGCCTTTTTAAATACCTACAAAATTCTTATAAAGAAACGAGCCGCACGTGCGCGGCGTCCGGTGATAGGGTTACCAATGGATCCAAACGAATTAATACTCACATAAAATGCTATACTATTATATTCAAGTCTTGGGTACTTTCTAGGTATATATACTGTATTTATATATTTTTGTTCAAGTTCCAACATCACAAGCCTTATTGAACTTTTCTGTGGGACTTAATCAGTAGTAGATCTAAGTAAGAATGTCTTATAGTCTTATGGTATTTATTTTATTCAATATGTCTATTTAACTAAGTATTATTAGCCATTCCACACGTGGATATCGCTTAAAAAAAACCTCGCGACGTAAAGTAACAATAGAAAGTGCGAACGTGCATTCCGTGAGAACGCGCGCAACCCCTGAGTAGGCCGCGAACTCGCGGCCGCCAGGATGTACTTGTAGCGCGGCGATAGAATCGCGGAGTGAGCCGCCCCTGACCTTAGTAAGAATGTTAAGAATTATATAGCCATATTAATGATGCATAGTCAGTAAATAAATGACTGCCAACCATTTGTACCACAGAAATTTAAGTATGTGAATTAGTGCAAGCTCACTTTGGTTACAAACCCCCTTATTCATAAACGTCCACTAAAGTTACCACGTCGATATTAGATCGTTTGTCCCCTTCCGACGTATTGGTGTGATAGGGACAAACGAACTTTATCGGCTTGATAACTTTAGTGCACCTTTATGAATAATGGGGGAAGTATTTAATTGCTGCCAAAATTTCACAATGAAAAGAGGCGAACGGAACTGTTGAAAAAGAAGGGTAAGGGCATTTTCAGAATTTGGTACCCCCCAATTAGCGTAAGTTGTAAACAAAAATTAACTCGCTGTCAGTTTTGTGACGATAATTAAGCATAAAATTTTTGCTTTTTTCACATTCTGAATGTATATTATCGCTTAAAGCTTATGTAATTAACACAAAAACAATATTTTCATGGAAATTTCATGCTTAATTATCGTCACAAAACTGACAGTGAGTTAATTTTTGTTTACAACTTACGCTAATTGTGTAAATGCCCGTGAACCGAAACCTAAACCTCATCAATATGTGAAAGCACGTATTTGGTGATATTATGACGTTAGGTGCCCAGATAGGCGTAAATACAGGACAAGGCATTCGAAGGCAAGGCAATTTTCTAGCGCGCGATACCTCGGCCGGCACATTCACCGGTTGCCACGCTAGGATGCCTCGCTCAGTGTCGACCTATCTAATAGTCACGAGGGACTTATTTCTCACCTGATACATGGACTGATGGGGTGAAAACTATAAGGTAATTTGTTCTAACCACGCGAACAAACAACCGTTACTACGTAAAACAACTAAGTACAAACACGAACAAAAGATAATCACTCCCGTGTGAATAAGAACGGCGATGTTTATAGTTACTCGCCCAGCGGTGAGCTATCAAAATCGCCGTGTCTCTTTTATTTGCACGGAGGTGCTTCTTTTCGTTTTTATAGCCGAAAGCTCATAGATTACTAGCTCGCGGTGGGACCAGTGCCTATGTATCGGCATCCATACTTAATATTAGAAATGGGAGTGAGTGTGTCTGTTTGTTTGTCTGTCTTTCACGGCAAAAGGGAGCAACGAATCGACGTGATTTTTTAGATGGTGATAGTTGAAGGGATGGAGAGTGACATAGGCTACTTTTTGTCTCTTTCTGAAGCGAGCGACGCTGCGGGCAGAAGCTAGTATAAAATAAAGCTGACTGTTGTTGGTCGTATACATTGCCCAAAGTACGGTCAACACCTAGTTTTAAACATACTTCGGGGTTTTACAGTAACAAACAAAAACCATGTGGTATCATAATATGTATCTATGTACTTATTTTCATTGGTTGTAATTCGTACTAGTATTTAAAATTTTATACCAAACCATAAATTAAATATAACAAGATACTACCATCCCATACATTAAAATGCGACCGCCTAAGACCGCGCTTACACTCCACCACACATAGATGGCGCCACAAAAAAATGTCTTGTAGCTTTCGATTATACTTGTATACTCCAATTGCTAATTCGAGTCCAAAAAAACTACGACAGATACGTCAATGTCACAGCTGTCAATGTCACTTATGTCACTGTCAAAATACTTTTCAGGTTTCGCCAACCTTCTACATTCTTTATTTGGCACGTCAGAAATCCAAGAATACTTGATGATAAAATTGTGAAGAAAATTCGTTTTAGTTTTTTTGTTTTAATTCTCATACGTCAAATTAGTTCCACCGGTCGCCACTAATGATAAATGTTGGTAATTCGCATTATATTACGTGTATATGTGACAATCAACATCACCTTCATTCACGTTGCTAATAATAATAAAACTTAAACCAGACAAATGTATGCACTAAAGCTGCCCTATCTCAGTCAGGTGCAATTTTCGCCAATGTTTATTAAATTAGTCATTGGAGTCTAACAACCCATTACCAATATTAGAATGTTATTGCTGAAGGGTAGCACCTGAACTGGCTCTCAGAATGGCGCGTGGCGAAGTCAGGGACTCACGAAAGGTATTTCCTTAGCGTATTGAACGAGTGCCCAATGTATCTCTGAGACTCCTCAGGAGATTTGGAACCATAAATTGAAGAATATTACTCAAACTTACTTACATACTCTCTTTAAGGTAAAACAATCATCATCATCATCATCATCATATCAGCCCTTTATCGCCCACTGCTGAGCATAGGCCTCTCTTCTAGTACGCCACTTGTCCCGGTCCTGAGCTAGTCTCATCCAGTTGTGGCCCGCAATTTTCCGGATGTCGTCCACCCAACGAACCAACGGATGCTAAGCGCTTCTTACATCTGTGAGCGGCCACCATTCTGTTAACATTTTAGTCCATCTGCCATCACTCTGCCTAGCAACATGTCCCGCCCAACTCCATTTTAGTTTGGTAATGACGAAACCCACGTCTAGCACCTTGGTGCGACGACGGATCTCGGCATTCCTCACCCGATCTAAAACAATAGATCATTACATGTGCCATTTTTTATCTAAAAGGTTCATAAGTGTCGGTTGTCAATAAAGCGCTACTTGCATATTAACGTCTGTCTATCATATATCAGAGATGTAGTCTGTATATCTGTGTATCATACATAATAATAAATTCAAATACAGTTTGACAGACCATGGTGTCACGGCCGCTTCCAAAACAATGGCGGCCGTGGCAACCATAAAGCCCACTATACACTATTTCGCTGATTAGCTAATTGTAAAATATATGTATAAAAAATTGGTCACAATATTTTGTTATCATCAATAGTTTGTTCTATACCGCAAAATATAGCACCAAATGTTATTGATACCTGAAGTGATACAAGCGCAATACCAACTTTACAACTAAAAATCACGGAAAAAAAGAAAAAAAATCGAGCGTCCTAGTATTTATGTAAATAATAAAAGACTATTAAATATATAAATCAAAAGATTGAAATAAATAATAAATAATTTATCTTGGCGTGTGTTTTTATAAAAAAGGATTATACTATTTTACAAACATTTTATTGCAGTGGCAACATCGTAGTAGTTTTTTTGGACTCGAATTAGCAATTGGAGTATAGATGGCGTTAAGTGTCACTTTTGACATAGATTTACGGCTCGGAATTGACACTTAATGCCAATCTACAAATAATCGGTGGCAACAAGGCATTTTTTTGTGGCGCCATCTATGTGTGGTGGAGTGTAAGCGCGTTCGTAGGCGGTCGCATTTTAATGTACGGGATGGTAGTATCTTGTTATATTTAATTTATGACCAAACATACTTTTCATTACCAGAGAGGCCGGATGTCAATGCGAGGGAGGCAGCAATCTAATATAAGGCTACTAAACTTGTGTATCAAAATAACAGACTATCCTAACTAAACCATATCAGATTCTTTTTCGGGTAGAGATCGTTCAGCTTTATATACCTCTCACCTCCAATGCTGGTCCCCACCATTTACTCATTTATTCATATATGTAGGTAAGCTTATTTGAAGTTAAAAAAAAAATTAAAATAGAACATTCTCACTTAAAACACCACGAACCACGGAACCACGAAAAGACGAGATAAAGGTATACAGATGTAGTGCGAAAAGCTTTTCCTTCGTATTTTTCCGGAAACGTTCGTATTTGTCATGCTAGTTCAGACAGCGTTAGCACGTCTTGTACTGAGACTGACTGAAATATCATGACACGTTCGTACGTTTTCGTAAAATTACGAAGAACCTTTTCGCACTGCATCTTGTAGTATTTAGCTACGTATACTTTGGGTTTATTCAAAATCATTGATTTCGATACGCGTAGGTCTCAAATAAAAATCATTTTTCTAAATTAAACTTACTTCTATTCATCGCATGAATTAAAAATATGTCAACCTTCATATAAAATACATTAAGGTCAATACTTGTGACGTTTTCAAGTAAAAGGTACCATATTGTCAATTACTAGATGAAGTATTCAAGCCAACTTTGTAAAAACGCTTCATAATGTGAATCTGAGTCTGTGCGCTTACTAAAAAGACGAAATTTGCTTGTGTAGTTATACAAATTACTTGCATTATAGTATTTGAACTTAAGCGTCAATTACCTTTTCATTAAAAACGTCACATTGAGTAAAACTCTTCAAGTTCAACCACATTCTTACACAACTCGCACTTAAACATAAATAACTAAAATTATAACTATTGGGAACGTCATCTATCACCTAATTATTAAAAATACAAAATAATGTACACAATAAAATACACAAAGCGATCCGTCATTCGAAAACCACTTCTTATTTGGTTAGTTCGAATTTATAGATTCAAATGTCCACAGGTCAACGGCTTTTTAAACTTATTTATACGTGCATCAATAGCCAAGTCCACACAGAGAGCGAGGCGATTAAGATTCGTTACAACCAAATTTTATAATACCATATTCCTAAAACGTCGCAATGCCAAAACAGATTAGTCTCAACTCTCCATTGTTTAAAACTAAAATGACTTAAATCCACTTCTCAAATAACCGTATTCCCAAAATGTCTAAAAGTCAAATTAACTTAAAACTATAACTTCACTTTCTCAAAATGCCTAGAATTCAGTATCCATGAAAACTGTATTTTTACAGTTATTCATAAATCGTTAGCATTAATTAACTAAATGAACACTAAAGTTAATAATAAAACACAATGAAAGGAATATAATGCACACTGTAAATACATTTTTAGGTATTCTGAGAAAGTTTCACTTTGAATTTTGGTTCTTATGAAACTAACACATTTTCGATATTGGATGTAATAGGCCAATGTCAATTCGGCATTTTTAAAAAAAGTAAAAAAAAAGTATTTATTGTACACACAAAAAAACTTAACAGAAATTGAGTTATCTGCCGGCGTATCATGCTGCCAATTTTATCACTTATCCACGGGGATAAAGCATCCGTCACGCTTTAGCAAGTATGTCAGTGTGAGAGTGACAGATGTCTTATCCACGTGGATAAGTGATAAAATTGGCAGCATGATACGCCGGCAGGTCTTACAACTAAGTGACTGTTATGTAGGTACACATTTAGGCATTATCATTTTGATGTACTGAAAATTGGTATTTTTGTAATTTTAGACATTTTACTACTATCCGTTTGAACATTGCGACATTCTAAGAACATAGTATTATAAAAAAAATTTGTTTGGTTGTAACGAACCGTAATGGCTTAGCCGAGCATAACGCGCGCACGTCTGTGTAGCACGTTCGTCACGAGAGCACATGCCTCGCTGTATGGACCCGGCTATTGAGTAGGCTTTGCCACGATTTTGACATTGACATATTTTCTAACACGTGTGTGTTACTTTCTATGCATATTGCTAGTACTGGCATATTAGCGAGACAGGCTCATAGCAAGTACTGGCATAGTAGAGAGAGGTCCATAGCAAGTTACGCAGAGGTTATACTTCAATGCCTAACTATTGGTAGACAGATATATCTGATGGCGACTATGACCACTGCTGTGATGTTTTTACACGAGATATTCGAGTTTGAACTCACTAACATAATGATTTGGTCCGAAACCCTTTTACTCATATACAAGAGTGTTCCTTCATCAGAAATAGTAATAATACACAGACATCGTGTATTATGAAGAATATCATTGCCACGCGAAATGGTACAGGAATATAAGTAATTTCTAGAGTTTATTGTGGATTTGTGGTTTCCACTCAAAATCGCGAGCTCTATCAATCCTAATAGGAGAAGAAAACTGTCCCAAGGTTTTTTCCCATTCCGTTACCATTTTTTTTCATACATTTTGTATGGCGGTAACGGCATGGAAGGTTTGAAAAATGTATGGAAATCTTGGGACATTTTTGTTTCTCCTATCAGAATCGAAAGACCTCGCGTTTTTCAGTATGAATATTTTGAAATGATTTTGATTACTCATACTCTCATTTATAACATCCAATTGATTTCGCTTAGCAATAACAAAATCACAATTTACACAGTGAAATAGTAAGTATAACACATATTTTAATTAAGAATCCATTAAGAATCGTTAGCATTTGTAATTTATGATTTCGACGCAAGAGCGTATAACATATTCCTTAGGAACCATTCATTCGCAATGACATAACACATATCACATCGGGCATTTAATTGTATAGTCTGTCGCCCTTATTCATAAACTTTCACTCAAGTTATCAAGCTGATAAAGTTCATTTGTCCCTTTCCGACGTATTGGTGTGAAGGAAAGGGACAAACGAACTTTATCGGCTTGATAATTTTAATGAAAATGTATGAATAAAGGGGGTGTATCTTTAGGTATTTAAATAAATGTAAGCAAAATATACCCTCAAAAGGATCCGCAAACCCCTTGTGGCTAAATGAAAACATTACCCAACCAAACACTGGCCGCTCAGTAACAGATCCGCTTAGTTTTAACCCCCGACGTAAAAACAACGGGGTTATAAGTTTGACGTGTCTGTCTGTGTGTGTGTCTGTCTGTGGCATCGTAGCTCCCGAACGGATGAACCGATTTAGATTTAGTTTTTTTGTTTGAAAACTGAGTTAGTGTTCACTCTCCCAGTGTTCTTAGCGAATAATGAAATTAATAAATTAATTATTAATAAATATTAATAATTATTAAGTATTAATTAATTAATTATTTATTATTATTAATTAGTTATTAAGTATTAATTAATTAATTATTTGGTTATTAATAAATTATTTTTTATTAAAAAAAAAAAAAAAAAAAAAATGAAATTGGTCCACTATGTCGGGGTTTTTTTTTTTTCAAAATTTTAATTTTGTGGTTGGGTTAATGTATTTGATTGGTTAACCGACAAATATGATGTAACTATCCGAAAATGTACAACTTGTGAGTGTGTTTAGTAAAACGTCCCACTTTGTCGGTTACCATTAAGGCGAGATTTACTTGTATCTTTATACGAACTGACAAAACGGCTTTATGGCAATCGACAAAGTGGGACGTTTTCCCCTGCACACTCACATTTATTTACGTTTCTTTAAGTACCTAAAGTACAGAGTATAATTTGATAGCTTACAAAATGTTAATTCAGCCATGCCAACATAAATACATCAATTTAATCGTAAATACGCCACACCAATCATGTGCGGCGGGAAATGTTAATCGTCTTTGGTCGTCCTTGCTTCGTGTCCTGTCTTCTAACGTGTCACAAGATTCTCACAGATGACACCAACCATCTACTAGGCTACATCGGAAGCATACTCCACGCCATGTTTTTCCGCCTATGTTTGTGTGCACGTCACTCGTAAAACCTGACCAGAAATATATAACTGCGCGCCATGTTGCGGAATTTTATCAGAACTACTTTCTTCATACTAAACTGAACTGTCACCCCAGAATAACAGCGCCCTCCTGACAATAATCATATATTTCTGGTCACCGAATGGCACAAACGCTCATGAAACGAATCGCTCGTAGATATCTATCTCTATCGCTCTTGCATATTTATTAGAGAAATAATATAATAATATTATACATAGCCTATTATTTATTAAATTATTATTGAATTCTAATTGTACATTATGACATTGTTTTAATATTTATTTGGTATATTTTAATTGTATTTAAATTTGATATTGTTAATTAATTATTGATGTATCATTTGTAACTTATTAATAGTAATTAATGCATGTTAGACACTAAGTAATATATAATGCCAATTAGCACGTAAGGTTAATCTGTCAGTGCCAATTGATTGGAATAAATAAATATGAAAAAATATAAATATGAAAATATTGGCGCGACAGAGTCACGACTACCTTTCGCGGTATAATCATTATAACTGGCAATCCAGGAAAAGTGACATCCTGCGATTCAGGCATAGCCTTGTGCAGGTGTTACAGGCAACATCTATTTTTTTAATATTTAGCAGTGTTTAACTATAAGTAATATTGTAACATATCATGTCTAATCATTAGTTTCACTGTATCAATAAACTATTTTGATTTTTGATTTCGTTTTCGTTTCGCGTCGCAGAAATGCCATTCGGCTACGGAACCAGGCTTTAACTCGCTGTGAGAACGTCTTTGCCCGGTCAAGCCATGTTTTGTCGCCTATACGTTTGCGTGCACTTCACTCGTAAGCCGTTGCTAAGTCTTTGCCGTTACTGGCACTTTAGCCAGGTGCAGCATTTAATAGTCACGCCAAAGCAAGTTGTACAATCTCGTACGTTTGTTCTGTCCTCTTGTGGGCTACATAAGAAGCCTAAACCCGTTTACCGCCTACGTTTGCACTTGACTCGTAAGCCGCCGCTGTGGAAACGTCACTGCCGTCACGGTCACTTTAGTCAGGTCACTAGCGGTATTATCCTCTCGCCTCCAGCATTTCGTAGTCCTCATCGTTGTCCCCTTCGTCGTCCTCCTGTAAACAAATGATTACATTTTATATATGTTTAGCATAAGCAAAATTTCATTTTATTATGTACCTCTAGCAAGGATTATTTATATAGGATTTACATACTGCATACTAAGAATCGTACCTCGATTTTTTAGCGCCACCTATTAAATACTATCATAACTACACTGAGGATGCCTACAAATTTATTTTTTCCAAAATGTGTATTGACGTGATATTATGATTTTAAAATAAAGAAATATGTCATTTGTAATTATAAAAAATAAAAACACGTAAAAATACTTGGGGAAAATATGATTTTGGCCACTTTCAGGCTGCGAAACATCGTTCTAGTTTTAAGCCTTTAAGGTCCATACATTTCAGGGCACAGAGAACCTCCTATAGAGTGGCAATCTTGTATATTTTGTTCGCGATACGAGTCACCAGTGTTTGGGGTGCGAGGAGCGGGCGGGGAACGTGTTAAGCGCGCTGTGATTGGCCGTTTCAAGGACGGCGGGCAGTCGCGCCAGATGAAAAGGGACAGAAGTATGACTGTCCCTCTACTGACGCGTAAGTGGCCAATGTAAGTTGACCTATGCCGGCTCTGAATAAATTATAAATATGACTTATTTGTGGAATGTAATGCCGTCTGTTTTTAAATTTGAGCTTCTTGTTACCTTTCCACACCATTTCACACTACAGGTGGACATCTTTAAGGCATCAAAATACCCTTTTCCAATTTTTTAGTGCGAAAAACACGCGCTGCTTTCGGGTCTGTTACTTGGTCGATACTGATCGGGCACGGCGAGCGCCCGCGCTTATATCAGTGCAAATACTAGGAAGGCTGGCGACCGCGAGTCGTCTTGTAATGGCTGTCTATAGGGGTTGGTCTGCGTTTCAGGGGTACACTTTTTTGTATGAGCTTTTTCAGTCCAGTATTAAATCGTTCTTGCCTCTAGAAACAAATTATAATACAACTAAACCATCACGTTAAACCAGGCACAGCTTGCGCTCCGCCCGTGAGTCCAAACTTGAAGTCGCGCTTGATGTATGGACTCGCGTGTCAGAACGCAAGTTGTAAACCACCAGGTAAAAAATATGGTATCTGTCCTCTACTATACAGGATTCGAAAATATCCGATATTTATAATAAATATCAAAATATCGGATATTTATGATATATATCCATTTTGTATGGAAGGCATTTTATTATTTTGTTGAATTATTTATGAATACGACTTTAGATAATGAAAAATGTACTAAAAAACATAAAATTTAGTAGAAAAACAGTAACAAACACACAATAGTACATTACATCGGAGGCCGGGAAAATGAGGATTTCCGGCCAAGTGGCTATATAGGATAGGATACCGGATAGGGATACGAGGCCGGGAATCCGTTTTCACGCCGAGGCATGTATAGTGCTTTTCTCAAACATACAATGAAATAAATAAAAAATGCTCTAAAGGACAATATTTTATAAAAAAAAGTTACTTTGCAGGCCTAGGCCCAAAAAATAATATGAAATCCCTTTACAGTCCTCTCGAGTTGTTGCGCCCAAAAAGCGATACTTCCCAGCCCATTTTAAGGAACGTAAAGACAATATTTCATTGCATGTTTGAGAAAACTATATTTTCATCAATGTTACGTTTTTTTAAACCATTTTTGTATTGAAATATTTATAGAAAAAATAATAAATATCGGATATTTATATCCATTGATATATATCGTCGAACCTTGCTGGATATATATCCGATATATATCCTCGAACCCTGCTACTATATGCATATCTAAGTGCATTTTCACACACATCATCCAACCTGGTATTGGATGTTGGACGATTTCTTATACACTAAAGGCTCCATCTTTCATCCGTTCGGGTTGGATAATGTGAAAACGCTCTCAACATCATCATCATGTCAGCCCTTTATCGCCCACTGCTGAGCATAGGCCTCTCTTCTATTACGCCATGTATTCCGGTCCTGAGCTAGTCTCGTCCAGTTGTGCGCAATTTTGCGGATGTCGTCCACCCAACGAGCTAATGGATGCCAAGCGCTTGTTACATCTGTTAGCGGCACAGAGAACCTCCTATAGAGTGGCAGTCTTGTATATTTGGTTCGCGATACGAGTCACCAGTGTTTGGGGTGCGAGGAGCGGGCGGGGAATGTGTTAAGCGCGCTGTGATTGGCCGTTTCAAGGACGGCGGGCAGTCGCGCCAGATGAAAAGGGACAGAAGTATGACTGTCCCTCTACTGACGCGTAAGTGGCCAATGTAAGTTGACACATCGAAGCACAAGCATGTGGTGACATTTTGTTGTGGGCAGCATCAGTATTGCACCTAGCGAGCACTCCTTCGCTCTGGTAGCTGCAGACTCCTGCTCTTGAGACAGTCTGCAGCTGGCGAGCACTCTCCGGAGACCACTACACTACACTCACATCGAAGCCAAAGCAGGTGGTGACATCCTTCTCCAGCTAGATGCTCTTCTCCATCACGGTCTCCATCTCCTTGTGGCGCACCTCCTCGCCACAGCCTCTTGCTGCTCTCGAGACAGTCTGCAGCTGGCGAGCACTGCCCGGAGACCACTACACTACACTCACATCGAAGCCGAAGCAGGTGGTGACATCCTTCTCGAGCTTGATGCTTTTCTCCATCACGGTCTCCATCTCCTTGTGCCGCACCTCCTCGCCGCCGCTCGCCACGGACTCCTCCTGTTCTTCTTGATCTTCTTCCTCTTCCGCGGACATCGCTGAAATAAAAAACAAAATTAATATGAAGCTCTATGTATATGTGGACTTTGTAAACGCATGAGTAACTTCCCTCATTACAATGTCATTGAACGCTGGTTTCATAATTAGAGCATTCCACGAGATGGCCCGTACCCCGCGCCATTTTTAAAAGCAGGCGATGATTTTTTATGCTCGAGTGAAATGCTCTATTTGCGACTCTTTGGACAAACAAAACCTGGTGATTTCTATTGCAAGCTAGGTGATTTCTGTCGGTATCGATTCACGACTGAAATGAACGAAACTTTGATTGTTGAGTCACCTGTATTGTTCATCGTAACTGTCAAGATTTTATTGGTTAATCTGTCACACACATGCATATTTTCATTCAAACATTCGTTCCATTCGTGCCAGCTCTTGTGAATTGACCTGTATTACTAGCAGTATTTCCGGTTCATATTGATGGGCATGTATTTGCCCAAATATAGCCCGCCACGGCACTATCATCGGCGTTAGATCGAGCTCCTGTTGTCTCTTGTGTACTGCCTGTCGGTGACTGCTGTAGTGTTTGTATTGCCCGTCGGTGACGGCTGTAGTGTGTGTATTGCCCGTCGGTGACGGCTGTAGTGTGTGTATTGCCCGTCGGTGACAGCTGTAGTGTGTGTACTACCCGTCGGTGACGGCTGTAGTGTTTGTATTGCCCGTCGGTGACGGCTGTAGTGTGTGTACCTGTGTACTGCCTGTCGGTGACTGCTGTAGTGTGTGTATTGCCCGTCGGTGACGGCTATAGTGTGTGTATTGCCTGTCGGTGACTGCTGTAGTGTGTGTATTGCCCGTCGCTGACGGCTAGTGTGTGTATTGCCTGTCGGTGACTGCTGTAGTGTGTGTATTGCCCGTCGCTGACGGCTGTAGTGTGCGTACTGACCGGGCTCCTCGCACTCGATGTACTCGGGCGCCACCACGGCCACGTGCTGCTCCGTGCCGTCCTCCAGCTGGATCACCTCCAGCACCACGTACTGCTGGCCGTCGCCGTCGGCCACGGTCACCAGCTCGCCGCGCCGCAGCTCGTTGGACGTGAGCCCGAGCTTCACCATGTTGTTGTCGTCTGAGTCGTTCGCTTCCTCCTGGGGGTTGGGGTTTTGGTTAGTCTTGATAGTGTAATAGGCTACTTGTCTCCTAGTCAAATCAGCTCCTTTTTGAGAACTGTCAAAACGAATTTGAGCGACTTGCTAATATGGAATTTATATGAAATCGAATTGAGTGACGTCACGGTCAACTCAGTTACTTTATATATTTCTACCTGACTTATAAAATAGAAATTGGATTTAAAAATAACTTCTGTCCATGTTTTTCTTATGTTTTATTTTATCTACAGTCAAGTTCCCTATTATGATTAGGTACTTTTAATAGGCTAGTTTCCTACTAGTCAAATCAGCTTCTTTTTATGAACTGTCAAAACGATTTGCTAATATGGAATTACTATGAAATACTGAGGAGTGACGTCACGATCAACTCATTTACTTTATATCTTTCTCTTCGACTTATTAAATAGAAATTATGTTTAAAAATAACTACTGTCCATATTTTTCTTCTAATTATGTGATGCTTTATTTCGTGCACTGAATAAAATATTTTATTTTAAGTATAGGAAACTAGCCTATTGGCGTTGTTCATTCGCAAACGCATTTCAACATAACAAGAAATGTATCGTCCTATTTTCTTACGTATTTTTAATTTATACGATTCTTTTCTAACTGCCAAATATTTAATTATGGTTAGACTAGGTACTTAATGGAATTATATATAAATAAATATTATGGGACATTCTTACACAGATTGACTGAGTCCCACGGTAAGCTCAAGAAGGCTTGTGTTGCAGGTACTCAAACAGTACATGTCCATGACTCAGAAACAAATATCTGTGCTCATCACACAAATGCCCTTACCGGGATTCGAACCCGGGACCGCGGCATAGCAGGCAGGGTCACTACCTCACTACGCGCTAGGCCAGACCGGTCGTCAAAAATTGTAATATTTACAGAGGTTTAGAGGAATAAAACTTATGAAATTCACATTTATTACTGATTACGGGCATCATTCAATAAAAAATATTTAGCAAACTTTTATTTCGCAATTGCAATAACATAGTATTATGCTAATCTAACTAAAAACTAAAAATGTTGTCATTTAGATTTTATTTTGATGTCAAGATTAAATTATAATTTACATTGTTATGTTTTGAAAAAACATTCTTTCTAACAAATTGTTTTTAAAGTCGCAAAGCAGTAAATTTTTTCAGAATCCAATTCGCAAGGCAGCATTTGGTTTATATTGGAATAGAACAAATTCTTAATAAGAAACTGATAAAACATACATACAATTCTGTGATACATTTTAGTTTCGGCGTCACACCTGCAATTTGAGTTTAGACTCCTCAAAGTGTATAACTCATCAAGCGAATTAGGTACACTTACATACATACGTAGGTAGTTTATAAAATTCATTTCCCGTCGTAAAAGGTAAAGTAGGTTCATTATGTTTTATGTTAGTAAAAAAATATAATATTCGCATTAGCTGTGTTTTTTTAAATTTTTAAAACCATGTTTAATTTTCGTCTGTAAATATTTGATAAGATACTCACTGGGCATAGTTCCGAAGGCTGCATGAATATAAAACGTATTTATAATCAATGTTTTCATGTTACAAGACCTTACAAGATTTAATCCAAGCGATGATTGTGGCGATAATGAGTTAATTTAGTGCCGATTGACGATGTTGAATTACACAAAATGACTTGAAATAATATTTTTGTCTGGTAGTGAATGCGTTAAAATTGTCAAATATCAATTAATATCAACGCCATCTAGCCGAGAATCAACTAAAGGTATAGCCATATAGACTATCTGTCTTCATACATAAAATAGTGGTGAATAATTAATTGTAGGCGCCACTTTTTTCGTAATAAGTTCTTTTTTTATTTCTATATGTTACGTCGCACTATATGTATGTATGCAGATGGCAGTCCATATGGCTCTAGACCGCGTCAAGTGGAAGGAAATCACTTTTGGTCCCGATCCTCAGCCATGAGGGAACGACTGAGAAGAGAGGATGTATATCTAATATGTTATATTACCTGCGCGCGCGGCTGCATGTACTTGATCTTGCGCTGGCGGCCGATCTTGAGCGCGAGGGCGCGCTCGGTGTGCCCAGAGTCCGGATCGTGGATGGCCAAGTGTCGGATCAGGTTGCCCTGTTAACAACACGAGACCTTAGTGAGATAAATCGGTCAGAAAAACATCAAAAACTGATTTAGGATGGGTTGCAACAAACCGTATGTCACCGTTAAAGCGTTTGTTTAAGTTTTATGCGTGACGATGATGTGTCTGTTAAATGTGGTTGATGCAACTGGCCCTTAGACTTGTATTTATACTATTGATGTGCCGGCGGAAACTTTCCAAATTGCGAAAAAAGAAAAATCTGAAACTGTCCTCTTTGTGTATGGAGAAACTTTCCATTTCATAAATTAAAATTTCCTATATTTCTTGTAAAACTTTCATGAAATTTCCAAGAACCTTTCAACTTTTTGGAAACCTTCTGTAAATTGCACTTATTTTATACCAATTTCTTCAGCTAGTGTGGCTACTGTCCTGATCGGCCGGTATATTGTAGCTTTCGCTTTCATGTTCATTGAAAAAATAGCTAATGTCGCATAAAAAAAATCTGAAATTTAGCATATTGTTTGCATCATTTCAAAATGAAAATGTTTCATTATCGAATGGCGATCAGTTCAGATCACATGAGGGAGTGATTTTATACCAGTTGTAAATTACTTTTTCGCATATACATCGTACAATTTTGTACATGATAAATGGTCCTTAAATATTTCGACACAGTTGTATGTATTTGAAACCAGGGCCTACCTTGTGCGCAAAAGTCCGTTTGCACTCGTGGCATGCGTGCGTTTTCTCCTTGGGCGGCTTGGGAACGTAGTCCGGGTTGTGGTACAAGTTCTGGTGCCGCCGCAGCAACTGCTTTTGACTAAAACACAAAAACTATTGTCAAAAATCCCAAGTTAAGATAATTTTACCATATGACTCACAAATTTTTGAACACTTTTTCTGAATCAGAACTAAATTGAACTGAATCTTAATTAACCTTTTGAACGCCAAGAATACCTAATATGGTGGTAACTCATTCTGTCCACAGTGCTAGGGTTAACTATAAATGTGACGGAGAACGCTGTCAGAGTAACCTTCACTTTTCCTTTTCAAGTCAGACTACGCGAGGCAATTTCCTCGCTCGGCAAACGTGCCTCAGCCGGGGCTTAGGCAGGTTGCTCAGCTGAGCAAAACGCGCGCAGGCCCATGAGGCCATGACAGAAGCAACTAGTGATGGGTCGTTACCGGTAATATTACTAAAACGAGTATTTTACCAGTAATGTTACTAGTAATATTACCACTTAGCGGTAATTTAGAGAAATATAGACATAAAAATAGATAAAAAATATTTCTTTTGTGTTTATTGATACAAAGGATACATGTTGCATTGTATTATAACAAAAAATATTACCTACCTAACGTCAATTAGTAAACTACCAATATTACCAGTAATATTCCCAATACTACCGAGTATTTTACCAATCTTACTGGTAATATTACTATAGTAGTATGATATGAAAGTTACAATGAATCATAATTTTAAGGAATAATATGGCGAAAATATAACGAATTTTTTTGAAATCTATTTTAATTTGTTGTATTAAGGTAGCGTACCAATATTAGGGTTCCGTACCTTAATGGAAAAACAGAACCCTTATAGGATCACCGTCCGTCTGTCACAGTCACATCACAGCTAATTTTCTCCGAAACTACGGAATCGAATAACTTGAAATTTGATAGACGTATGTAACCTTGTGACCCGAAGACGGACATGTAACTTACATTAATACATTTCTATCATAGGGGTCACTTTTGGGGGTAATGTGAAAATTAAAAATTAAAGATTTTTGAATGAAAGTTTCTTACATACTATCACATGAAAGAGCTTATTATAGAATTGTAGGCATCTCAAAAATGTTTGTTTTTAATTAATTTAGAAAGAATTTAATAAAAGAGGCAATAAATAACCCGTTCCAGAACCGAAAGGTGGTAAGGCGGGGTTAGACAGCCGCTGGCTTTGCACTACATCTGTAGCAACGTGTCTGTCTGTATAAACATTTTCATTTATGATTTTTCCCAGCTAAACCATATTTTTGATCACCTGTAATACCAGGGCCGCAGATCCGGAAGGCGAAATAATAGAAATTTTCCTGCATACCTACTCCATATTTCCTATCACCAGTAGAACCAGGACCATAGAACCGAAAGGTGGTAAGGCAGGGTTACACAGCCGTAGGCACACAGATTAGTTTATGTATTGTAAATAGTAGAAAATTAATAGGGTAGTAATCACTCACGTATTAAGTCGATATAGCGTTCGATATGTTTCGGTCCAATTTCGAGAACCTTTCTCAAGAGTAGCGACCCCGCCTTTACATATCGAGAGCGCGACGCATACTGCGGGCGCTTGCTCGGTGCGCGGCGTCACCGTGGCGAAATCGGAGCTACCCACTATGTTACTTTTGTCAAAAGCAGGATTGCACACAACACTTACTACGTCACTTGTTAAGAGTGCGTTTACACTGGGGACCGACGTAGTGCCTAGAACTGTTTTTCAACTAGGTGGCACCGACCAACCACTGTCACGATTGAAATTGGGATGACGTCTAGTAAAAAAAACTTAAAATATTTTTAAATATGTATGAGTCTCACGGGAGTTTTATAGTTAATAGGGTAGTATTTTATTTTTGCTTAAATCTCATCTAACAAATTTTCGTTAAACTGTAAATAGTAGAAAAATGGTCCGATAATGGAATTTCACTTCTTACTGTACCTCCGAGTACAAAAGAGAGAGAAAAAAAGCGCCCGCCTACTTGCACTTGGCGTATTTTTTTTTTCACATTACCTATTCGGTACAACAACACATAGTTAACACAAAGTTATTGGGTATCTAATGCAGACTTGCATTAAAGTATTACAATAGATAGGTACCGTAAACTGGGGTTACATTGATCAGTTTATAGTTTCAACTGCTCTAACTTCTAAATTTAATAAAAAAAAATGGGAACATCAACTTTTTTTAGTCTTTCGCTGCTAAAAATCCAGAAAGGCTAACAAAATAATGTACGGAGAGAGAAAAAATGACGAAAACTAGGATTTTTTTGGTAACCGAATGTAACCCCTTACAGAAGTATTTTATCTCAAGGAAACATAAAAATCGTTTCGCAAGTTCAAAAGTTACAGCTGTTTAATGCTATTTTGGGGTTACTTTGATCAAAGACATAAATTACCATCTTCAAAAAATCAACTTTATTTAAGATTGTCTCAATATTTATCACAAAAAGAGATCAAATTGTCAGCCTCAATAAGTACCTTAACATAATACACAATAATCAACTTTGTGTACCTAAGTATGGTCAATGTTACCCCATGCAGGTGATCAAAGACACCCCACAAACTAAATAATTAGTAATAAAATGCCTAGTTTGAATTTTAACACAAAACTCAATAGAATGATATACCTAAACATATTTCTGGCAAGCTAATATTCACTGTGAACCTTTTACTTTAATACCCACTAAGTTAGTTTAGAAGTTATTTGAACATGATAAACAGCGATAAACTATACTTACATTTTGACAAGAGATTTGCACTGCCCATGACCATACTTGTTCACTGCGTTAGTGCAACTAATGGTAGTAACTATCGATAGTGCCAACGCCGTTAAAAACACCATAAGGGTTCCTGTTGTACCTTTTTGGTACGGAACCCTAAAAATGGACAGATGCGTTGGGACATGTAGAATTTTGTGTTTAAAGATAAAACGAAGTTTTTATCAATGTAACCCCAAGTATCAAAGTAACCCCAGTAGTAAAATAGTTTTTATATATAATGGAACAGGGACAATGTAGTATTTTGAGTTTCCTAATTTAAATGTTCGCGCTTGCGCGGTATGGATGTGTCTCTAGCTGACATGCTCACTTCTGTCTAGTATGTTGAACTAGTAAAATGTAATAGTTTATTTAATTAATATAAAATATATTGGTGTGTTTCTCAGAAGTGATTTGTGTATTAATTAATTGCCATCCTCCTGAGGCACCCGGATATACAACAATTTGGCGACGAGGAAACCGGAAAATTTAGAAAACACGTTATCAAAATTGAATAGCTTTGGAAAAAAATTGACAGCCATCTTAAATCTGATTATTTGAATATCCCGGGAAGAGCACGGTGAACCACAGATTAGATAACAAAATCAGTCTATGGATGTACTAAGATTGACAGTTTTTCATTCATTCACCATTTAACTCATTCAATATGTTCGTTCATTTTTGACATCGTTGTTTGAAAATAAATAAAATAATGTCATTGCGAAAAATTTCAAATGGTGGTTCAGCAATTCATTGCGCAAATTAAACAAAATAAAACTAGCTGGATCACAAAGGAAGAGCTAGTCATTTTATTTCAGGATATTGGAATATCGTGATTCGTGTGGAATCACTTAGAAAATCGCTTCGTGAGTTGACCAAAAGTGGAAAATTACGGACAATTTTGGACTCGAAAGAAGACGATACTGAAAAGTTTGAATCGCCTAGAAGAATCCCAATTTAAGTACCGGTCAAAATGAATAATTTTATAGGGAGAATAGAATTATTCAATGGAGATAATTTTGAATTGTTTGAACAACAATTAGAATGTGTTATTACATTATATGATATCGAGCCTTCGAAACAGACGCCATTACTTATTACAAACTTAACTACGAAGGTTTTACAAACCCTCAATCATTTATGCGCGCCTGACAAGCCCATAAATAAACCATACAAGGATTTGATTAACTTATTAGAGAATAGATATGCCAAGTCAACGTGCAAGATTTTGGACAGAACGGCATTTCGCTCACGGAATCAAACGAAAGATGAATCTATAGAAGACTATGTCATTGAGTTAAAGAAATTAGCTAAACGCTGTGAATTTAAAGATATAGATGACCAAGTTAAAGAAAAGTTTATTGATGGGGTCAACAAACCTTTGATCAAATTTGAACTTATGAAGAATGGTGATGTTCCTTTAGAGAAATTAATTGTATTGGCTAGAACGGTAGAAGCCATCTTAAAACAGTCAAAGGTGGAACAGGAACACGGTGAATTATCACATGGAGTGAAAGATATGTTTTATGCTAGTCAGCAGAATGCTACTTCTACATATAAAGTGCAACCAACGAAACAAAGGCATAGTTGGAGTAGGCCAACACAAGCAGATGCAGCTATGAAGAATGGTATAAGATGTTTTGTTTGTGGTAAAGACAATCATGTGAGATCTGAGTGTTCATTAAAAAATAAGTTCTGCTCTGAGTGCGGTAAACAGGGCCATATTTTTAGAGTGTGTAGTGTGCGGCAAACAAAAACTGTAGATGTGGTTGGTGAGGACAGCATTGGCGAGGACATACAAAAATTGTTTAAAGCTGAGAATGACAGAGAAATGTACTACAGTATGTATTCTTTGAATGCTTTTGATGATAAGAAATTGCCTCCACAGTATGTTACTTTATTTGTTGAAGGACAGCCTGTTCAATTAGAGTTAGATACTGGTTCTGAGGTTAGTACAATAACAATTGAGACACATAATACATTATTTCCAGGAAAACCTTGTGAGAGAAGTAATGTTGCATTTAAAAACTTTGACCAAAGTCTATCACAACCAGTGGGTATGGTAAAAAATGTTAATGTTTGTTGGAATGAAATGTCAAAACAGGTTGATGTCTATGTCGTGGGCAATGATAAACCCACTATTTTAGGTAGAAGCTGGTTAATGGCTTTTGGGCGGTGGCCTCTAGAGTTAGAAAATAAGATATGTTATCAGAAGGTGAATGAAACTTGTGATCCAGTGCAAGGAAATAAAAATAAGTTCATGGAAAAAGAAAAAAATGAAATTGATACACGGTTAGAAAATATATATAGCATATTTCACACCTTTGAAAGTGGTGTATACTACTGTGAGCTAGATTTTAAAGAAGACTACTTACAGCCCTTACAGGCACTGTTGGATCCAGTTTTACAAAACCTGACTGACTACCTAAACACACAATTGATTGCTTTCATGGACAACATAATATATATGTGTGATAAAAATAAAAATTTAACTGATATATACAATACCTTAGAGGCTGTACTATCAATATTTAAGGATTCAGAAATAATACTGAAACTTCAAAAATGGAAATTTTTACAAAAAAATATTGGGGTGTTTGGATATAAAATTCATTAAGATGGAATCTCTATTGTTTTTGAAATATTTGTATCAGTTACTTTACTTCATTATATTAAATATTGTGGTTTTGATAGAGAAGAATTAGCAGTTACTTTCGGAATTTATACCTAAATATTATGCGACATTTTTGTCAACATTTTTAACATATATGGGTGTATGTGTCACCACCAAAACTTATGTAGGGGAGAAGAGAAATCTGGAATCCTCTATCCCAAGATTTACTTTTAAAACAATATTAAAGTTGTAACATACTTAAGTATTTGTTTGGTTGAAAGCCAAACATTGTTTGTTCATTAATTACTAAATTATAATTTTTATTTGTTATGCGGGGAAGAGTGTAGTATTTTGAGTTTCCTAATTTAAATGTTCGCGCTTGCGCGGTATGGATGTGTCTCTAGCTGACATGCTCACTTCTGTCTAGTATGTTGAACTAGTAAAATGTAATAGTTTAAATAATTAATATAAAATATATTGGTGTGTTTCTCAGAAGTGATTTGTGTATTAATTAATTGCCATCCTCCTGAGGCACCCGGATATACAACATTAGACATACAATATCCAAATATTAGATATATCTGCCACAAGCCACGAGATACCACAAAATTATACGAAGTATATTTGCAGTTGGTGACAATATAGGAAAGGAATGTTTCCAGTAAGACTGGTAATTTACTCGGTATTATTGGGAATATTACTAGTAAGATTGGTAATTTACTCCCCGAGGCACTCTACGAGTTTTTTTAAGTTTTATGATGGCGACTTAGTAATACATAATTAAAAAAATAACCATCGCGTGTCATAAAAATCGCAAATTTTGTATATTACCCGGTTTTGGTAATATTACCGGTAAGATTGGTATTTTACTGGTAATATTCCCAAATGGAAAAATACTGGTAACGAGTATTTTACCGACGACCCATCACTAGAAGCAACGTCAACAAAGTGCGAGTAATTTGTTTTACGACGTGCCTCGCTCTGTGTGGATCTGGCTACTAGCTAGCTTGCGCAGTAGATTGATACACTGTTCCCCTGCGTGAGTGTATAGCAGCATGGATAAAATATAAGATCATACCATCCCATACATTAAAATGCGACCGCCTAAGAACGCGCATACACTACACTACACATAGATGGCGTCACAAAAAAAAATGTCTTGTACCTTTCGATTATACTTGTAGATGGCGTTAAGTGTCACGTTTGACATAGATTTATGGCTCGAAAGTGGCACTTAACGCCATTCTACAAATAATCGATGGCAACAAGGCATTTTTGTGACGCTATCTATGTGTGGTGTAGTGTATGCGCATTCTTAGGCGGTCGCATTTTAATGTATGGGATGGTATGACCTATTATATGTAATCTATGATAGCAGAATGTACAATTGTACAGTTCGACGACTGTCTGGCGCAGTCGGTAGTGACCCTGCCTGCTACGCCGCGGTCCCGGGTTCGAATCCCGGTAAGGGCATTTATTTGTGTGATGAGCACAGATATTTGTTCCCGAGTCATGGATGTTTTGTATGTATATAAGCATTTATATATTATATATATCGTTGTCTGAGTACCCACAACACAAGCCATCTTGAGCTTACCGTGGACCTCTCAGTCAATATGTGTAAGAATGTCCTATAATATTTACTTATCTATTTATATTTATAGTTACCGGAAGCTCTGGTCGCACTCGGTGCACACGAACGGCTTCTCGTCGGGTGTGTTTGAGCATGTGCGACTTGAGGTGGCGCCGCGTATGGGCACAGGTCGCACTTGACACACTCCCCCGTGAGTGTATAGCAGAGTGTATAGTTACCGGAAGCTCTGGTCGCACTCGGTGCACACGAACGGCTTCTCGTCGGGTGTGTTTGAGCATGTGCGACTTGAGGTAGCGCCGCGTATGGGCACAGGTCGCACTTGACACACTCCCCCGTGAGTGTATAGTTACCGGAAGCTCTGGTCGCACTCGGTGCACACGAACGGCTTCTCGTCGGTGTGTTTGAGCATGTGCGACTTGAGGTGGCGCAGCATGGTCGACGCGTACGGGCACAGTTCGCACTTGAAACACTTCTCGCCTTCGTGAGTCTAGACAAAAAGATTAGTATTGAACAATCACTGAAATTATTATAGCAGTATTTTGACTAGTGCAACATGCCTAGATAATATTTTTTGTAACTGTGAATGTATAGATAAGAAATTATTTAACTGTTTTCATTCCGATCACAGCGGCCAAAGGGCAGCTTTCTTAAACGTTATTCATGATACTCCACAAACAATAACATATAGACCCATTACTGGATCTCGCTTGGAATCATTCAAAAATGAAATTCAACATAGTTTGTCTATAATACCATTTTCGCATTATGACTGTAATCATTTGTATCAAGATGTTTTCAATGTAATTCTTAATCAATTTAATAACAATTTCAAAGTGAAATCTATTAGTGGGTCAAAAGTTAAAACAAAGTTTAGTGAATGGGCTACTGTAGGTATTCACAAAAGTAGAAAAAGACTTTATGAACTTTATGGTGAGAGAGAGCTGAACAAGAATTCAGAATTCCTGGACTATGTAAGAAACTACTCAAGAATCTTCAAGAAAGTGTGTTTAACTGCCAAGAAAAACTTTATTAGTTCTAAATTGAAAGTGTCGGACAACAAAGTGAAAACAACTTGGAGTATTATAAATAAAGAAGCTGGTAAATGTAAATCACGCGATTGTCAAGTCAACATTGTATCAGATAATCAACAAATAGTGTCGAACAGCGATGTTGCCTCGGCATTCGAAGATTATTTCTCAAATATAGCCGTTAACACCACAAAATGTTTACATTCTTCTGCGGCTCAAGCCCATTCATTACTTTGTGCTAATGTTAAGAAATGTAATAATTCATTTGAATTTAGTCAAGTAGACTCTGTAAATATTGTTAAAACATTCAAGTCACTCAATTTAAAGAAAACGGAAGACTTATGGGGAACATCAGTTAAAGTAATTAGTCATGTCATAGATATAATAGCACCTTACTTGGCCGTAATATATAATATTTCAATTTCACAAGGCACCTTTCCAGATCTTATGAAATGTAGCAAAGTCATACCGCTTTTTAAATCGGGTGATTCGAGTGATATAACCAATTTCCGTCCCATATCAATACTTCCTGTACTAAGTAAAGTCTTTGAGAAGCTAATGTTAAATGATCTACTGGGACACTTCAACAGACATAGATTACTTACAAGCAAACAGTTCGGTTTCACAAGGGGCCGTTCCACGACCGATGCTGCTTCGGTACTCATTAAACATATATATAATATTTGGGAAAATTCTTGTGATGCAATTGGCATATTTTGTGATCTTTCAAAAGCCTTTGATTGTGTGGATCATGGAACGCTCATTTTGAAATTAGAACACTATGGTTTGTCTATAAATGCCCTAAACTTTATGTCTTCTTACCTTAGCAATAGAACACAAACAGTAGTTGTTAACAAAACTCGCTCTAGCGGGACTGTAGTCCAATTAGGAGTGCCACAAGGCTCAATTTTAGGTCCATTCCTGTTTTTGGTTTATATAAATGATTTGCCATGTATAGTAAAAAACTTTTGTGAAATAGTACTTTTTGCTGATGATACATCACTGCTTTTTAATGTTGACCGAAAATCTACGGATTACAATGTAATTAATAGCACGTTAGCTGATGTACTGCAGTGGTTTACTGTCAACAATTTACTTCTTAATTCTAAGAAAACCAAATGTATTCGATTTTCTCTGCCGAATGTTAAACCAATCGATACAAAAATACT
This sequence comes from Leguminivora glycinivorella, assembly GCF_023078275.1. Taxonomy (NCBI): domain Eukaryota; kingdom Metazoa; phylum Arthropoda; class Insecta; order Lepidoptera; family Tortricidae; genus Leguminivora; species Leguminivora glycinivorella. The sequence goes on from NC_062998.1 coordinate 53,238,410, forward strand.
TTTGAATGATGAATGCTTAGAGATGGTAGATACAACACTGTTTCTTGGTTTAACATTGGACAAAAATCTACAATGGAGTCCTCATATAAGGAAACTAGCAAGCAAATTAAGTTCAGCCGCATACGCCGTTAGGAGAATCAGGCAACTGACTAATGTTGAGACAGCTCGCCTAGTGTATCATAGTTATTTTCACAGTGTAATGTCATACGGTATTCTGGTTTGGGGCAAAGCAGCTGACATACAGACTATCTTTGTATTACAAAAGAGAGCCATTCGTTCTATTTACAACTTAGGAACACGTGAATCAGTAAGAGAACTCTTCAAAGAAATTAATATCTTAACTGTAGCTTCCCAATACATTTATGATAGTATAATTTATGTTGTTAAGAATTTAGACTGTTTCACTAAGAATTCTGATATCCATAATTATAACACTAGAAACAAAAATAAGCTTGCCATAAAGAAGTTTCGTGTCCGTAAAGTACAGAAGTCATTTGTTGGGCAATGCATTCATTTTTATAACAAGTTACCTGACACTGCTTTGAGATTACCCCTCCCAGCTCTTAAGAACTACTTAAAAAAATCATTGATGTTAAAGGCTTATTACAGAGTCGAGGACTATTTGACAGACAAACATGCATGGCCCGAACCAGAAACTACAAAAAACGAATAGCAATTAAAATAATTGTATTATGTATAGAGGACACAGTTCAGATAAGAAAGCACATCAAATATTTTATATTTTATGTTGTGTAGGTAAATTACATATTTAATGATATTGAGATTCATATTATCTTTTTCTTCTGTGACAATTTGATATGTTTTCTCTGAAGAAGAACGACGTATTATTAAGCAATAATATAATTTATTGAAATTAATTTCCATAGAGTACCTAGTCTGTTCATATTCTTTGATGAATACTTTTGCATGTTAAATTGTATCTTGTTATTTATTGCATGTTAATTATAAGATGTAATGTTTTGAAAAGAAGTTGCCCGCCGAGTTTCTTGCCGGTCCCATAGTGGATACCCCCCTCCCAACTGAGGGGGGACTGAAATCTTCTCGAGGCTGAGGCGTAGGGTTAGAGCCGGCGTAGCTTTATTTGACGTTCATATGCGCATTGTAATATGCCTACTTGAAAAATAAATATTTCATTTTCATTTCATTTTCATTTTCTCATTTTATATTTGTTTTGTTTGAAATCATTTGGGGATTTTCTGTAAGAAATAAAAGTGCAGTTTTTATACCCGATAGCTCATAGTTTACTAGCTCGCGGTGGGACCAGTGCCTAAACGACAAATTAATTTCGTTAACGTTAGTATATAAGGAAAGAAGGGTTACGACAACGAGCGAAGCGAGGGGGTGTGTACCTTGTTGTGCAGCTTGCAGGAGTAGCGGTCGGGGAAGGTCTTCCCGCAGCGCTTGCACTTGAGCGGCTTGTCCGAGGTGTGCAGCTTCTGTATGTGGATCCTGAGGTCGGTCTTGCGCCCGCACTTGGCGGGGCACAGCTCGCAACGGTACACGGGTTTCTCGGCCACTGAAATAAAATAGATATTAGTGTTGCTGATCAATATAGTGGTGATATAAACTGTGCATATATGGGGTCTTTGAAATGAACTACGCGCCGACATTATCTAAAATTATAGCTAATATACTTTTAAAGAGTTTGCCTACGCTATGTTTGTTTTATTTCATGATGAATACCTGACCTTAATTTAAGACTTATTTTTGAGTCTTAAATGTTACTTCGTTGTCTAATGGACGTCATCGGGGTATATTTGAAGGAAGTATATGTTGAATATTAATTTGTTTTAGTTCTCGTTCTCGAGTTCTTGACATTTGTATGCCAACTGGCAAAACACAAATAAACCATTCTGATTCTGGACAGAAAAGGGGCGGGTGTTTTTTCGAACCTTAGTCATGAACATTCATTGACAATGGCAATGAGAGGTGCAAAGGGCTACACGAGTTCGCGCCACGCCTTCCTATCTTCAGCGGCCCTCAAACCAGCCGCTCGTAGTCCACTGCCCGGAGCCACGGTTTGCATTTGGCGGTTTCCAGCCGAAAGCAATGAGTTAGTTTGAGATAACTCTATATCACCCTTACCGTTGTGTAGCGGACCCCGGGATGCAACCGGGAAATCGTTAAGATGAGAGAGAGACCCTTACCGTTGTGTATGAGCTTGTGCGCCTTGAGCGAGTTGGACTGCGTAAAGCACATGTTGCAGCTATCGCACTTGTACGGCTTTTCACCGGTGTGCGTGCGCAGGTGACGCTTCAGCTTAAAGGTGTCCGGGGACGCGTATGTGCAGTCCGGGCACTGGAATAAAATACTTGTGTTAGGGTCGGCACACACCGGAATGGCAGCGGCCGGCAGTGGGTGGCAGCGGCGTTATCTACATATTTAAAAAGACCAGTATCACTTGAGCGACCTGTTTGAGTTAGTCACTGGTCTTTTCAAATCCATACTATATCCATACTAATCCATACTAATATTATAAATGGGAAAGTGTGTGTGTCTGTTTGTTTGTCCGTCTTTCACGGCAAAACGGAGCGACGAATTGACGTGATTTTTTTAAGTGGAGATAGTTGAAGGGATGGAGAGTAACATAGGCTGCTTTTTGTCTCTATTTAGGCTGATTTAGCCTCGTAAGATCCAATGTACTTTATAATGTACATAGTTGTTGCAATCTAATTTGTATCCTTCATGAACCAAATAAAGTATAATTTCTGTATCATTAGCAAATCTGCGAAAACTTTCCTCGCGACGTGCCTCGAAAATCCTACAAAATGAGGGCACCTAGCTAATATTAGCATTAATTTGGACCAAGACGGATAAAGTAGGGACAAATATTCACAATACGCGTGAGGCATTTTGGTTGACGTGGCGTGACGTTTTTTTTTTCCTGCTTTGGCGTTTACTCCCTGCCAATTTGCACAGGGGGAATTTGCCAATGTCAATGTTGGCTTGGTGTTACCGTAGTGTTGATTTTCACACGTGAGGAGAATGTTCGGTCTTTTTTTTTATTATATACATTTTTTTTGATGAAGGATGTTAAGGGAAAACTTAAACAAAACACGTGGCGTAACGTTGCCAATTTGCTAGTCTTCTACGGGTTGTATACTAGAGATGTGTCAACCCGGTTCGCCAACCCGGTCCAAACCGAGTTAGGCTCCTCTGCCCGCCTCGGTTTGACAGTTCGCCAACCCGGTTCTAAGGAGCAGAAGGAACGCAGCCGATGTATGTTTACCATAAATAAATAAATATAAATAAATATTGGGGACACCTTACACAGATCAACTTAGCCCCAAACTAAGCAAAGCTTGTACTATGGGTGCTAGGCGACGATATACATACTTAAATAGAAAACATCCATGACTCAGGAACATATCTGTGCTCGTCACACAAATAAATGCCCTTACCGGGATTCGAACCCAGGACCGCGGCTTAGCAGGCAGGGTCACTACCGACTGAGCCAGACCACTTTGTATGACCATGAATAAATGCTTTGTATTGTATACTGGGAAGATGTACCTGGTAGGGCCTCTCGCCGGTGTGGCAGCGCACGTGCCGCCGCAGCTTGGACAGCTCGACAGAGGCGTAGTCGCACTCGGTGCACTTGTGGGGCTTCTCGTGCGTGTGCCGGTAGCGGACGTGTCGCACCAACTCGCCTGTGCATAAGATTTTTGCTAAAATTTCATTTTTGGCACAAGCTTTTATCGCCGACTGTACCTTTCTTTCAACAGTCATCTATCTGAAACGTCTCTGAAAACCCCTTACTCGATGGGAACACGACGTTTCATGACAGAGTTCCTATGACCACCTTTCTAATCCATCATCAGATCAGCTCCATGGTACCATAATATTGCATTGTCACGTGATTAACATATGCGAGCAAAATTTCAGCTCAATCGGACACCGGGAAGTGGGTCAAATTTAGCTTTTACGTTTTGACGCACACTAACATACTAACAAGGCAAATTGAATAAAAGCTCGTAATAAAAATATCAATGATGATGTAACACAGTTTCTATTATTGTGTGGGTTTAATAACTATCTTTCACGGCCACCCAATGTGGTCCTTTTCGAATCTAAAATACTGAAGATTCAATAAAAAAATCTCTAGTATTCCCAGTCAAAATCTTAAGTCTACAAAAACGGTCAGTGAAAGAATCTTTGTAAATACTTTTTATGATATTAACCTGATATGGTGAACGGATGTACTTGCAAACATGAGGTTTGACCCCCCCCATTGTGCATCGTTCTGCAGAGATGCCATGATCTTGAAGCCCCACTCACACATCTTACACCACCAGCCTTTCTATTGTTTGTTCTATGCTTAGGGCCTCCGGAAGACCCTTCCAAGGCTTTCTATCTTCGCTCTAGCTTTCTAAACAAGCCTTATAGAGTAATACATAAGTAAGTTAAAAGTAGCACTGACCTGAGGTGGTAAACGGACTGTTGAAGTGCATGTTGACATGATTCTGGAGGAACGCCATGGTCTTTAAGCCCTGTTCACACATCTTACACATCCAGCCTTCTATTGTTTGTCCTAGGGCACCTTAGAGGTGCATGGGGCCTCTACCAGATCCTTCCAAGCCTTTATATCTTCGCTCTAGCCTTCTAAATTCGTCATTATAATACTAATACATAGGTAAGTTAAGAGTAGCACTGACCAGACCAGAGGTGGTAAACGGACTGTTGAAGTAGTCGCAGACAGGCAGTTTGACTCCGTTGTGCATGTTGACATGATTCTGGAGGGATGGCATGGTCTTTAAGCCCTGTTCACACATCTTACACATCCAGCCTTCTATTGTTTGTGCTAGGGCATCTTAGAAGCGCACAGAACCTCCACAAGACCCTTTCAAGCCTTTCCATCTTCGCTCTAGCCTTCTAAACGAATAATACATAGGCAAGTTAAGAGAAGCACTGACCTGAGGTGGTGAACGGACTGTTGCAATACTTGCAGACATGAGGTTTGACCCCATTGTGCATGTTGACATGATTCTGGAGGGACGCCATGGTCTTGAAGCCCCGTTCGCAGACCTTGCACTTATAGGGCCGGTCTTCGGAGTGGGTCTTCATGTGTCGGAGGAGGAGGTAGCTGGAATAAGGGAGATTGTGAGTAAAGAAATTCTCAAGAGTTAATTTATAAAAAAACCCTTTCTTCAAGTAACAGAATTGGGAGCGATCTTTTCAGTGAACAAGCAGGCACAACTCTAGCACACCTTGGACACTGACGATCAAATATATCGTCACCACTTTTAAAAAAACTTGTATCTTCGTCTTACAATGAAAAGAAAATTGTAGTAAGTATGTATGGAATGTATATAGACTTATTGCCTTTCAACTTTGAGGAACACCGTGAGATACGAGATTTTTTTAAAGTAGTGACGATATGAAACAGGCGCGTTCCTAGCACACAGTCTAAGCTCGTGTATGTAATCGCGTACCATGCTTGCGTGGGTGAAATGTGACAGGTCGACTGTTAGCGTTTTTGGCAGGCGGTAAATGTGAGGTAACCGAGAGGCGGTGGGCGACACATTGTGAACTTGGAGCGTGTTGCGCCGCTTGCTTGGCGTCCTTCTTGCGCTCGGCGCCCTCCTGCCTCCTCAATACTGTAATGCCTTGGTTGTTAGCTTATAGCCAGGATAGTTCGATGACTCACCGTCGGTGGCTGGTATAGTTACAGAAGGTGCAAGTGAACTTGGAGCGTATGTTGCGCCGCTTGCTTGGCGTTTTCTTGCGCTTGGCGCCCTCTTCCTCCTCTTCGGAGGCCTCCTCGGCGCCCTCCTCCTCGAAATTGTAGACGTCATCGTTGCCTTTGTCCTCTTCCTCCTCCTGCGAAAATATAGTGTAAAGGTACTTATCCCCCATTAAATAAAATAAATATTATAGGACATTCTTACACAGATTGACTGAGGCCCACGGTAAGCTCAAGAAGGCTTGTGTTGTGGGTACTCAGACAACGATATATATAATATAAAGATAAAAGATAAAGATAAAAGACATTTATTCATGACGCTCACAAACACGTACGTACATGTACACACAAGAATAGGACAAAAAACAGAGAACAGAACATTAAGTAAGTGCGCATCACGAAATGGACCCAACTCAGCATAATGCTGGCTGGAAGCCAGCGCTGGTCTTCCGTAGGGCCCATTCGGTGATGCCACGACAGATAACAAACACACAACAATAAAAAGAAAAAGAAAATGAAGAAAAGAGATAGAAAAAATAAAACTATTTACATAAAAAAACCAAGAATACACATAAATCACAAAAAACGGGAAAAAAAGGAAAACATAACAGAACACAAATTTTAATAAAACATTATCAACTACATTACATTGAACGCGACCACATCAGCTGTCAGCCCAGCCTGCCGCATCTAGCGCCACCCAGCCCGGTGGCAACAAACGTAACTAACGTGTTATTGGTGCAATTCGCAGCGAAAAAGGCTACAAAGCACAAGCAAATATAATTTGTTTTACTGATGTGGTCGCGTCATGTAACAAACATCCTTACGACTATTATGTCGGTGTATATGCAGTTGCGGTAATGTTACAGCCTCAAGTAAAATGGGCATTCCGCGACACAGAAAGCAGCGTGGTCTAACCTAAAAAACATACATAAATTAACAAGCTGGAGTGATATGGCAATGCAAATGGGACAAAAACGACTGGTACGGATATATTATATGTTTAGATTTATATAAATACTTATATACATAGAAAACATCCATGACTCAGGAACAAATATATGTGCTCATCACACAAATAAATGCCCTTACCGGGATTCGAACCCGGGACCGCGGCGCAGCAGGCAGGGTCACTACCGACTGCGCCAGACCGGTCGTCATTATCTGTCAAGACGCTCTGCCCGTCTGCCCGTATGTACTGTAAGAGAGACGGCCTATTGGTGAAGGGCATCCATACATTTCATTCTAGTTATTAGGTTTCATTCTGTATATGAAACCTCTTATAGTACACCGTCCTAGCTTTGATTTGGTAGAAACTCCGATCAGCAACTCGGGCCCAATACGTAACCAGCTACAAATAGGGAATTTTGTATTCCCGTTAGGTAGCCAGTTACAAAACTTAGTTACCACGTTGGCCCAATACGTAACATGCTACAAATCGGAAATATTGATTCCCAATTTGTAGCCTGTTACAAAACTTAGTTACCAAACGGCACTACTCTGGAACAATACGTAACCGGCTACAAAATGGGAATCAAGATTCTAGTTCGGAGCCGGTTACGAAACTATGTGTAAATCCATACTTACTAATAATATTATAAATTGGGAAAGTGTGTGTCTGTTTGTTTGTCCGTCTTTCACGGCAAAACGGAACGACGAATTGAGGTGATTTTTTAAGTGGTGATAGTTGAAAGAATGGAGAGTGACATAGGCTACTTTTTGTCTCTTTCTAACCCCCCATTTCCCTAGAACGGGGGGTGGAAGTTTGTATGAAGCATTCCGCAATTTTCGAATTTAATGCGAGCGAAGCCGCGGGCAAAAGCTAGTATAAAATAAAGACTAGTAACACACCTGGTCAATCTTGATATCCACATTGAGCACCGGCTTCGATTCCTCCTGCACCACCAGCACATAGCTGACTTCCCCGGACCCTGTCTCCGAGGGCACCAGCGTCACCGTCTGATACCCTTCCTCCATGAGGTTGTTCTCATCCTCCGCTATACCCTCCTGCGAAGTTGGCTATATTTTAATTGATGTAATACTGTAAAGTTTATGTATAAATGGTAATCTGCCAATATTGTCCAGTAGAATATGAATTTGTTCATATTTAGTGACATTTTATTGGTGATGATTTAAGTCCGTCTGACTTTGTGCCCATTTGAATAGATCAAAGTAACAATACTTTCAATGAAAATCGCAAATGCTTTGCAAGAATTGCAAGTGTTGGCTAAATTGGACTGTGTAATAGATAAATATACCACAAAGCTTAACCGTCTTGTTCATAAACGTACACTAAAGTTATCAAGCCGATAAAGTTCGTTTGTCCCTTTCTATCACACCACACCAATACGACAGAAAGGGACAAACGAACTTTATTGGATTGATAACTTTAGCACACCTCGGGCACTGGCGATCAAATATATGAAAGAGGCGCGTTCCTAGCACACAGTCTAAGCTCGTGTAGGTGAACGCGTACTATGCTTGTATGAGCGAAATATGACAGGTCGACTGTTCGTGTTCTTGACAGGCGGTAACTGTGAGGTAACCGAGAAGGGTACAGACAGAGACTGTAGTGGTATAAGTAAGATGAAATCCAGTTAAAATGCCTCATCAAGGACATAGGGCTCTCAGGAGGGATCTCCATTGTTCACGATCCAATGCTTAACAAATATATCATATTATGTACATATGTAGGGCGAAAAGAATTTTCTTCGTATTTTTACGGAAACATACGAACATGTCATGCTATTTCACTTTCTGAACTAGCATGACAAATTCCGGAAAAATACGAAGGAAAAGCTTTTCGCACTATATCTGTAATTCTGTATAATTTTGTGTCTTATTTCTTCGCTCCACTTTTAACTTCAAGCAAAACTACTTAACGATGGAATATTACTACATCCAGGTCAATCAATAACAAACATCGAAGATGTAAGTAAACAAACCAATTACACTCGCTCCATAATCATGCTTTTCAATATTTGCTTGATTATGCATTCACGTGCATTTGAAGTTTGTTTGAACTATGAATCTTCGGTACCACACAAGATATTAAAATGGTTATTCAAACGTAACAGAGTCACAGATTATTAATAAGTTACTAACGTAACAGATCCTTCACTTGCTCGCAAAACGATAAATACCCACGCTTTATTTAAATAATACTAATGAGTTACTACGTAAAACTCAGAAGAATAGTAGGCACGTGCCACGCGACTATACAGGCGGGCGCGTGGCGCCTCTCGGCTACTTGTTCGTTCGAATGAACGGCTAGCGTGTAGGTACAGTTTTTAATTAAAATTGTTTCGTGTCTTGAAAAAAAAAACTGCAAATAAAATACAGTAGAAATTCCAAATTAATACACTGAAGATTAAAGACCTAACTTAGAGGCCTTTGAGCATACATTAAAATAGGGTATGTAAGGTATCATCCCCCACACAAGAGACGCATGTCCTGAGGCGCGGAACGGACGTCCGCGCCACGCCGCCTGAATGTAATTTAAAAAACGTCTCAAGAGTGAATATGCTATTACTGAACCAACTTCGGCGTTGTCGTCACTTTGCATCAGGTGCGACCAAGGTCAATCACAGGACAGTTTAATAAAAAAATAGCGACAACAGCATTCTATCCTGCAACCTACCATAAACTACATACTTGTGACCGCATTTCTGTAAAATCTGTTAACTCTTGTTGAAGGTATAAAAGAGTTAACGTCCAACCAAGCCAAGGAGCCAAGCCCAGTCTACAAGTTGTGCAGGGCAGAAACTTGCATCACTATCATCTAGGGTTGATAGAAGCATCTATCTATATAGCCTCTTCTTCTGAACATGGTCAGGTATTTTTGGTTGTTTGTTTAGATGAAGTCGCGTAATTCAGTGTGCCTGTTGGCAAAGGTTTCAGCTCTTTCCAGTATTTCCTCTGCCTGGCCAGTCTAGTCCAGAAAGGCCCTACAATTGTTATAATTTCATCCTCGCAATGTTTGAGTGGTGGGCGTTGAGCTCTTGATCCATCTCTGGGGTGCCAAATGAGGACTTTTTGGCTCCATGTTTTGGTCTTACATCTTACAGTGTGACCAGCTAGCCCATATATAGCTCTATTTTTGCAGGTCTATGTGAATGACAAAAAGATACAAGGAACTTATATTAATTCTGGACCTATGCTTCTTGGTAGTATTGCCAGGTTCATTCTGGAATTAATTAACCAACTTACATCATTATCGTCCGGTGTGGGGAGAGACATGATAGATTGGTTCTCTCCCTGCTGGTAGTAGTAACGGCCTTGCTCGTCGACGAAGTAGGTGACGCCATTGGTGGGAACCTCGTCTGCATCAGCACCCTCACCGTTCACTGAAAAAGGATGAGTTGAATAGCTAATACAAATGTTTGCCAATAGGCCAGTTATTGAGAGTTTAGAAATTTTATATAATAAAAATGAAATGGTAAAGTTTATAGGTAAGTAAGAACTGTTTATAGGTAAAGAATTTACCTTTTAAGTATAGAGTGACCAGTTATTAGACGCTGACCAGTTACTGGTAATTTACCCCACCATAGAGAAATATCTTTTTTTTTTATACAAAAATTGTTTTATCTAATTAATTAAATGGTGGTACCAGACCACATTAATATCTAGCTTCCTTAGTCCTTGAGAACAATTTTTTGTACATATTCCAAAATATCTCCTGGCCGAAAACTATAAGAAATGAGGATCTGTGGAGTATGTGCCGACAACCTCCGATTGCCCAGGAAGTGGCTCTGCGGAAATGGAGATGGATCGGTCATACCCTTCGAAGAGGAGCTACCAACAGCGCCAGTATCGCGTTTGAGTGGCGGCCTCAAGGAGGAAAGAGGGCCCGCAAACGCCCCGTACACACCTGGAGACGGAGCGTTGAGAACGAGCTGAGGGAATATGGACTGAGCTGGAACGAGGCCAAGGTGGTGGCTCAAGATAGAAAGGCGTGGAAGGATCTTGTGGAGGCCCTATGCACCTATGGGGTGCCTTAGGACATACAACAACAACAACAACATTCCAAAATATATAGGTATGTATTTTGAACTTTTATTGAGTAAAGGTTCCAAATTGAATAACAAAATAAGGCTTCTAGGAGATAAGACAAATAATCTTCGGGAACTTGGAAGAAGCATAGATAAATAGTATGCAATAACTTACAGTCCAAGACGGGTGTCTCATTGGTAGCATTGTAGTTGTTCAGGTAGGACTGAATCAGCTTCCCGTCTGCAATAGCCTTCTTATCGGGCGGCGGCATTTTGCTGTGGACAATGTGGATTATTTGATTGGTTATACTGTAGAATGTATGGACTATGACCATGGTCAAATGGTCAAAGGACATAACATATCCAAGAGATGGCAAAAAAAAAGGATGGCGGACAAAATATGAGATGAAAAAATGAATTCAGAAGGAGCCCTGTGGAGAAAACAAGCTCTAGACAGAGAAACATGGAGAAATATGAGAGGGGGCCTATGCCAAAGGCAACTGACAAAATATCTGCGGGGAAAGGGTAGCAGAAAGCAGTAAGTAACATTTATGTACATAGAGAATGAGCAGTCTACACACGCTGAGCCACTTTAATGATTTCCTTGTAATACTTGTTCGGAAACCCTCTGATTGAAATATTTTTGATATGTTATATCATCATAGACAGTTCTTTTCTTTACAGGCACCGAGGGTGAAGTGAAGACAATTTAGAGTTAAATCAGAGAATTTTGTTTCTGTTTTCAGTAACTTTATCACTTGTGGAGCAACACACGTCTGACACATTGATTTGGTTTCGTACTAAATGTAGAATACATATTGACTGTTACCTTTGTACACTTGTAACTTTATAAATCAGAAAGAGGCACAGAAGACTGAAAGCTAACAGGTCAGCATCAGAGCTCAGCACGTGTATCAAATTCTAGTAAAATCATTGTTTATGTTCTTTGTATTTTATTGATATCTAATACTAATTGTTAACAAACAGTAAAACCTGGATGTTTTCTACTATTTAGCTATATAGATGCATCATCCCAATGACCTAAAGAGCAACTCGCAGTCTTATAAATAATAATCCCAATCAATAACCGGCGTACTTGACCGACTCACCGATATGCGTAAAACTGAGAAAAAAAACCCTCCACAGAGGATCATACGTACTTTTATTAAACACCGAACACTTAATTGTTAAAACACCGAATTTGAGTTCATCACACTGCAGTTTTCAGAGTATCTTTCAACACAAACACTGCACAACGAATATCAAACGGCTCACTCGTCATATAACTGAATAAATGGCGTTAGGATGTCGGCCATCTTATGAAGGGATTCCGCCAAATAGTCGAACACGCTTTGTAGAAAACTAAAGAACAAAATAAATAATTAACGTCTATCGTACTATCGTAATATCAATGGATAATGACAAATTTGCGCCACTAAGTGAAAACTACCCAGCAAAAGGCATCACAGAGAGCGCTGTCGTCAGGTCGTCTATATGCCAAATGATGTTACGAAAATGAAGCACATTTCGACAGAAATTTCACTCGATTGACCAACTTATAACCGTCTAGCTGCTTAGAAATCCTGAAAAGTGCATTTTAATTAACAAAATCACGTTAATGTACCTGGATCCCGCAAATGGGAAAACTATAACTTCTAATTTTTCCCAACGAGGGCGTCTCGGTCTTCAACTCGATCAATTATTGCGACTGTGACGCTGACGCGAAATGGCGGGCGCAACGTGAACTACGATACAATATTTTTTTTTTTTTTTTTTTTTTTTTCTTCTGGCTTTTGTTACATTAGCCAACGACAAGTGATAGAGTTAAAGTTAGGGAAACTAGGAATTAGGAAATACGGATATTACGGTAATTTGGAAAGGAAAGGATTGGATTCGATATGATATATACATTTTATACTACAATTTTATATCGTTCTTTTCTAAAAATACTGATATGGCCTTATAAATATCATACGAATAATTACACAGCAAGCAAAGTATGGATGTGGGAAATGGGATGCGTAGTAATTCAAGACTAGAAAGAAAATCAGAGCGATCGTGAAGAGTACATGCAAAGAAAATATGGTTTAGGTCCCCATATTCGCCACAAGAGCAATGAGGATCCGGCTTTTTATTTATTTTATGTAAATGCGCCGGGGAACAAACATGCCCCAGGCGCATTCTGCATAATGTTGACGTCACAGTTTTTGAAAATGATACTCTTGTAAACCATGGTTTCTTTGGAATTGCCGGCTGAATATGCCGATAATGTTCACCTTTTGATGTTTCCTTATTCCAAATACCATTCCAATTATCATACAAATACGCTTTCGACAAATTGATTAAGTCATGACAATAGTTATGATATGGTACAATGTCTCCCACGTGAATAGCCTCATTTGCCAGTTGGTCAGCTCTCTCATTCCCAGGGACACCCACATGGCTTGGCACCCAAGCCAGCACGACAGCACAACTCTTTTGGGAACATTTGTATAAAAGGCTCCTAATGTTAAACACGACAGGGGACTGTTTATGTGACTTAAATGGAAACCTCATTATTGCTTCTAAAGCACTACGGGAGTCTGAAAAAATTATTGTTTTAGGTATCTTCAACATAAGTACATATTCTATAGCTTTAAGTAAACCATAACATTCACCAGTGTAGACAGAACTTTCAGGTGGCAGTTTAATAAGTTGTAATCCTTTGTATTGTGAATGAAAGACTCCAACACCAACGCAACTTCTATCACCATGTTTAGAGGCATCTGTGTACAAACAGTGCCAATTACTCCAGTCATTGTTAAGAAGGTTCAAAAAATCTATTTTTGGATTTATATCGTGTTTAGATATACCGATGTTAAATCTAATATCTGGATTAGTAATGAGACTGTTGTATGAGTGTTGATATAAAGGAAGAGTCTCACTTCTATAAGTCGGTGCTTCTAGACTTTTGTATTTTTTATAACTCTTAACAACACAAGGAGAATCCTTATGGGTCCAATAGTTACCTGTTTCAACCAGTTCAGCTAATTGCTTTACTTTTGGAAGTAGTGGATGAGAATATAGTTGCACAGAACGGAAAAAGAATTTGTCACATAGAAACTGTCTTCTAAAGGCAAGAGGTGGATCGCAACATTCTACTTGCAAGCAACTTATTGGGCTTGATTTCATAGCCCCTGTAACTAATCTTAAAGCTTTGGCCTGTACTGAATCTAGTTTTTTAGTCGCTTTAACATTTCCAGGGTGTAAGAGGTAGGTGCCGTAATCTAAAACACTTCTTATTAAAGCATTATATAGTAATCTCATAGTAAAAGGGTGGGCTCCCCACCAGACCCCTGTCAGGCATCTTAATATATTCAGGTTACGTTCACATTTTACAACAACATGTTCAAAATGGGGAATTCCAGTAAGCTTACGATCTAATATAACTCCCAGAAATTTAACACTATCTTTAATTACCAGTGGACAACCATTATAATTTATATTAATAAGTGGAGTATTTTTCTTTCGTGAAAAAACAACAACAGAGCTTTTAGAAGGTGAAAGATCTAACCCATTATTATCCAACCAACTATTTAAGGCATTCAAGGATGAGGACATTGTGTTACTAATGTTTTCTAAAGAACTCCCCGAAACATACAAAAGCAAATCATCCGCATATTGAAGGACGTCCACCTGTCCTCCAACAGAAAGTTCTAGATCATAAGTATAAATGTTATACAATAAAGGGCTCAAGACCGAACCTTGTGGTAGACCCTTCCAGACAGTTCTTTTAATAAATTTATTTCCAGGTTCTTCTAAGTGATAATTTATAAACCTTTCATACAGCATATTGATTATAAAATTAATAAGAAAGTTAGGAACATCTAATTTGATTAATTTATTTTTTAAGATTGAAATGTTGACGTTATCATAAGCAGAATTTATGTCTAAAAAGGCAGCAACTAAGGAGTCATTTTTAGAGAAACTTATTCTTATATCTGTGGTAAGGATGCTTAAACTGTCAAGAGTACATTTACCTTTTCTAAAGCCAAATTGATTACAAGTTAAGAGTTTATTGTGTTCTAGAAACCATTCTAATCGTATTTTTACTAGGTGTTCTGCGACTTTAGCTATTACAGATGATAAGGCTATGGGTCTATACGATTTGGGGTCTGAAGTAGGTTTATTTGGTTTTGGTATTAAAATCAATGTTTGTGTTCTCCATTCTTTGGGAACAGAGCCTGCAATCATAACATTGTTAATCAAAGAAAGAAGGTAGCAGAGACTGTTATCGTCCAGTTTTGATACGAAAGAATAAGGGATCCCGTCTTCACCGGGTGCGGAATCTTTAGTCGAAGAAAGTACTCCTTTCAGTTCACAAAGCGAAAAAGGGGAATTTAAAACATCTTCTGAATCATTTTTAGATAACATGAGTGGCCTGAGAATCATAGGGTGTTCTGGGACATAAGGTGGACCCAAACGATCCATAACCTGGTCTGCTAAAGATGGAGATATTTTACTTTGTGTGTCTTTAAATGCTGATCGAAACCTCCTAATATTTTGCCAAACAATTGATGGAGCTACATTTGGACTCAATGATTTACAAAATCTATGCCACCCTTCAAACTTTTTTTTTCTAAGTAATTCTTTAGTTGATTTAGCGACTTCTAAGTAGTTATCAAAGTTAATATCAGTCATTTCTTGACAATACTTTTTCTCTGCCTCCTTTCTTTGCTTAATTGCAACAGTGCAGTCTGAATCCCACCAAGGTGGGGATGGAATGAACTCCGGACCTCTGCTCTTTAATGGAAAGGTTTCATTAGCTGCTTCCACCAGAGCTAAGGCAAATGCTTGAGAGCTCTCTAATATATTTGAGTTGTTTATTACTGGCAAAATATTAATTCTTTTTACTACAGCCTCTCTATACTCATCCCATTTGTCATCAATCAGTTTATGTTTAATACGGGACTCTCTGGCATGTGTTCGTGGAGTCTTATAAAAAGGAAAGGTAATGTATATAGGAAAGTGGTCACTACCATAAGTGGAATCTGCTGTTGACCATGATAAAGATGAAGCAAGATCTGGAGTACATATAGACAGATCTATTGCACTTGGATTTCGAGCAAGCCTAGTAGGAGATCCAGTGTTTAAAATGCATAAATTATGTTCACTAATTATTTCCAATAACCTTTCTCCATAGTATAAAGTTTGAGCAGAGCCCCAGAACTCATGGTGAGCATTAAAATCCCCTAAGCAAACAAATGGTTTAGGCAGGGACTTAAAAATTTCATTTATTTCTATAAGAATATTATTATTTGGTTGTTTATAATATAATGATACAAAACAAATGCTATTTACAACCACTGCTATAACAGATATTTCATCACTATGTACAGGTAAAGTGACATAATTATAAGTTAGTAAGTTTTTGACAAGTATGGCCACTCCGCCATACCCATCAGGTCTGTCCTCTCTGAGACAGACATATCCTGGTATTTTAAACAATGAATCCTTTCTCAGCCATGTTTCTTGGACACAGATGAGAAAGGGGTCATTTTTATTAATAACATGTATTAAATCTTGTTTCCTACTGATTAGGCTGCGAACATTCCACTGCACCACTAGGGCCCTGTGATCCATTATTGTTGATCTTAATTTGATATAAAGCATTAATTACTGCGGCAACGTTGGACGGTGAAAAGGTTTTTGACTGAGACATTAAATCAATGATAGATTTTACAATATCATCAAAACTAGGGTTTTCATTTGTGCTATTGTTAAAAACTGGTTTATCTCTTTGTATAGTAGGTTGTCTAGTGATTTCAAAATGTGCATTTTTATCATAACCTTTTCCTAGCTTTACAGGAGCCCTGGGTTTGAGGAAGACAGTTTTTTTAAATGATTGTTTATTCAACATAGGTGTTTTATCCTGATTGTTATATAAATCTTCTTGTGATTGTGAGGTGGATGACAATGGTGTTGCAAGTAAAGCCTCAGCATATGATACCTTCGAAACTGGTGGATGTACTTTAGAAGCTTCCATGTATGAAATACAACTTTTGCTCATTGTTTCTTTGATAGCTCTTTGTCTGTTATATTCCAAACATTTCTTGCTTGTGGCTTGATGGGAACCCTTGCACAAGCAACACTGGAAGTCATCCTCCTCAACATCACAAGAATCACCAGAGTGACCTTGTCCACATTTAAAGCACCTTGGATTGGAGCGGCACTGGCTTTTCACATGCCCATATCGGCAACAAAAATAGCACTGAACAGTGGGATATATGTATAACTCTACAGGCAGAGCCATGTAACACATGTATACTCGAGTAGGTAGTATTTGTCCATCAAAGGTAAGTATAACTGTACCAGTATTTACAAATTGACTACTGTCATTGACAAACATTTTTCTTTTTATTCTTCTTATTTTGATAATTGGTCCACAACCAATTGGCAAGTTGATAGAAGTCAGTACTTCATCATCAGTCAAATCAAGGGGTACACCTTTAATTACTCCCATGCGAGTGACATTGAATGTTGGGACGAAAGCATTGTATTTGTTTTTACCTAAGTTGTCATTACTTAGGAAGTTGTTGGCATCAGTGTGTGTAGCAAATGAAATACTGACTCTATTTCTGCCTATTCTCTTTAAACTGCCATTCACAACACCTTGGATGTTATTTTGTCGCATAAAGCGACCAAAAGTTATGGGATGGAGAGTTGTGCCATCACTGCTGGCTTCTCTTTGAACATGAACAACAAAAGGAGCAATGTCAGACTGTTGGTAGCGGACGCGGCCAACAGGCACATGAGTCGGTGGGACATTATTAGTATTTGAACTTTCAGAGTTTGCATTTACAATGGGATTTGGTTTTTCAGTCAGTTGTGGATTAGTATGAACATTATCTTTTTTGTTTTGAACTTTAATTTCATCAGCACACACACAATCCGTACTTTTATTTTTTCCTGACCCAGATTTGCGTTTCCTTTTATTGCAATTCGTACACATTCGCGAAAGTATTTTCCTTTTTAAAGTTATGTCTGAGGTATTGGATACAGACGCATCAGTATCCATTGATGATTCAAGTGCAGATATAAGATAATCCATAGGAGTGTTCGACCCTGAGGGAACTGTTCCCCCAGGGTCAGGGGGCTTAGCGTCCCCCATAAAAATTACATAGAATTAGTACTTACCAATCAATATATACACCTAACTACTAAATATAGTCAAAAACTAAAGCTAAATCTACAAATATATACACAATATACAACTCCAATCCTTTAAAATAGAATTTCAAAAACTTTAGTTACGAAAACTGCGTCCGCCGCGACCGAAGTTTCCCGCCCTTTTACGATACAATAGTACAATCCTAGCCTGTCCAGAAGGACGAAGAAAAAAAAAAAAAAAACAATAGTACAAAACTGCTTCAGTGTTGCCAGCCGTGAATATTCGTCAATGTCAAATGGTCTATGGTGAGACAAACAAGATGGCGTTATGAACGCATCCGTTGCACGATCATACCAGTAAAAAATCAGATATTCACGCGCGCGACTTCAAATTTGTGCCGCGCAAGAACACAACCGTCAACACAACTGTTAACTTCAAACTCGGGTAAATCGCGTTATTTACTGGGTATATAGCGTGTTATTTTATATGTCTCTAATACTATTGATATTTCAAATAATTTAAATTTCACTTAAGCAATTGACATGTAACCTAATGTTATCAATAAATTTTCATTTCCATTTTCATTTTCATTCATTCTGCTATAAGGTTGATTATCTTTCAGGCAGGCAGTTATGGTCGCGCGATAAATTATAAAACATGGCAGGCAATTATGGTCGCGCGATAAATGATAAAATAGCAGGCCGTCCCTATCGCACTATGTGTAAGTGCGATAGGGACGGCCTGATATTTTATCGTCTATCGCGCGACCATGCTTCCCGTGCTGGCCGTCCCTATCTGATATTTTATCGTCTATCGCGCGACCATGCTACCCGTGCAGATAATGTAATCCTTTTTAGGGTTCCGTAGTCAACTAGGAACCCTTATAGTTTCGCCATGTCTGTCTGTCCGTCCGTCCGTCCGTCCGTCCGCGGATAATCTCAGTAACCGTAAGCACTAGAAAGCTGAAATTTGGTACCAATATGTATATCAATCACGCCAACAAAGTGCAAAAATAAAAAATGGAAAAAAATGTTTTATTAGGGTACCCCCCCTACATGTAAAGTGGGAGCTGATATTTTTTTTCATTCCGACCCCAACGTGTGATATATTGTTGGATAGGTATTTAAAAATGAATAAGGGTTTACTAAGATTGTTATAAATAAAATAAATAAATAAATATTATAGGACATTTTTACACAGATTGACTGAGGCCCACGGTAAGCTCAAGAAGGCTTGTGTTGTGGGTACTCAGACAACGATATATATAATATATAAATACTTATATACGTAGAAAACATCCATGACTCAGGAACAAATATCTGTGCTCATCACACAAATATATAATATATAATAATATATAATATATAATATGTTTTTTGATAATATTAATATTTTCGGAAATAATCGCTCCTAAAGGAAAAAAAAGTGCGTCCCCCCTCTAACTTTTGAACCATATGTTTAAAAAATATGAAAAAAATCACAAAAGTAGAACTTTATAAAGACTTCCTAGGAAATATATAGGTTTTAAAAATCATACAAAAAGGCAAAGTAGGGTAACTGTGCTAGTTATCGTCCAGCGCTAGTTTTCGTTCACTAGACAAAATTTGAAAACTGTATCGGCTGCACTTATTGCAATAATAATTATTTCCTATTCCGTTTGTGGACGAAAAATGAAGAGTAATTTGACGGAAATTAAAAAACCTCAGCAAACTGCTGGAACAAATACCAAGTAATAATGCTCTGGCGGACCCGTATTTAGTTTTTATTTTAAGTAGAAAATGGCGATATTTGAAAAATGTAGGAACGAATAGGAGACTGCTTTTCCTAGAAATTTTCATTTCTTATACCTATATCTAGTTATCTACTGTAAAAATTCTAATTCCCCTTCCTTTGCTAAAGTCCCCTTAAGTGAGAGCGAGAAAATTATATGATATATTGCCGCTGCACCGACCAAGCTCCCAGTCTGTACAGTACAGCTTTTAAAGCATGAACTATCTTTTCTTTTTATAAACGGTCAACAAAATCTTCTCACTAAAAAAAGGCGTGATATTGTTATCGTCAAGGTTAGGAAGGCACGCGCTTTATGAAGACAATTGACCGATGAACCCTACATTTTTCTTTGCCGCCATTACTAGTGACAAAATTTACTTGACCTTTTTTCCCTTCCTTTTTAGCATTTATTAAGACAAAAAGTCGCAAACTTGAGGAGTCTGTTCTTCTTACACCGGTTAAGAGTGAGAGAGAAAGACAACAGTAATGTACGAACTTGGCTGTTCGAGGGAGGTCGTTTAACATGTTGAGGAATAATAAATAAATAAAAATGTTTGTTAGTAAAATCGGCATTTTATAAAATATTTTTTTTGGTGTTGTCAAAATTGCCCTCATAAGGCAATTGGCGGTATCCCAAATAAAAATTGAATGCAAACATGTACCTTAAGTTTTCTAAATGACAGTTCCATTTTCAAATGCATTTGATTTTGAGATACCGCTAATTGCTTTATCGGGGCAGATAATGGAGTATTTTATAATATATCGACCTATACAGCGCCGGGTCTAGACTTTTGGAAAAGGGCAAAAAAAAATACGAATTTACGAATGTTTTATACTTTATTATAATAATATAACATGTTGAAACATCACTTTGTTCAGTATAACATCGCTTCGTTGTTACACGTAGTTCCAAGTTTCTAAAAAGGGTCTGACCAAGCTAACTCTGCGTTAAAATGACAAAGTGTGGCATTGTCATCATTAATGTCTTATAATTATGAAAAAACTGGTTTATTAAAATCGGTGCAAAGTTAGATCAAACAGACTCTCTAATTTGGCACAACTTTTATAATTACAAAAACAACATCCAGTCGATAACACTAATTAATTACACATTGAATGTGGCTCTCCATGCAAAAAGGTGAAAAAAAAAAGATCCTGACGAATTGAGAACCTCCTTTTTTGAAGGCGGTTAAAAATAATAACCAAATCATACGGAAGTACTCACGTTAATACACCGCGTATGGCGACATATTTTGAGTTATATGGAGACCCATCCTCCTGACTGCTCGCAGCGGCAATCAGTGCACGGAGTCTAGCCGCTAGCACTCATGCCTGATGATGGGTCTCGATATGACTCGAAATATGTCCTGTGTATGTAAGTACATCCGTATATTTAAATATTTGAATTTGTTTCGCGACAGTTTAACGTCTATAAGTTTAGAGTTATCTCCTAGATCTTACTCCATGCGCGGATCCAGGGGGGGGGGACATGGGGGTTGGCCATACAAATAGATCACGTGACCCCCCCTCTGGGGCCTGGGCCTTTACCACGTGACCCCCCCCCCCCCCGGGCACGAAGCTGGTTCCGCGCTTGTCTTACTCCCAAATATGGGAGCTCGACAAAAATCAGAAAGGTAATCACGGTCTATATCCCGCTCAGTATAAGTCTAATGAAAATAACCGTCTAATATAAGCCTCTTGTGCTTCAAGTTGAATAAAGTCTTTTCTAATTGGATTTATATCAGATTTTCTGATACAAAAATTCTGATTTGCACATGAAGCAAAGGTACCTTTTTTTAATGGAGACCCACAAATGAATATAGCAGTAACACCTAGTAACACTATCAATACTAACACAGATGAAAGGAGGATGCATAAAATTAAACGTTTATAACTTTTTATGTATTAATATTATCAAGTTGCACTTCTCGCGGGACTATTTCTTTGTGTATGTTTCTCTGTTTCTATTATACTAGTACAAAGGTTATTTTCATCTAGAATCCCAATGTGTAACAATAAATGTGATATTTTTAACAATTCATCCCGTACCTCTGTAAAGCCCGGCCAGAAATATATAAATATAAATAAATATATATAGGACATTCTTACACAGATTGACTGAGGCCCACGGTAAGCTCAAGAAGGCTTGTGTTGTGGGTACTCAGACAACGATATATATAAATACTTATATACATAGAAAACATCCATGACTCAGGAACAAATATCTGTGCCCATCACACAAATACATGCCTTTACCGGGATTCGAACCCGGGACCGCGGCGCAGCAGGCAGGGTCACTACCGACTGCGCCAGACATTTCTTCATATTTTACTGAACCGTCACTGCATACATCAGAATAACAGCGCCCTCTTGACAATAGTCATATATTTCTGGTCAGTCTTTAGGTATCAACAAATATTTGAACATGAATACCAATACAAAATCAACCAGCACTCAAATAAAAACGACTTACAAAGAAAAAAAAACAATACTAAACTTAATAAGAAACTTTAGGCCTCGTACCTACGCTCTTACTCGCTAATTAATATGTATAAATAAACTTCCATTCATATTGAGCTTTTTTTAATTGACTTGTCATAAACTCGGTTTATATTTATACAGGGCGTTTTATAGTATTTTCCAACTGGCATGAGTTCTGTGACACTTGAGGAAAATCCCAAACAAACGCATACTATTTATGTGATATTTTTGTAAAAATATTTACTATTCAAACGTAAAATTACAAAAAAAACATATCCCTAATCTACTTAATAGACACTGATAATAATGTTATATATAAAACAAGTACAGTTTTTATATATTTTTCATCATTTTTACGTCAAAATATAAACTATTCTTCAAAATAGTATGTGTAATCCGGAAAACTTTTGAGGTGTCGTTGACAGTTGAAAAGTACATACTATAATAAATACAAATGCTGTCGCGACATTCGTACTGATTACCGGCATACAATACAATCATCTAAAATTGACACGTTTGTAATAGTACATTACGATACAAGTGCGTAAAAAAGGAAGCTCGAAACGAGTGGCGATAATTTAAAACACGAATTTCCTTTTCGCACGTGTATCGTACGACGTTTTTCAGTACAGACGAGCCTCCTAAGTTTCGACCTGGCATATAATGAACCACTTCTCGTACTAGTGCGTAAAAAAATAACATCTGTACTGAAAAAACCTTAATAGATTTAAAGAAAATAACTCCCTTATATTAAGTTATTGTTTATCACCTTCAATTAGCCTTTATGTACAGACTAAATTCTAAAAAACAAAGTTTTATGAAAACACAGTAACAGTATTGAATAACATTACATTAGATGTAAAAGTTTGAAACAATTGGCATAGAAAATATCCATAAAAGATATCCAGATTTTTTAGATCCATATATCAAATCAAAGCAACTGCAATATTGCAATATTTTAAGAGTAGGTTAGGTATATAATGTGGCCCTATTGTCGCACTATTTGTGTATTATTATTATTCAATTATAGGCGAGCAGCTATTCAGCTGATGAGCCTATGTCACACAGTGTCTCATGATTTATAGTTAGCAAAGTCATGTCACTATCTTATTATTTAAAAGCCACTTGTCTAGTCTGTTTTTAAACACATTCACTGAGGGAGCAGTAACAACACTATCCGGTAAACTGTTCCAAGCCGCTACAACACGATTGGATAGGGAATGATATGCAGCTTTAGTAGTAGTAGGAGTGCGAATCAGTTTTAGGCTGTGACCTCGGGTCTCGCGGCTGGTACTTCTCATAGCGACTACTTTGTGAATGTCGGGGAGGTTGTAACAGTGGGTAACAATCTTGAAACATTCGATAAGGTCTCCTCTCGCTCTCCTGTCCTTAAGCGTGGGCAGCTTCAGTATACTTAGCCTTTGCTCGTAAGGTAGGCGTCTCAGCTGGAAAGGCATCTTGGTGGCTCTTCGCTGCACACTCTCTAAAAGGTCAATGTCTTTGACAAAGTATGGATTCCAAACTTGGAATGCATACTCAAGCAAGGGTCGTACATATGTTTTGTATATTTTCCTAAAAACTTCCACAGATATGCATTGAAAGGACCTTTTTATAACATACAGGAACGAGTTTGCCTTTTTTACTATATTGTTTATGTGCTCACCCCATTTTAAGTCGTTGGTAACTGTCACGCCAAGATCCTTTTGAGATGTCACTGCAGCAATTGGGGAGCTTCCTATCATGTATTGGACCATAGGGTTTCTTTTACCAAGGTGCAGAACGGCACACTTATTAACATTCAATTTCAATATCCACTGCGAAGTCCACGTCGTTAACCTATCCAAGTCGGCCTGCAGTTGACCAGAAGAAACATGAGGATTAGCGAAGAACTTTCCGTCGTCTGCAAAGAAGCATGACTCCGACTCTATAAGTGCTATTAAGTCAGTCACAAAAAGTCCAAACAGAGTCGGAGATAGGACACATCCCTGTGGTACTCCACTTAGCACGCCAAGTGGTTGAGAAAAGCAGGTATTAGTCTAGGATTTTAATCATATGATTTTGCTCGTATTTAATCTATGTAGCCGACTACATTCTATCGGAGGGAATTTATTTATTGTACGGTTTCTATAATAAAATAAAATCATAAATATTATAAACAAATATTGGGGGACACCTTGTACAGATCAACCTAGCCCCAAACTATAAGTAAACAAAGCTTATACTATGGGTGCTAGGCGACGATATAGGTAGATAAATACATACTTATATACATAGAATAAAAAAAATCACTTTATTAAATAAATAAATATTATAAGACATTCTTACACAGATTAACTGAGTCCCTCGGTAAGCTCAAGAAAGCTTGTATTGTGGTGTCAGACAACGATATATTTAATATACTAATACTTATATACATAGAAAACATCCATGACTCAGGAACAAATATGTGTGCTCATGCCCTTACTGGGATTCGAACCCGGGACTGCGGCTTAGCAGGCAGGGTAACTACGCACTAGGCCAGACCTGTCGTCAATTATCCCATTCCCCAATATGTTGACATTCTTGATATTCTTATGAACTCTAGTATTATCACATATTAATTATAAGATTTTTATGTACGGTCAACCAATTGGAACCCTAGGGCCTAGGCCACTCTACAATCAAGTCAAAATAACAAGCAGTAAGAGATTTCTTACAATCTGATTTATAACGTCACTATGACATAGTTCTACAGTGACCTAGGGTTCCAATTGGTTGACTGTGACTGTACTTAACAAACAACATTACCTACTTATTGTCGTACACTCTCAAAGGAACATTTCAACTGTTTTCGTTTTAATTACATGCCTCTTATATCTTAGAAAAGCGAAATAAATTAAACTTAAACTACTCCGAATAAATCAAATAAATGTTTAACATTTATATAAGCTTTTTTACACGCAATGCAAATTTTTCTCACATTTCAAGCTAAATGAACACAATAAAGCTGATTCTAAATCTTATCTATAATACGTTTAGAACGTTTTCAAAAACGATCCAATATCGTGTCAGATCAGATGAGATGGAGGACAGCTGCTAGAAAATTCACTAAGGCATCTCATTTAATTATTTTTGAAATAGTGCTTTCTTTTGAACAATAAACAAAAAAAGGTGCACTATTTTGCTTCATAAGCTTAATGAAGATGAGAATGATGAATGAGATTCGCGTATTGTCATTGTCGCTCCCATGACATGCAAAGGAGTCGCAAGTAGGTACTCAACGTCCGATATCAGATCGAATATTTTGAAAACGCTCTGAAGCTAAACAACTTTTAAAACAAAGTAAAAACTCAAACATAAACTTCTTAAAATAATATGACATTTAAAATGTTGGTGCCGGCACATTTTGTAAACGGCGCCGGCGCCAAGTTAACTTAGATTCTCCCGTTCTATAAATAGGAAAAAAAAACAATATGTTAAATGCACTCGATACGTTCTAAATAAAACGTCACTTGGAATTTAAACCAACAATCGGGACCAGTAAGGTCCAGCTCCACGGCTAGGCGGGCTGCGGTCGCCGCGTGTGTGTCCTCATGTGGCGCGTGATCATGTCCCGGCGGCACGCCGCGTATGGACAAGCAGAACACTTGTACGGCTTCTCTCCCGTATGCGTCCTGTGGTGCGTCGCGAGATGATCAGACCTGGAGAACACTTGGCCGCAAGCCGGGCAAGTGTAAGGCTTGTGCCCGCTGTGCAGCCGAGCGTGGCGCGTCAGCATATCCGAGCGCGCGAAACGCCGCTCGCAAATATCGCACTCGTACGCGCGCTCGCTCTCCGGCACCCTATTCCTGTGTCTAGACGCTACGTGTTTCGCTAAGCGGTCGTGTACCGTGAAGGTTTGTCCGCAAGCGTCGCAAGAGTAGGCAGGGGGCGATTTGGATTTGACAGATAAGTCTAGAGGTACATCTTCGGGCATTTTCTCCCACTGCGGGTAGTGGTTGTTGTTCTGCAGCTGGATGGAGAGCTTGTCGAGCAGACGGGAGAGGCGGCGCCGCTTGTGCAGGTGGCGCGGGCTGCGCGGGGCCTCGGTCACGCTGGTGGTGCACATGTTGGTCGCGCGCGCATCTGGCGCGAACGCTGTCCAGCCTGCGAACAGACAACTAACTTTAGTATAACATAAAAATGAGTAGTTACAATTATACGAGGAAATAAACAAATTATGAATGTTATAATTTCTAACGGATTCGGCAGCGATCCGTTTTGATTAATGCTCTGAGCCAGTTTGACTTTATTCACCTTCGTTTAATTTAAATCAATTTGCACACAACCTTATACCTCCTAAACTGTTCTCAAATTCATATCTCAATGAAAACAGCAGTGGTTTTCGAGGATATCGCATACAGATGTGGCGGTGGCGGGGAACAAGGTAAGGGTTTCATAATAATTATGCATCTATCGGATCAAAAACATTTTCATGTAAAATGTTCCCAAGACAAGATTATATCATAAGGTTCGCCTGACAAAAATTTATCAGATATAATGAAGAGCCAAGCTAAAGTTAGACTTTACAACTACTACACCTTAGTCAAATGACTATTAATGTAATAATTATTAAAAAGTGAATAACTTTTTCAAGCACGAGTAGGTAATACCACTAATGCCCAAGTAAGGTAACGGTAGCAAAATAGACATTCTTATTAGAACAAATAATTAAGTGGATACCAATTCTGGTTAAAGTTACTCAGTCCTACTGTGCTTCTTCGCTAGTTAGAACGGATGTACAATTTAATCTTAAAATTCTTATTGAAAATACCGTTCTACTAATACCAAGATGGTTGTTCCGTAATATTTCCGTATAGCAGGCAAATAGCCACAAAAAACACAATAGTTTTTTTTTTCTGTCACGGGTTAAATGTCGCGAATTTCGGCAGGTGTACTTTTGCACTATTTACCGACCGATTACATTGCACCTTTTCGTTGCCCGTTGCTATCCTAAGCTTCTTATTGGTTAATGTTATGGACCAATCGGATGCCAAGAACCCCCCTTGGCTTATGAGGCGTGGGACATTTTTTTCGTAAACTCAGGTAAGGAGGGGTCTGTTTTGTAATAAATGTTGCTATGGGTCTCCTGGAGGGTTTATACAAAGGATGATGTCATTTCAATCATTGTTGATCCGGTTTGGTACATAAAAGGGACTTGAAGAAGCTAGAATTCAGTCCTTTAGATCCTGTTGGGAGCTTTGATTTTTCATAGACATTTTTAATGGCGAGGCGCGCGCTTTTGTGGGGGATGTTTTGACCGTGGCTAATGTGAATAAATATGTCTACGGGTGTTTTATTATTTGAATAAAAACAAGTTCTCATACTGTTTACTTATTAGGCTATGCTACAGAGTACAGATATAAAAGTTATACTGTGATTTAATAAAATGAGTGTATCCGCAGCAATACTCGTAACTTAACTCTCATGTGCAAAACCCTTCAACCTTCAAACTACATAAATATACAAGTATATAAAATATTGACAGTAAGGATTTCAGTGACATACAGCATGATTACACAAAGTCTCAAAGATGGTGCTTATAACTAAAAATATTAATCAATTATTTAGGCTTAGTCTTAGTTTCTAGTTTATATCGGTACGTAAAGTTCATTTAAATAAATGCTTAATAGCAATTATAAACTATCATGAATCAATTTTGTGTGACTCTATAAATGATTTGATGTTCGATGTATCCACATGATATCTATACTTTATTTTATTAGTTTAATAACCTATCCAAAACTGAAGGGACGATGGAACCTTTGCAAACTGGTACCTACACAAAAATGTAATCAATAACACACTCGTAAACGCATAAAAAAGTATTAAAGTAGGTACCTAAACTACCTAAGTTATACAAATTTGGTCAGAATTAGGTACCTCTAGAAATATGTCGCGTTACTCCTTCCCACCCTGTATAATATGGCAAAAATGTTAATGTGCACTTTGTGCTAGCTTTCGTTCGTGCTTCAGTTTTCGTCCACTTTACATAGTAACAATTAACATCTTTAATATTTAATTTGCTATTTTTATGTAGATTTAAGTAATTTGCATATTGAAACTAGGACTAAG
Organism: Leguminivora glycinivorella; assembly: GCF_023078275.1. Classification (NCBI taxonomy): domain Eukaryota; kingdom Metazoa; phylum Arthropoda; class Insecta; order Lepidoptera; family Tortricidae; genus Leguminivora; species Leguminivora glycinivorella. The sequence continues at coordinate 53,266,599 of NC_062998.1, forward strand.
CTAGTATTTATTTATTTATTCCACGAAGATACCTAATATACCTAAGTGAATTGTTTATAAGGAAAGCAATGTGCAAGTAGGTTTATTTTCAAATTTCGTCTAATGGCCGAAAACTAGAGCTAAGCGAAATCTGGCACAATTACCCTATTCGTATTTTTTTTTTACGAAGTCGTAGACGACGTTACTTTTGTTATTGACCTTTAATTTAAGTTATTAAAGCTTTGACAGACGGAGGGATCAAAATGTCTGCATACATAAGGCACCCAGGCAGAGACAGTAGTGGGTGTCTCTAATCTCTCTCTAATAAGTCTCTAATCATTATTGTGATAATTATGTGATTTATATTTATATGGCCAATTGGTCTGAGACATCCCTTTGCCGGACGACCGTAGGAAGCTGGGTGTCTTTTTACTTCTAACTGACAGGTTGTTGTCGTCCGGCGCGGCGTACTGATGGTCAGTGGGCGCCTTTAGGTACAGTCAGCCAAAAACGTGGATTACCACTTTTTGACCCTATGTGTTTGAATGAAGAGTCTAAAAGTAGTAAACCACTTTCTTGGCTGACTGTACAGTTAAGGTAGATATCGTCACTACTTTAAAAAAATCTCGTATCTCACGCTGTTCCTCAAAGTTAAAACGCAGTAAGTCTATATGCATTATACTACAATTTTCTTTTCATTGACAGACGAAGATACAAGTTTTTAAAAAAGTAGTGACGATATGTATTAAATATAGATGCGGATAAAATGCCAAAAATATGTAAACACGACTTTTGGGGGATACAAATTTTTGGCATTTTGTCCTTTCTTTGTTTAATATGTACCTTGACTGTACTTATTTGTAGGCGCTGGCTTTATAACTATATATTATACTCAGTAGTATTGGTTGCCTTGCTTGTGTTCATTTTATTTTACTCTATTTCTTGATGTACTGGATGTACACTTCGTGTTTTTTTCTTTTTTACAGTTATCTGTAGGTAGGTAGGTAAGCACATGTGTGATTAGGGTTGCCAGACGGTCGGGATTTGGCGGGATTTTCCCGATTTTTAACATGTGTTCCCGAATCCCGACAAATTAGAAAATGTCCCGATTTCTCGAAATACTCGAAAATTTCAAATTCCAAACTAGAAATCAAGCTATATTATTTTTCTGGAATGACCGTAAAGCAAGTACTGTAACCCGCGCCTAGTGTGCGAAGCGCGTTGTTGCAATGCGCAGTGCGGGGTGCGCGTGCGGTACGTTTTTTAAAATATTTTGGTTGCTCATCGTGGGTGTCATTTCAATGAACGAATTTCTTGGACACTACATCCTATACCGATTAATGGGTCAATATTGTGGGACTTCGTTAAGTCAAGTCTTTCGTCCCGATTTCGAGAGCACTGGCTTTAGCAAGCTGCTGGCTTCTAAATATCATGGATGATATCCAGCTATTGTCAGAATAAAGTTGAAAGATCGTATTATTAAATAAAATCTGCTAACAGATTCTTTCAGCAATCTTTGCTGTAGATTTATCTATCGAAAAGTAACCACTGCCAGGTAACTAATACCGCATCAACTTATTCCTGGTAAAGTAGATAATATTTGGAGACACGTCTACATTTTCATTGTTTCACAGAAATAGTAAAGAAATTGCCTTTCAGATATGGTATAATGTTGGTTGCCAGGCAGTGTTGAAAATTATTTAAATGCAAGTTTCGTCAACAGAAATCAAGATTTTGACAGCAGTTTGTCGCCGAATTATTTTCAGCGTTCACTTTAATTTTATTTATCTAGTTAGTTGTGATTTGCTTTTAAAAATTATTTTAAATATAATAATTTTGTGATTCAAGATTCAGGCAATTTAAATGGTGGACTAGAAATTATCCAAGAAAAAGCACTCTGAATTTGTCAAATTCGTTACGAATCAGTCCTCTTGATAAGATTTGTATTGTTACTAGCTTTTACCCGCGGCTTCGCCCGCGTAATAAAAGTATTCTTATTGAAACGTTTACAAAAAATAAGATTTTCATTTGGATCCGTAGGTTTCTTTGTAGGTAGGTTCGACTCTATTGATCTAAAAGTGGTAAACCACTTTTTTGGCTGACTGTACCTTACACATATTACTATTGTTTTAAAAGAAATTCTTGCAATGATTGTAGAATTGTTACACAGCGACCACAGCGTAGGTAGTAGGTACGAATATGTATGTATTTTACCTATATAAATATTTATAGTGGGGAAACTTCATACAACCCACATAGCCAGTATCTCGAATCTCAACGCTATGGTCGGTAAGGTAAAAAATACTTCATTGCATTATCGCTTACAATTTTTTCCATTTTGCTTATATTAATTGCAAACGTAAACATATAAAAGGCAAGCAAACAACGATCCTCTTACAGCACATTGAATGTAAAAGTTATTACGGATGCAGGATACTCACCGATGCCTACTTACATACTTATCCCTTCCCCCTGAGCCACCTGCATTTTACACTGCCTAGATATTGATTGCCGACCGATTATTCCGACCCCATTCCCTATTCTTATCCCCGTCCTTATCTCTATCCTTGTCCCCGTCCCCGTCCCGTCCCCGTCCCCGTCCCCGTCCCTCCCCTATCCCTATCCCTATCCCTATCCCTATCCCTATCCCTGTAAGTACGTGAGAAGGAATCCAAATGAGTTCCCCTTAGCACGGAGTAACTTCGCAAGGAGGAAACTTGGGCTGGCAATCCCTGCGCATAGACTACAGAAAACGGGTAAGTCTCTCAAGATAATGGGCGCTCAAGTATATAATAAGATTCCTGAGGCAATTAAGAATGTTGACAGTGAACGTCAATTTATACAAAAGTTAAAAATGTTTTGCCTGACGAAGGCCTATTACTCAGTAAAGGAGTTCCTTGATGAATAAGAGTAGAACATCCTTCAAAACGACATAATTGTATTTATTAATTCTAATTTATTATTATAATTTTTATTACCTATTATTTTTAATTGTGATTTTTTAAATATTATATAAATTGTCCTATTGATCTTTTTTGTATGGTTTTGTTTTAATGTACAAATAATATTAAGACATCTTTTGTGTAATATTTTAACATTATTGTAACAATGTTTGACAGTGTATGATCAGTACCAATAAACGTCTATCTATCTATCTATCTATCCCTATCCCTATCCCTATCCCCGTCCCCATCCCCTATCCCTATCCCTATCCCTATCTGTCCCCGTCCCCGTCCCCGTCCCTGTCCCTAACCCTAACCCTATCCCGTTCCTGTCCCTGTCCCTGTCAAATTATCAAGCTAGGAGGTGAACTTTGAATAATCCTTTCTTAGTGCTCCTCTAAGGAACTTCCGTGTCAATTTAAAATCTCTTGAACCAGAAGTAAAGATAAAAACTAAACCTATACTTATGGCTATATGGACATTTTAACCCTATTTCACAACAACAGGGGAGAAAATTTATTTTCCACCTCATTAAATTTTAAAATCGTTGTATTTATCGTGATCAGCGACCCGATAAACCATAAAAACGATACCCATATTGTGATTTTGACTTACCCCCTTTTGCACCCCTTTAGGGGTCAAATTTTCGAAAACCTGAAACATGTATTTAGTCATATGTCTTTAGGAATCCTCTTGTGAAGTTTCGAATAAAATAGTCAAACTAATGTTATTTCCCCATACAAACTTTGAACCCCCATTTCACCCTTTTAAGAGAAGAATTTTGAAAAATCCTTTCGTAGAGGAGCACTCTACGCCATATAAGGAACCGATGTGCCAAATTTGAAATCTCTAGGACCAGCGGTTTCGGCTGTGTGTTGATATATTACGTCAGTTAGTCAGTCAGTCAGTTTCTTCTTTTATATATTTTTTGATATTTAAACCCCATTGCACTACAACAGGGGAGAAGGTATTTCACTTCTGCCTTGTTAGATTTTAAAAACGTTGTATTTATCGTGATCAGCGACCCGATAAACCATAAAAACGATACCCATATTAGTTTTTTGACTTTATCACCCCCTTTTCACCCTTTTAGGGGTTAAATTTTCAAAAAACCTGAAACACGTCTTTAGTCATATGTTTTAAGGATCCCTCCTGTGAAGTTTCGAATAAACCAGTGAAGCTAACATTGTTTCCCCATACAAACTTTGAACCCCCATTTGACCCCCTTAAGAGGCGAATTTTGAAAAATACTTTCTTAGTGCTCCTCTACACTATATAAGGAACCTACGTGCCAAATTTGACATCTCTAGGACCAGCGGTTTCGGCTGTGCGTTGATATGTCTGTCAGTCAGTCAACATCTTCTTTTATATATTTTTTTGATATTTAAACCCCATTGCACCACAACAGGGGAGAAGGTATTTCACTTCCGCCTCGTTAGATTTTAAAAATGTTGTATTTATCGTAATCAGCGACCCGATAAACCATAAAAACGATACCCATATTGATTTTTTGACTTTATCACCCCCTTTTCACGCTTTTAGGGGTTAAATTTTCAAAAAACCTGAAACACGTATTCAGTCATATGTCTTAAAGAATCTTCCTGTGAAGTTTCGAATAAAATAGTCAAACTAATCTTGTTTCCCCATACAAACTTTGAACCCCCATTTGACCCCCTTAGAAGGTGAATTTTGGAAAATCCTTTCTTAGTGCTCCTCTACACTATATAAGGAACCTACGTGCCAAATTTTAAATCTCTAGGAACAGCGGTTTCGGCTGTGCGTTGATATGTCAGTCAGTCAGTCAGTCAGTCAGTCAGTCAGTCAGTCAGTCAGTCAGTCAGTCAGTCAGCTTCTTCTTTTATATATTTAGATTCAAGATTTCAAAGAATATATATAATTATACAAGTAAAAAAACTTCTATGAGCAGGAGGTGTGCCACAAATGTCTAATACAAACTTATAAAGTATATTCTTTAAATATAACTAAGTTCCTACTTTAATTTCAATGTTTTTTTTTCTTTTCCCGACTTGAGACCTAAAATCCCGAAAAAAAAAATTTTTTTCCCCGATAATCGGGTAATTCGATCTGGCAAGCCTATGTGTGATCGCCATGAATTTGTTTTACCTTTATCTATTTTCTCATACATGACGATTGGGAGTAATAAAAGCATGCTAAAAATCTTCACACATATTTTCGGAATCCTAAATCGCAAAGTAACCGCGTTTAGTAGTGCCACAGAATATATAATAGTACAAGTGTAGTGCATAGTGTTTGAATGCTTTTAGAGCATATTCTAAGTTAGGAAACAGAGTAACGTGGACAACTTAGGTTCTATATTACCGTATTCGATCAAGCGCGATCCATAATAAACAAACCAACTTAAAAATGCACAGCACAGCTTTGGCGAAAGGAATCCTCACCCACACTTATTTACAAAGGAATTCGCGAACGGAAACTTGAAACTCACTTCAAAACAGTTCTCACGAACTCCTAGTCAGCAGAAGTAAGTGTATAAGGTCGTTAGGTCGCAAGACCGGTACCGCCGCCCCCGCGCGCGCGGCCCCCCACGCTTAACACGTCCGTCCCGAGCGATGGTCGGGAGACAACTGACGCAGAATGCACCTGTGCCGAGCGCGGGAGTCGAAATAGGCGAGAGTGAATGCACTTACGTTTTTTTTTAATTGCTAATATAATATGGCTTCTCTTTTTAAGGCGAAGGTGTGGATCATGAGGGCTTTTGAAGTGGTTTTTGACGCGTGATTTTGATTAGGCACATCCCTACGTTGATGCGAAAAAAAACTGTTTGACCACAGACAGAGGAACTATTTATTTATTTATTTAATCTTTATTGCACAAAAGAAAATCTTGCAGTACAAAAGGCGGACTTAATGCTTTAAGGCATTCTCTACCAGTCAACCTCAAGGCTAAGCAGAGAGACTATGTATAATTTTAGGTCCATGTCATCCAGTGTTTGACTGCAATGCAATGACTGCATGTTGTATGAGCGACAGTGGCGCCGTGTGTTCAGTAGCTAAGCCACAGTGTGGCTAAGCGCCATTAATTTTAGACGATATTTGCCAGATTTTATGACCATTTCACGTAGCTAAAACATAGCTAAAATTATGATCATATTAGTCATGAATCAGTCTTATTGATCGTTATTTTATTGCACTTGCGTTGCGTACATTAAAGCTAGGAACATACTACGCGGACGTCCGTCGTAAATCGACCGCGACCGCGACCGATCAGTGTGCACGGACCAAAACATCCAGCGAGCCAGATTTCGATCGGACGTCCATGCGCTCAAGGCCACATCCACGACCGTCGACCGATAGTTTGCACGGTTAAGTGTATATTCATTGTCCAGATCCCCGTCCGCGGTCGCGCGACGACGGACGTCCGCGTAGTATGTTCCTAGCTTTAAGCTAGGAACACACTACGCGGACGTCCGTCGTAAATCGACCGCGGACGGGAATCTGGACAATGGAAATACACATAACCGTGCAAACTATCGGTCGACGGACGCGGACGTGGCCTTGAGCGCACGGACGTCCGATCGAAATCTGGCTCTCTGGATGTTTTGTTCCGTGCACACTGATAGGTCGCGGTCGCGGTCGTTTTACGACGGACGTCCGCGTAGTATGTTCCTAGCTTTACTCGTTTAAAACTTTACGTCACCGCAGGTGCTGCCCTCTACAGTTAATTTGTTACAGATTCAGACTATATACTTGGCGTTGTAGATGTCGCTTTACGATGACTGTTTTGCGGTAATCTGCGACAAGTTGTATCGATCTATCGATAGATAGAGTTCTCGTCCTTCTCGTACAGCGCCATCTATATGAGCTTGTAAATACGAAACACACCTTGCCTTTATACATTTCATACAATCGCCATAGTGGCCGGCCCAAGCACTCACAGATATCTGAACACGTCTCTATCTATTGTCTCAGCCAGGGGTTCCCAAACCTTTTTAAGCAGAAGGGGCACCGTATAATAAAGAATACTATCGTAGGCAGGGGTGTCGTCAAATATGAAATTTCCATGTGCCCACTAGGGGGCACGCCCCACAGTTGGAAAAACGAGCGGATTAATATGATGACTAACTTTACAATTAGCCTGCAATATAAATAAATAAATATTGGGGACACCTTACACACATCTACTTAGCCTCAAACGGCTCAAACTAAGCAAAGAGGAGTGCTAAGCGACGATATACATAATTAAATAGATAAATACATACCTACTTGTATACATAGAAAACATCCATGACTCAGGAACAAACATCTGTGCTCATCACACAAATAAATGCCCTTACCGGGATTCGAACCCAGGACCGCGGCTTAGCAGGCAGGGTCACTACCGACTGAGCCAGACCGGTCGTGAATATAATGAGATCTCTGCGGTACAGTAGGTACGCTACAAACAAAAGGTACTACATAAGTGCGTTTTCACATTTATTATCCGATCCGATATCGGATGTCGGACCGATATCCCATACATTACAGGCGCCATTTTGGATATTTTCTATTAAAATTCTTCCGACATCCGATATCGGATCGGATAATGTGAAAACGGCCTTACAATGCAATCTAGTATATACAGGGTGCCCGGTAATTAATGGACAACCTTTTAACCACCAAGAAGGCACCTTATACTGGCCCAGAAAATCGACTTTAAGGTTTAGTAAAAATCGCCTGGTTTTCGAGATTTTCACACTTTTTAAAATTTTAATACTACCTAAAATTTTAAAAAGTGTGAAAATCTCGAAAACCAGGCGACTTTTACTAAACCTTAATGTCGATTTTCTGGACCAGTATAAGGTGCCCTCTTGGTGGTTAAAAGGTTGTCCATTAATTACCGGGCAGGGGCACCCGGTATAGGTACCTATTTATTTTAGTCAATTATTAATGATTATAAGTAGGTACTTACCTGTATGAAGGTTTTAGTTTTTTTGAGTATATTGCACGAAAAAGCTACAGTTATATTAGTTATATACGAAAAAAGTGGCCTCTTTATTTATTTATTTTTACTAAGTACATATTTCATGTCACACCATACCATATACCTGACATACCTTTTGTTCTGTGACCATACCTTTAACACTTTAAAATAATTCAAAGAATAAACATAATTTATATCGTAATTGACTTTATTTTGAATAAATAAAAATTATTCAATAAACAATAAACATATAAGTACTATAAGTAGTTATTATTTACCAAAACGGGTCCCTCACGTTTACGGAACCCGAATTTTTCAACACGTTTCGCAAAAACCGTGAGTGACCCGGTATAATTAAAATTATTAAACCGGGTCACTCACCATTTTGTTTCATTTAAGTTTTATTCACGACGCAAGTTAAAGTTATAATCAACAAAACCAAAGACATAACTATGAACTAATAAATTAAACTATAACTAAACTAAATCTATAATACCTATAAAATAAAACACTATATAGTATTTTATGCAACTGGTGGTTAAAAGAGGTCAAAAAATGTGAGTGGCGTGGGTAACAATTTGAGGCGAAGCCGAAAATTGTTAATAAAGACGCCACGAGCATTTTTTGACTCAGTTAAACACCGTTGCATACAATACTTTTTTGTCTACGACCAAGCACTTATTTCTCGTGTGTTAAAAAACTCGCAAGTTGAAAGAAAATTAAAAATCAACATATACCTACTTTCAGTCATCTTAGTTATCTAGTGAACCGCCTACCATTTTGAATATGCAGTTTGAGTGCAAACATGAAAATAAAACTGTCTATGGTATGGTTCTTTGAAGCCTGGCCACTAAGACGAATCGAGCCGAGTTGAATCGAGTTCTCATACATTTGAATGCGATTCGACACGTCGCCAATGAACGCAGCAGAAAACGAAGGAGTCTCGACTCTGCGAATTGGTTTGTTAAGTTGGTAGCAATGTATTTACTGAACTGTAACAGCTATATCGTGCTACTGCTACTAAATGTTTTCAGGGTATAGACTAGATAGACTTGTCCTGACATCTTTTATGTAGGGTTTTAAAGTTCTATGCACGACCTTGTAACTCACGAATAACAGTACGGGAGTAGAAAAAATAAAAAATAGTACCTAAGTCGGAGCCGGCCGGTAAGTGCCCAGAAGGCTAGCGGCATTGCATTTAAGTATGTACAATAAAAATAAAATTATTTAAAATGAACAAAACTTCAAAAAAGGGACCCTTTTTTGTGATATCAAGTTTTCAAGAATACTTTTTATTAAAGTTTTTAAGCGCAATTTTCAATTATTTAAAATTTGGCAAAATTGGTCGAGCTCATTCGGTAGTTTCTGAATATTCTCGCATCTGTTTTTTGTAACCCCCGACGCAAAAACGACGGGGTGTTATAAGTTTGACGTGTCTGTCTGTGTGTGTGTGTCTGTCTGTCTGTCTGTGTGTGTATCTGTCTGTAGCATCGTAGCTCCCGAACCGAACGGATAAACCGATTTAGATTTAGGTTTTTTTTGTCTGAAAGCTAAGTTAATCGGGAGTGTTCTTAGCCATGTTTCATGAAAATCGGTGTACTATGTCGCGGTCGGGGGTTTTTTCAAAATTTTAATTTTGTGGTTAGGTTATTCTTTTCTTATCTTGGTTTGAATCTAGCCAAATAGCCGCATTCCTTTCCATTTTAGCATGTTCGCTCCTGTAGCGTCTTAATATACACCCTTCAATTGTTGAAAGCAGTAAAGCAAATTTGTCAACTTTTAAAGCTTAACAAATCAAGTTTTCGAAATCGTTTAGGAACTAGAAATCATGGCGTCAGAGCGGTCAGAGCATCTGCCTACGACCTAGTTTAAGACTTTATACATGAAACGAAGCTATCCCATACACATTTGCGGTATTTACAACCCTATAGAACTGTTCAGATATTACGCGTCTGCAAAATGAATAACTTATTCAAATCTCTGTAACTGAGGCAACGGGATCGCTTTTTTAAAGCACATCAAGGAAAGGCCTAGAAATAAAAGACCTGGGGGCCGATTTTTGAATCTCACGGCGTTCGAATTCAGAAAATTGTCACTGAAAATAGTAGGCAATTTCGGTGACAATTTTCTGAATTCGAACGCCGTGAGATTCAAAAATCGGCCCCCTGTTTCTAGGATATGCGGTAACTAGCGAAATATTTACATTAAAAATTAAATAGTCCCTGCGCTCAAATATACTTTTTTTAAAACAAAGTGGATACAGATAGTAAATAATAATATTGCAGGACATTCTTACACACATTGAGTCTCACGGTGTAAGCTCAAGAAGGCTTGTGTACTAAGTACTTACTCGGACAGCGACATACATTATGTATAAGTATAAGAGACATAGAAAACATCCATCAATTATAAATTTGTGCTCATCACACTGATAGACATTTTAACATTCCTAACCTAATATACTAAGAACAATCACAAGAAAACTCGCTTCAATGTACAAAAAACAGAAACCAATCAAAATCTACAACTTTAGTCCAACTACTTACCGTTCTCTCAGAAAAAAACTGTTATAAAATAATTGTTTCTTAATCCGCGTCACAGCGCGTAGGCTATTTTTAGTATTAAAAGACGAGTTTTTATTTTTAAATTCTCTTGAAAATTTTCCTAATACTTAATGGCAAGTATTTTTCAGCCTTTACAAATGTAAACTCACGCCTGTATTCCCAAACGGGGTAGGCATATTACATGAAACTGTAAGCTTCAGTGCCAATTGATTGAAAGAAATAGTTATTTGTTATACAAGGGGGCAAAGTTGTATTTTAACGCCGAGTGCGGAATTGAAAAACGAGCAAGCGAAAGGATTCTATAGTTGAACCACGAGCGAAGCGAGTGGTTCGAAAATAGAATCCTGAACTTGCGAGTTTTTTAACACACGAGAAGTAAAATACATTTTCCCCACACTAGCTCGGAAACACGTGTTTTGTCCTTTAATACCAGGGGGTAAAAACGCATTTTATCCACTAGTGGGTAAAGTAATTTGACCTTGAATAAAGTCAAATTAACTGCTTTAAAATTGATAAAAGTAGGTGAATCTAGTAATGGAGATGATTTACCACCTGTGGAACTACTGGAAGCAGTGATAAACGCATTTTTTGCGTTATAGTTTCCTCGCTATAGTGAGGGGAAAGTTTTGTGTTACACTCGGGTGCAAATGTATTTTACTTCTCGTGTGTTAAAAAACTCGCAAGTTCAGGATTCTATTCTCGAACCACTCGCTTCGCTCGTGGTTCAACTATAGAATCCTTTCACTTGCTCGTTTTTAAATTCCACACTCGGCGTTAAAATACAACTTTGCCCCCTTGTATAACAAATAACTATTGCACCCGAGTGTAACACAAAACTTTTCGTCTCACAATAGCGAGGAAACTACAACGCAAAAAATGCGTTTATCACTGCTTCCAGAAGTTCCACAGGTGGTAAATCATCTTTATTACTAGATTAACCTACTTTTATCAATTTTAAAGCAGTTAATTTGACTTTATTCAAGGTCAAATTACTTTACCCACTAGTGGATAAAATGCGTTTTTACCCGCTGATATTAAAGGACAAAACACGTGTTTCCGAGCTAGTGAGGGGAAAATGAAATTGTGATTCAGGACTTGTTTTTAATCTTATTTATTTTATAAGCCATACATCTAATTTGATTAAGACGGCTAGTGATTCAGTACTTAATAAATTCAATATTATTCTTGAAATCTTAATGTCTCAATCTATCAACTAATTTTGTTAAATTTTGTGTCTCTTGACGTAACATTCACGTTACGTCAAATTATCTAAAAGAACATATACTAAACAATAATGTAATATAAATCTATCCATCATGCAAACTGTGTTTAGTCTAACTATACGATAATCAAATATTTAGGCTCCTTTTAGTGAACTGTATGTTCTTATAAGGAAATAAAGAATCTCAAACCGAAACCTATACTTACTGTGAATAAGTCGTAAAAACCTACCTGGATTTTTATGCTAATTTAAGCTAGATTGTCCTATATATGTTACGGGCACTTACGGGCAATGAGCGATGGCAGAGGACAAAGTCATTTTTATCTCCATCTTTGGAACTCGCCTTTCGGTTCGTATCATAAAATAACACTCCTGTTTTAATGTATCTCATTATGAAACAGTCACATAAATAACTTTTACTTATAAATTGTTAAATGTTTAATCAGTCGGCTACTTTCGTTAATAATATGCGATTTAACTAACAATATTTCGGACCATTATTTTTTATATTAATTAGTAACAGTAACAGAAGGATTAAGGAAACTGTAAATGAAGTGTTAAACTGATTGTATACGACGGTTTGTTTCTTATAAAAGTTATAAACAATAAACAACAGCTTTTTTACACATGGACCCCAACACCAACTTGGAACCAAGTTGCAGTACTAGGCTACTAGGTACTTTTTTTTAAGGAGTGGTAAAATGCATTACGCATTCCCCCCAGCCTGGGAAGCCATTGGGGGGGATATGTGGGACTCCATCCTACGTATCACCTTTTCTAGTGAGAGGAGGAGAGGAGGTGTACCCACTAAAAACCACTCCTACGGGCGACGTAGCTGTTAGGAAAGAACCATGGGATGTCGGAGATTCTGCGTTGACCCCTTCCAGCGACCGTGGTCTAATACCAGAGTGCCTACACTGACGAAAATGAGGGCCAGAAACTCGTGACCCTCTCCTAGCCTAGCGTGAGGCTACTAGTACTAGGTACTTATGGTAACTGGATGCCTGCCGACGTTGCAGTTGTGTTCTAAGACAAGTGAAATATTTGCATTGGCGCGCAGTATTGTTTATTATGACTCTTAATTTATTTTTGTTTAGCGGTGTTAAATTCTGAAGTTTAAGAATGGTATTTGAAATGAGGATAGGTAGTTTTAAATAGTGTTAATATACTAAAATTTAATAGCCTAAGTATACCTCGATAGATACCTTTTTAATAACAGCAATTGATGATTGGATTTTAATGATATAGTATTATTGAAATAGTACGATATTTTTGGCGCTAAATCGCGTAGTTGTATTTATAAAACATGTTTCTTTAATTTAGGAACTAAATATGAATAAATGTCGAAAAAAATATTATGTATTTAGTGAGCAATATTTTTTAATATCGATTTACCTAAGTTAAAATATAACTACGCAAATATTGTATGCCGGCGGCAAAAGGCACGTCAGGAATCGCTAACGTAGGACAGATATGACCGTAACTATTATACATACACACAAATTGTCAAATAAAACTAACAAAAATTAAATATTAGACTGGAGTTTTGTGTCATATTACCTAATGACGAATATTAAAAACTTTCTGTTTATGAAAACATGTACAAACTTTCTATAAAATCGGACAATTAACTCTTGTGAAAATGTAGCCAGTAATAATAATAAACAAATCTCAAAGAATATTGGAAATGCTAATAAAGACGTTTATAAATAATTTACACGCATACAGCAAAAAGAGATTATTCAAATCGCACTGCAAATTAAAATATTAAACCCCTAAAATGCCGCCGGTGAAAAAATCGCGAAACGCAAAAAAAAAACCACTTACCGCTCACATCCAGCATTTGAAAATTTCCAGCGACCGCCATCACTACACAAAAAAAAACTTTGTCTATGCGTGAGATGTAGCGCGTGCGAGCTCCGAAGACGGAATGAGTACCGTTAGCTCAAATCAGAGACGTCATTGGGGTAAGAAATAATAAATAATACTTAAGCGTGGCTATCGTGAGAACGGGGGTGGCTCGCGACTACGCAGCTGCTACAGACGCACCTATAATCGCTCCGACACACGCCTACTTGTTATTATTATTGCGCCTTGAGATGGTGGATACTTTTCGCGCACATTTTGGCGTAGGTGGCTTTAAAAAAAAGGTTCTAGAAACCAATGATTACATAGTATTTGTAGTAGCGTATAATTTGTTATTTTTGCTTTTTATTAAATATAAGGTGCATTAGGGTAATTCTGAAAGTCGTCTAATTTCGAAAGTCGCACAAAAATCACTATTAAATATTTCCATCATATAAAGATTCCCCTTTCGGAATTACCAGAGCATTTCTGTCATTCGGAATTACCCTAATGCACCTTATTTGAATGTCTGACACAACACACATTTCATAAGTATATAAAATACTAGCTTTTGCCCGCGACTGCAAAAAGTAGCCTTAAGCTACTTCCAAGGTGTTTCTAACGAGGAGAATCATAATAAAGTTGTTATGATATTTCAGTAAGTAATTGTTGACGAGATTTAAGAAAACACACTTTTTTCTGGCTCAGACATCAAAAAAGACGCCAGAGAATTCAGCGTTGAGCGTGTACGACTGTACGTTCAACGTTGTACGAGTATATGAAAAATTATTATTAATTAAATTTTAAAGTAGGTTTCGTAATCCTTTTGGTATAGTAGCACAGTACCTGTACCTCTTTAGTAAATTCACGTTGGACGTATAATTATTGTAAGTACTGTCATACAATAAGTAATGTAATACGGAAGTATGCGGTAGTATAAAGTACTAACAACAAGAACAAATCGATGTTTTCATATGATACTGAAACGTTAAAACCTCCTTCTTGCGTTGCCACGCACCGGCGCTGGCAAATACCAAATGACATTTCGCACATAAGATCCGAAAAACTCAGTGGTACGAGCCGGGATTCGAACCTGCGATCTCCTGTAGGCCTAGCACATGATGGCCGCGAGAGTATGTCGCCGCGAGATAGGTCACACGTCTTCTTCTAATTGTATAAATGACATAAGGACGGGTAGTCTATCTCGCGGCGACATACTCCCGCGGCCATCATGTGCTAACCCTGCTGATTGAAAGTCGCTCGCTCTTACCGCTAGGCCACCAGCGCTTTTTGAAACGTTAAATAAAACCATACAAACAAATTATAGTTTTAATCTAAGGAGTCTTATATTATTTGTTTATGCTTTTAATATCTTCCTAGATATTGAGTTATATATATATGATACACACAGGCATCTTCTGGGCGAACTCACTCCATGGTAGGATGTGTAGGCCACGTCTTTGCCTTTGGCTTTGGCTAGTCTGTGGCCAAGAGTAAGCCCATTTGCAATAAAAAAATACAATAAAAACCCTAAATATAAACTGAAATAAAAATTCCCCTCTCGAGAATGTGCCGTAAATTTTGTTTGTAATGTAGAAAATTTTCGACTTAACTCATTTAAAATTAGTAGGAAAATGAACCTGTCACATCATGGAGTACAGAGGGAAAAACTAATTTTAGACCATAAGCGACAACTACACGTTAAAAAAATATAAAATATTTTTAATTTAGTTATTGTTCGAAATAGTGTTCAGAAATCGAAGGAACTGGCGGTATCTCCCGAGCTCCCGACACAAAATCTCCGAGATTCCAGCCTTTTACTAATTATGTAATTGTTAAACCAAATATTGTATCTTTTTCGTATTTTGTGTCATCATAGCCCTCAAGATTAGTTCTTAAGGTCCCTTTAAGATTTAAGGCCAGGTGATAGCGTGGGAATGGCGGGCGGCGCGTCACAAGGGCGCAGGAGGCGCACCTGTCCCTCTCTTGCGAGGGGGCTGGTATGAGACGGAATACCTACAGGTCTTAGCTTAGTGTCAAAAGTTTTAGCAACATCTAGATTTTGTAGGATTTTTTTATTCAGTTTTTATACATACATACATACATACTATCACGCCTGTATCCCATGAAGGGGTAAGCAGAGCACATGAAACTTCTCAAGTTTCAGTGCCAGTCTTGGCAAATAAGGGGCTGAAAGAAAACGAAACTGTGACATTGCAGTAACAGGTTGCCAGCCTCTCGCCTACGCCACAATTTGCCCCATATCCCACAGTCGCCTTCTACGACACCCACGGGAAGAAAGGGGGTGGTGAAATTCTTAACCCGTCACCACACGGTTTTTATACATGTCTGAAAACGATTATTAATAAATAAAATTAAATGTATACTAAAAACTATTCAGGAAATAAACGTAAATAAGTAAATTTCAAAATAATAAAATAAATATGTATGTACGTATGAAATACATTTATATAGTATTAAGTTACACCATAAATTGTAGCAAGTACAATATCAATATCACGCATAGTTATTATCACGCAATAGTTGAATTATTTTACATTTCAGTTAAAAAAAGAATACTAATTGATACATCAAATGTGTAGATTCGTTTTGGTTGGCATAAATATATTTTCGGAGATATTAAGCTTATTTCGTAGGAACTAAATAGATAGAATTATATCTATAAAAACCGGCCAAGTGCGAGTCGGACTCGCGCACCGAGGGTTCCGTACAAACCTGCATTTGATATGAATTTCAACTTGATAGCTCTACGCGTTCATGAGGAAAAAAGTAATAAGTTTATATTTATTAAAAAATATATATTTTGTAATGTAACTAAAAATTTAAGGTTTTCGGAATTTTTCCTTTATGTGTGCTATAAAACGTTGCTTCATGCCAAATTTCAAGATTCTAGGTCGACTGGTAGTACCCTTTAGGTTTTGATTCCCTTGCGAGTACTTGCGAGTTTCAAAATATGCAGCTTAAATTGCTGTTTCTTTTGATTGCGTTGACATAGAAGTTTGATTTTGTTACAGCTTAAAGGTATTATAGACCTGAGTATTTGGTATGAATTTCAATTTAATACCTCTACGCGTTTATGAGGAAATGGGTAGTAAGGTTAAAATTATTAAAAAAAAATATATTATGTGATGTAACTAAAAATTTATGATTTTCGTAATTTTTCCTTTATCTATGCTATAAGACGTTGCTTCGTACCAAATTTCAAGATTCTGAGTTCACGGGAAGCACCCTGTAGGTTTTGATTCCCTTGCAAGTGTCGAAAATTTGCGGCATAAACGGCTGTATCTTTTGATTGCGTTGGCTTAGAAGTTTGATTTTTTCACAGCTTCAAGGGACAGTAGACCTGAGTAATTGATATAAATTTCAGCTTCATACCTCCACGCGTTCCTGAGAAAAAGGGTCTTGACAGACGGACGGACGGACGGACAGACGGACAACAAAGTGATCCTATAAGGGTTCCGTTTTTTCCTTTTGAGGTACGGAACCCTAAAAATTGACAAATATATTAAAACGGGACACTTACGAATTTTTAGGCCAAACCGACTGATCAACTTTCAACAAAAATACGTGACGTGAGTGACCCACAGTATATTTAACATGTATAATTATATATTATTTGACGAACATCAAACAAAAATCGACCAAGAAAGTATTATTGATGTATTATTTCTGAAATAATTGTGTTGATATTTGTTCGTTTTCTAGGTTTTATATGTGTTAACAGCATTTGATATTAAACGAACAGCAAAACTCAGATACCTACAAATTACAATGAAAGACCTTACTAATCGCCTTAGGCTATCACTACTAGTATTTCCATTAAAGCAACAGTAAGTATTCTTGTTTGCCACAGTATAAAAAAACGATAAATTACGGTACATTGTGAGTGTGACGTCACAGGGGGCGCCAGTATAAGCAGTAACAATAACGTCAACCAATCACCACCCCATCTCAAGACACCCACGTTCCCACGGGCACACCTGGAGTGCGGTGCGATGTCAATAATCATAAAAGCTCTAGATTAAATGGTTAAGAGTCCCAATTCGACAGCCAGTCTGGGGCTACCTAATGATTCTCCGACAATTTTTTTGCCGATTATTGATTCGCCGACAACGATTCGCCGAATGCCGTTTAGCCGAATAATCAAACTATCGCTGTCACTTTTGGTCGAATAACGTTACGTAGAATCTTGGTTCGCAAACAGTTCCTTCTGTGCAAATTATCCGAACTATTATTGGACATTTTTCATTTAGCAAAGTAATATTTTCGTTTAAGCCATGTTTAGTCGAATAACGTTTCACATTTTATACACTGTTAAAATATTTTTACTACTCCCGTACTGTTATTCGTGAGTTACAAGGTCGTGCATAGAACTTTAAAACCCTACATAAAAGATGCCAGGACAAGTCTATCTAGTCTATACCCTGAAAACATTTAGTAGCAGTAGCACGATATAGCTGTTACAGTTCAGTAAATACATTGCTACCAACTTAACAAACCAATTCGCAGAGTCGAGACTCCTTCGTTTTCTGCTGCGTTAATTGGCGACGCGTCGAATCGCATTCAAATGTATGAGAACATTGAGAACTCGATTCAACTCGGTTCGATTCGTCTTAGTGGCCAGGCTTCAAAGAACCATACCATAGACAGTTTTATTTTTAACCGACTTCAAAAAAGGAGGAGGTTCTCAATTCGACTGAATGTTTTTTTTTTTTTTTTTTTTTTTTTTTTTTTTGTATGTATGTTACTCGATATCTCCGAGAAGCGTGGACCAATTTTCAAAATTTTTTTTTTGATCGAACGGGTATAACCCCGAGATGGTCCCATTGGCACCAAGTCGGGGTCTGATGATGGGATCTTGGAGAAATCGAGGGAAGTCTTCAAATGTTATGTATTTTTCAAAGGTACACCAGTATTTACGCCTGATGGTAATCATTTTATGTGGCTGAGCTGATGATGGAAGGTCAACTCCTCAATGGTTAGGAGTTAAAGGATAATTCTTTCACTACTGTACTTATATTCGGACTGATACTAGGAACCACTAAAAATCAACAAATAAATTAACTTTTTAACAAAAAATAAAACCGCCTTCAAAAAAAGCCTGTTACAAAACACGGAGAAACTAAAAAGCCAAAAATAATAAACCTTCGAATTCAGATTTCTTATCGGATTGCAATAATCTAAACATTCAAATTATAAACAAATCAATTATTTTTGGAGTCGGGGCCAGCCTGCGTATGGTTGGGTGGGGCAAACAGGAAATAGCAAGGCGACGAACAGGTCTGGTACCGACTACAAAAATAATTGATTTGTTTATAATTTGGATGTTTAGATTATTGCAATCCGATAAGAAATCTGAATTCGAAGGTTTATTATTTTTGGCTTTTTAGTTTCTCCGTGTTTTGTAACAGGCTTTTTTTAAAGGCGGTTTTATTTTTTCATGTTTGCACTCAAACTACATATTCAAAATGGTAGGCGGTCCACTAGATAACTAAGATGACTGAAAGTAGGTATTTGTTGATTTATAATTTTCTTTCAAAATAAGTGCTTGGTCGTAGAAAAAGTATTGTATGCAACGGTGTTTAACTGAGTCAAAAAATGCTCGTGGCGTCTTTATTAACAATTTTCGGCTTCACCTCAAATTGTTACCCACGCCACTCACCTTTTTTGACCTCTTTTAACCACCAGTTGCATAAAATACTATTCCAACGAATGAATTATCGCTGTTGTAAAAAAATTACGCAATTAATAGACACTTTTTTTTCTTACATTCATACATACATATAATCACGCCTGTAGCCCATAAAGGGGTAGGTAGAGCACAATGAACTACTAAGTTTCAGTGCCACTCCTGGCAAAAAGGGGTTGAAAGAAATCCAGATTGTGACATTGCAGTGACAGTGCCACAATTTAACCCATACCCCACCCACCCACGGGAAGAAAGTTCTTAAACAATGTATAATGTGAAATTCTTTTCGTTGCGGTAATAATTAACATATACTGGCAACATTATGTTCTTGAAAAATATTGGTGAATTGAAAACAACAATACATAATTTACTAAAATTAATCCTTGGAATCAGAACATGATGATTAATATAAATAAGTAAATGAAATAAATGTGAATTACTCTTACAAACGATCTAACAACTAGATTTTTGATTCCGCAGAACACTTTGTACGCAAGTTCCAGGCTCCAGCCAACTCACCAAAAAAATACCAAATGATTACTCGACCTATTGTGTTTCGACCAATTTTGTGTCGGCCAATTTTTACAATTACTAAATGATTATTCGTCGAAAAGTAAATCGGTGTATCAAATTTCTGCCTACCGACTCCGTTTACGAACGAATATTATGCGAAATAAGAATCTTCCAATCGTTATTCGGCCAAAACAGACGTCGGCGAATCGTTGTCGGCGTACCGAAAATCGGCGTATTTTATTTCGTAATATCAATCGGGCACCCCAGTCTGGCCTAGTAGACGGAGTGCTGGCAGGATTTTGCAGTAGGTCCTTGAGGCAACCTGGAAAGGTGCTTAGATGCTACGTTTATCATAGCCAACCTCAAGTCTGCAGGACTACGAGCTGGGGAGCGGGGCTAAATCGAGCTATGAATTCAAAATTTGATTTACTGTGAATTAAAATAAATACTATTTTCTATTTATTTATTTCCAAATGTGAAGGTGAGTTACGGCACATTGCGAGTGTGACGTCACAAGGGGCGCCAGAGTAACAACCTCCCCAACTCGAGACTCCCACGTTCCCACGGGCACACCTGGAGTGTGCTGCGATTTGAATTATAAGATAAAATTAATGTGACAAATAAAGTAACACTGATAATACTTGTATTATAGGTATTTAACCCGTCTTAGTCGTGCAAAAAATAAATTACTGTTAAAAAAATGTAAGATTGCAAAATATGATCCTCCTGGATAATTCAGCCAGCCGTCATATGCATAGAGCGGCCAAAATTATCATATAAACATCTGAACACACTTTATTTTCAAGGCGTTAAGAGTGCGCGTTCACATATTTTTGAGCACATCTACAGTTCCGATACTAGAAAAACACACCTACCTTTCACCTGAACTTCAAATGTGTTTTAAATAAAAATAATATAATAATTTGCATATTTTTTATCCCGCGAGCTCTTTCTAGGAATTGCTCATTATATTAAATTGGTACGGTAGATATTAAATATAGATGCGGACAGAGTGTCAAAAATATGGATCGACAACCTTAACGTATAAGTAATAAATTCGTGTATACTTATGTTTGGCACTTTGTTGGCATCTTTAAAATAAAATGACTTTTCGATTCCTCCCGTCCTTAAGAGGGATTTGATAGTCTACCAGAGTCTGCTGCTGATGAATATAAATAATTACTCACTTAAAAGCCAAGGAACACGGGTACTTCTTGCGTCTGTAATATCTAATTAATAAATCGATACGACCTTCAAGAAAAGAACGTACACCTATCTTAAAAGGCAACAACGCACGGAACGCACCTCCAACACTTCGGGTGTCATCAGTGCTCGCTTACACCAAAGAGCTGCTTGTTTGCTTTCTTTCGCATTAAAAACACGGAAGAAACTTTATTAAAATTGTTGTCAATCACGGGATGGGTTTAATTTTAACTTTGAGTTAGGTAGGTACCATACAAATCTTTCAGAGATACATTACAAATTATAATCAAAATAATTATTAATAGGAACTGAAGTCATTGCATATGAATAAATTATTATAGTATGAATTTTCTGAGATGCACTTTTCGGTTTTGCCCTAATCTGTTAAACAATGGCCTTTGTTTCAACAGCACGTGCTAAAGTCTCAAGTTAAAAAGCAACTATCATTAAATAAGGTTCAAATCCATAAAAAGCCCTTTCGGAGATAACACGTTTTGTCATCTTCAAAAAAAATTACCTGCACACTGCAAACTGTTTAATAAATTTGAACCTTATTGCTATCATGATAGTTGCTTTTTAACTACACTGAGACATTAGCATAACCGCGGCGAATAATAGAAACAAAGGCCTTTGTTTAGCAGATTAGGGCAAAACCGAAAAGTTCATCTCAGAAAATTCATACTATAATTAAGTGATTTTATACCTAAATATTATTGTCCATGAAATAAATGTATAATACGGAATAAATGTCTTAAATATAAAAATATAGTTTGATACGATGCATAGTTTTAATTACTCGATATTTAAAACGTGAGTGACCCGTTTGTAAAATTATAACATTTAATCAAACTAAATTTTAATATTACTTGTAATAATTTAAGTAAACTATTAAAAATCACGCTGTATTTTAAAAATATGTTTTATAAAACATTTAACAGCAGTTTTTTTACTGGGAAATTGTAAGGGCCTCCGAACTTCAGTTGTGAGTGACCCTTTTACCATGATACTCAAACCATATTTTTCCTCTAATTTTAAAGAGTACAACCCTCTTATTTGTCAACATTTGCAACCTACGCTATTCTATACCACCGCTCGTGGGAACGCAAATGTACTCATTGCAACTCAGTTCCAAAACGTCTCAACTCTCATATGAATCTTACAACTTTATGACTTTTAGTTTCAAGCAAGTATTCGCAAAATCTTTCCCTAGGGGAGTTTCTTATAACACCTGGGCTATTATTCCAATGGCCTTTACTACATTACCATTATAAATAGACCTTAGATTATTTGACTTTATAAAGGATTTAAGTATCTTACTTAACTGGTTGATAAATAGCGTGATGAATTACATCGCCGGCCCTCCCTTCAAATTTATTAGTGACTTAAGGACAATGCACTTTGTAGTCAAATAATAGTTATTTGTGCAAGAGTAAAGTTAGTTTTTAACTACGATTTAAGAAAAATAATCTTATTTTTTTAGGCACATTGAGCATATTATATGTCTATGAGATGCAAATAAGTTTGGTCCGCGAGGACTTATGTAATATGACGGCCACAGTTTTTGAAGTTGTAATTTGCTGGATATTATCTTCCCAAAATAACTAAGAAAAGAAAACTTCTGTTGTCAAAATTATTTCTTATTATAGAAAATTGCTTGAGCATTTTTGGGTGATCATATCGTTGTTTTAGTTGTGAAATATATTATGTAAGACATCGCTGAAACAAAATCGTAAACAACATTTAGGTAACAGCCCGTGATTCAGAGCGCTTGTAAAACCTCAGGGCCTTTTAATAGGTAATGCCTAGGTATATAACATTACGAAATCTGTTCAATTCTAAACCTGTTCTCGGTATTATCGGTAAGGGTATTTATATTTGTGTGATGAGCACTGATATTTATTCCTGAGTCATGAATGTTTTCTATGTACATAAGTATTTATTTATATTATGGTACGAATGCAAATGAACGTCGACGTCGCAGTAACGTCCGCGCGGCGTCGACGCCGCGTTAGCGCCGCGCCTGAATGCATCAGAAAAACTGTCATTTCATAGAAATATTGTAAAAACACTAAACAGAGAATGTGTCGAAGAAACGGGAGCAAAAAGCAATATTTACGCGTCTAGCGACCGTCATGATACAGAAATTTAAGGTTTTTGATGAGTAGATTACGTTTATTTGCCATAATTTGTTAGTTACTAAAAATACCGGGAATCCGGTATTACAATATTAAATACCGGTTTTCAAATCTACCCCAAAAATCCCGAGATACTGGGATCCCGGGTATTGTAAGGCCTAGCTGGACGTTGGTCGCCGCTGGCATCGCGGAGGCGCTGCGCGGGCGAGGCGTTGGCGCTGCGTCGACGCCGCGCGGTCGCCACTGCGACGTCGACGTTCGATAGGCGCCGCAACGTCGCGTCGGCGCTGCGGGAGCGCGGCGTCGACGCCGCGCGGGCGTTGGAGAGGCGACGACGTTCGCGTGACGCTAGATGTGGGGGGACCCTGGGGACCCTAAGGGTCCCCCCACATCTAGCGTCTCGCGAGCGTCCCGTCGGGCCAACTGTATGGGCAAAGCCTGACGCCTAGGCCACGCGTCGGCTGACGCGACGTCGACGCGACGTCTTTTTCCATACAGTTAGCCCGACGCGACGCTCGCGAGACGCTAGATGTGGGGGGACCCTAAGTGTACGATTGTAAAAAAATGGAAACAAAACTATCGCGTTTGATGTACGTAACCTGTCCAGAAGTTTCTTTCACATCTTAAAAATGAGTGGAAATAACATTTCATCCCCAGAATCGTTGAAAAGTCTTACCCTAAAGAATATTGCTATAGTATTTTATGCAACTGGTGGTTAAAAGAGGTCAAAAAAGGTGAGTGGCGTGGGTAACAAATTGAGGCGAAGCCGAAAATTGTTAATAAAGACGCCACGAGCATTTTTTGACTCAGTTAAACACCGTTGCATACAATACTTTTTCTACGACCAAGCACTTATTTTGAAAGAAAATTATAAATCAACAAATACCTACTTTCAGTCATCTTAGTTATCTAGTGGACCGCCTACCATTTTGAATATGCAGTTTGAGTGCAAACATGAAAATAAAACTGTCTATGGTATGGTTCTTTGAAGCCTGGCCACTAAGACGAATCGAGCCGAGTTGAATCGAGTTCTCATACATTTGAATGCGATTCGACGCGTCGCCAATGAACGCAGCAGACAACGAAGGAGTCTCGACTCTGCGAATTGGTTTGTTAAGTTGGTAGCAATGTATTTACTGAACTGTAACAGCTATATCGTGCTACTTCTACTAAATGTTTTCAGGGTATAGACTAGATAGACTTGTCCTGACATCTTTTATGTAAGGTTTTTAAGTTCTATGCACGACCTTGTAACTCACGAATAACAGTACGGGAGTAGAAAAAAATTTTAAATAATGTCGTGCTTATGAGTCTTCACTTCCCCTTAATCCTCCAAAAAGAGCATGATGAGATGACGTTCGATAGAGTTATGGAAAAAAAGACATGCTGCGCCGACTCCAAGTAATTGGGATAAGGGCAAGCGAATGATGATTATTTTAATTAATGTCTTATCTATTTTAATTTTTAATTTAAATTGCAGATAACAAGATTATTATTTAAAAAGTTTTAGGAACTTGGTAAATATAATATTCATTTCTAGATTTTCTAGTTTTTTCATGAGTTTCGAAGTTGGTGTTGGTGGCAACGTGAGGAATTCAATTGAGTCATTGACCTTTCAATTTCCCGTGAGGAACTATATTCATAAGGTTATGATAAGCAATAAAATTTCGCAAATTTGATATAAGTACAAAAGCACACCGCTCATACGTTATCAAGACAAATATTTACATACGAAAACTGACAAAAACTATTAGACAATATTGAATGGTTCCTTTGAAAATGGGATAGATAAAATTGACATTTACAAGTTTTTTTAGATTTAATGTTTGTAAATGTAGAGTCAGCAGCAGATCCTAATATCAAAAGTTTAATTTTTGCACACATGCCCTCTTTATTTTTTTTAACCGCCGCACCCAAATCTCAAGGAAGGTGGTTCTCAATCCGTATGTATTTTTTATGTTTGTTCCACGATATCTCCGTCGTTACTGAACCGATTTTGAATTTTTTTTTATCGAATGTATATACTGTCGGCTACAAAGATATGTATCCATTTTTTCACCTTATTACATTGTAATAAGGTGAAAAAGTGTATACATATCTTTGTAGTCGACTGTACATACAGATTGGTCCCATTTTTACAAGAACCCAGTTCTGATGATGGGATCCTGGAGAAATCGAGGGAACTCCTCAAATCTGAAAGGCACGCTTAAAATTACTTTGGTATTTTTATAAGAACAGCTTGCGTTAACTTTCAGAACAGTAACATTTGGTGCAGTGGAACTTCTGATGATGATCAGAACGGAACTCCTCAAATCTGAATGGCACACTAATAGTGACTTTCGTATTTTTATAACAACAGCATGCATTTAAGTTCAGAATATTGACATTTATTTGTTCTCTTTGTTATGCTTACATATTGAGTTTTCAAGTCAAATTCTGTCAGGATCGATTTCTTACATGTAATCGGATTCATGAGAAATGGAAGAAACTCCTCAAACCTTATCATCATCATCATCCTCCTTGCGTTATCCCGGCATTTGCCACGGCTCGGGGTCCGCTTTGACAACTAATCCCAAGATTTGGCGTAGGCACTAGTTTTTACGAAAGCGCCTGCCATCTGACCTTCCAACCCGAAGGGTAACTAGACCTTATTGGAATTAGTCCGGTTTCCTCACGATGTTTTCCTTCACCGAAAAGCGACTGGCAAATATCAAATGACATTTCGTATATAAGTTCAGAAAAACTCATTGGTACGAGCCGAGTTCGAACCTTATCGGTATACGTATATTCATTAAATTTGTGTTTCCATCAAATAATCAAAGATTTATATTAAAAGCAGTTTTAAAAATGACCTACACATTCCTACATAATCCAACATTCGCAAGTACCTTTCACCAGAACCCCAAAAGTGGCGGTTTTTTTTTTCTTAAAAATTATTAAGTATGAACAGGTTGCCTGCTTTGCCATTGTTCCTAGAGATCTTTAGATCTACGATTCGATGAACCCATTCGATCGATTCAACAATATATCACACTTTAGGGTTGAAATGAAAAAAAAAAACAATCCCCACTTTACGTAGGGGGAGTACCCTAATCAAACATTTTTTTCCACTTTTTATTTTTGCACTTTGTTGGCGTGATTGATATACATATTGGTACCAAATTTCAGCTTTCTAGTCGTAACGGTCACTGAGATTATCGGCGGACGGACGGACGGACGGACGGGCAGACAGACATGGCGAAACTATAAGGGTTTAGTTGACTACGGAACCCTAAAAAACTGCATACTGAACCTACCACATGTTAAATAAGACCCAGATTCGAATAAATTGTTTTAATAAGAAACTGTTTATATTTATAAGAACCATCATTAGTATCATTATTTCTGATAGAATTCTAATTATAATATAATAATAAAAATATATTTAATTGTATTGTTTTATATTAATAAATTATTGTGATATTAAGTGGTTAGAAATAGTGAGTTTAGATAGTAGTGTATTTTTTTTTTCAGGAAATTGTAAAAAGGCATGTTTTATTAATTAAGTACTTATATCTGGGCAACCGAGCTTCGCTCGGTTCTGTTTCGTATCCTTGACATATGTCGCCATCTAGTTCAAAAATGAATAGTACCTACATCGAGCGAAATAATTCTCAGCCTTAACAACACAACTACTCCACACGAGATGGCGCGCATTTCGCCACAAAAACTCAAATAGTGTATTTTCTATTCGTTTTAGCCTTGACCTGTGTCGCCATCTAGTGTTTGCAATAAATAGTACTTACATCGACCGAAAGAATTCTGTCTTAACAGTACAACTACTGCACACGAGATGGCGCGCGAAGAAAAACGCATGAAAACTCGAAAATTCGCGTTTTCCGGGACCTAAGGATAAGTTAGACCGATTTTTCACCCCCAAAAACCCCCACATAACAAATTTCTGCGAAATCGTTAGAGCGGTTTCCGAGATCGTCAGTGTAAATAAATATATTATATATAAATAAATAAATAAATATACAAGAATTGCTCGTTTAAAAGTATAAGATATTTAAGTACTTATGTAACATTCAAAATACACAATTTACTTATATATTGTTTATGAATAAATGAAATGAAATGAAATTGAATTATTAACTCAAATTAAATTACTAGAAAGGGAATGTATAACAAAAAGTATTTTGTGTTAATAATATCCAGCTTTAGTAATTTAAACATTCATAATAGGTACCTATATTGAAACGGGTCACTCACGCACGACAGACCGTGAGTGACCCCTTAATTTTCGTATGTGCCTTAATAAAATGCCAATCTTAAAATTACTTACCAACTCTTAAAACAACCATAGGTAAACTTTTTTAGACCGTTATCCCCCGCGTTCTCACGTCGTTTTTAGGGTTTCGTAGTCAACTAAGGAAGGGACCCTTACAGTGCAATGCCGATCTGAGCGTCTCTCAATGCCGATCTGATTGGCGATCTCTCATGGGCGGCATAACTACTAAATAGAACTCCTATGCTGTGCCTAGTTTGTATGTGTTGGTGTTGCGTGAACGTAAAAGCTGCGATTGGTTTCGTCCTATTGATTGTTGCACATACCATATAATTTATAACACTGTACAATTACAGGCATTTAATAGAGAATTAAAAAAGTTCTTGGAGAAGTTGTTTCATAACTTTTTTATAATGGATTTAGCATTTTTATCGTACATATAGTTTTAAGGTTTCAAACACAATACCTGTATTGTCTCTTGAATAAATATATGAGTATGAGTATGAGTATATGAGTACTCTCAACAAAAATTACACACTAGACGGTTTAGCAAAACTTGCGCTCTTGCGGGCTATTTCATTCTTGAATTCGTTCTAGAATCCCTAGATGTATGGACTCGCACGCGAGAACACAAGCTGTGCTAGACAGCTAGGTACTTTTAAATTCTATTTAGATAAATACTTGCAAAACGGTCGGTTTAAAACGGTTTAACGGGCGATGGCAGGTGGACCAAAATGTTACCGAATGGTGACCGCGATAGTAAAGTAGCGCCTGGCATCCGTTGGCTCGTTGGGTGGACGACATTCGAAAAACTGCGGGGCACTTCTGGATGAGATTAGCCCAGAACCGGGATAAGTGGCGTACACGAAGGGAGGCCTATTATGCTCCAGTGGGCGATTAATGGCTGAAATAATGATGGATGATGAAAATGGTTTACATTAGGCTTGTATAGTACATGTACTAATAGTACAAAAGACACGATTCCCTGCACTGTACTAGACCGAACTACTCCCAAATGGTTCTGCTCTCTAGTACATTTAGTACACTCACACACGCGCAACAGAATGGGAGTGAAAGGAGCGAAGAGCCGAGCAGTGACAATGACAGCAAAGCGATCCGTTTGATCCGACCACAACCGAACTAGAATCGACTGACTCGGACCGAGAGCGCGCGAAAACGGCCGATCAGCGCTCGGCTAGTACCTACAGCGAGCGTTACTGTACGCCATATGCACAATTTGTATCGCGCTCTCTCGGTGTAGGTACTATATAGTACTTTTTATTATACTGTAGTACTACTGTCCTAAATGTCCTAAAAGAACGAACTAGTACATTTCGGAGATCGTACTAGTTGGGAGCGATCTTTTTAGTGAACGAGCAGGCACAACTCTAGTTTACATCGACGGTGGCGCCCTTATTATTTTCTACTCTTTGTTCCAGGCGGAACCCTTCACTGAGCATGGACCGCATACTCTTGGTCTATTTACTATTATTACCGTTTCTACTACGAATACCGTTGCACACCTGCGTCCCCCTTCTGTGACGTCACCAAGGTTGATAGGGTTAAGTGTAAGTGTTTTCGTACAGTTAGCTCGTTAATTTCGTTTTGATTTTAGGGGTGGCATGTTTAATGGCCAATGCGTTAAAATTTAAAAGACTAATGTCTTTTTTTTTAAGTCGTATACTAATTAATATAATACTCTATACTACGTGTAAATTATTATTTATGAATAAATGATTGATTGATTGTCTATAAAACTAAATTCTATTCACAAAACTCGTTCCGGGCCCTCTCAGATGCAAAGGTGCCCATCACACTCGATGCGTTTCCACGCTGCATTCGATAGACAGCCTTTGCATCAGAAAATCAGAAAAGAACGAGGGTCATGGCCTCTCTCGCTGAGCCGCCGCCCCAACATGCGCGGATCCGGGGGGGGGGGGCATGATCCCCCCCGCCCCCCCCCCCCCCCCTGGAGCCTAGGCTGGCCATAAAAATAGACCACGTGACCCCCCCGGGGGGCCTGGGCCTTTACGACGTGACCGCCCCCCTGGGCTCGAAGCTGGATCCGCGCTTGCGCCCCAATTCAAGCAAAACTGCTTTCCCCTCCGCACACCAACACCCCGACGTCTCCACTGCCAACGGGACAACTAGATAGCGCGACAGCAGCGCGTGATATTAGCAAATCGTTTTGACAGTTCTTAAAAAGAAGCTGATTTGACTTGTAGTTGTAGGGAACTAGCCTATTCGCGTGTCGTTTGTATCTTATCTGTGGAAATCTTTGTTTACATTTAGGCTGGCAACAATATGCTAGTTTCCCTATAGTCAAATCAGCTTCTTTTTAAGAACTGGTAAACGATTTAGTAAATATGGAATTACTATGAAATACTGAGGAGTGACGTCACGGTCAATTCATTTACTTTATATCTTTCTCTTTGACTTATTATTATTAAATAGAAATTATTTTTAAACATAACCCTGTCCATATTTTTCTTCTAATTATGTGGCCCTTTATTTCGTGCACTGCACAAAATATTTTATTTTAAGTATAGGAAACTATATATTACTCTGTCAGTAAATAAGAACAAAGAAAACTATATGCATCCTTTTCTTTAGGGTGCTAGAAAAAAGGATACCTATAGTTTTCTTTGTTCTTTTATTGACAGACTTGTTTGACAAAGTATAGCCTATTCATAATCTTAAAAAAAGATTATGAATTTTTCAGACTGTCTGTTGCCGGCCTAAAGTAGGGACTTTAATTTCGCCGGTTGTTCGACGTACATTGCTGCTTTTTGTTCGTTTCATAGGGATAACATACTTTAGTTTGTTGTACATTGCTACTGTCATAATCTGGTCGACAGACTATACATATTACTAATTATCCTGTATGCAGGTGCAGGCAAGAATTATGTTTAAATAAAATAAATGATAATTTTAAACATTTAATACTTGGAAAGTTATTAACAATGTAAAGCTCTTGTCACACATACCTCCGTTAAGGTATCACATAGATATAAATACAAGGCATATACAGGGTGGCCCATTCAAATCGATCAGTATGGGAAAGTCTGAAACTGTAAGACATACGAAGATTTGTTCTTAGGAACCATGTCACCGATTTTGATAAAAAGAAAAACTGCATTCATACAATTAAAAAAAAAGTGTACCCAGCTGGGGAATCGAACCCGGTTGTTTTGAAAAAATAAACTTACACTATTTCTATTCAGATATCGTTTGTGTAGGTCTTAAGCAGTAAATATCTCTAAGAAACATAATGTCTAAAATGAATAAAATGCATTTTTTTCACATACTTTAATTTATCATAGTAGGTGTTCAAAGTGACCACTGTTACAATATTCAGCAAGTTCACTTCATCTTTACAACAGTGTACAAAAATAGCTATAACACCGTTGAAGACCTAAAAGTAGCCATAGAGTCAACTTTAACGCAGATTCACCACATGAAGATACAAAATGCAATAGTAAGATCGTTACCTAGACGTGTTGAATATTGTATTGAAAAAGACGGTGGTCACTTTGAACACCTACTATGATAAATTAAAGTATGTGAAAAAAATGCATTTTATTCATTTTAGACATTATGTTTCTTAGAGATATTTACTGCTTAAGACCTACACAAACGATATCTGAATAGAAATAGTGTAAGTTTATTTTTTCAAAACAACCGGGTTCGATTCCCCAGCTGGGTACACTTTTTTTTTCATTGTATGAATGCAGTTTTTCTTTTTATCAAAATCGGTGACATGGTTCCTAAGAACAAATCTTCGTATGTCTTACAGTTTCAGACTTTCCCATACTGACCGATTTGAATGGGCCACCCTGTATATAAAGAGTTAGTTTTCTAACTTTAATTCACACATATTACTTTCATACACTCACACATATTCTAGTGTATAATTGTATGTGCCTAGTCTATAATAAATAACCTAGTTTTAAGCTAAATGTATTATTAACAAAAAATATGGGTCGATAGACCTGAAATAAAGAATTTCAATTTCAATTTCAATTACTAGGCCGTATACAATAGTTTTGTTCTGTACAAAAATATTTTATTTTATTTAACATGATCACTGCAGTACGGGGTCCATTCGACCCCGTACAAATGATTATTTAGGTGAAGATAATTTTTCGCAGTGATCGTGTTAAGGTGCATAGAGTCAAGTTCAAAGTAGAGATAATTATTATAAATTATAATTATTATCTTATACCTAACGATAGTTAGGTAGTTAAATAAACGAAAACTTCTTATAAATTGTAGGTACTATGTATTTTGTTACTTAAGGGTGCGCGCCCACGGGGGCAACAGTTGCTCGGTGAGTTTCGTATTTGTATGAAAAGTTGCGTCGCCTCGTGTGCGCACTTTCATACTAGGCCATGGTCGCGACAAAAAAGTCGCCGGCAACAGTTGCCCGTGTGCGCGCTCTCTAAGAGTCCGCAGCAATACGGTTCTCGATACAGAGATAGTTACGCTATTATTTTTAATCGACTATCGACATTGCTCTGAAACAGTACTTACTAGCAATATACTGTGTAGCTACAAAAATACAGCGTATTTATTTTATTCCATGAAATAGTCTGCACTTGACCCGTACAAACGTAATTTCTGAAAATTAGTTGGTGTAAGAGGATATTTTTCTAAAGAAATGTGCATAATTGTGCGCAGAAAAATGACTGCCTGCTAAACGCTGAATAAAAATGGAACAGGTACAATGGGCCAAGAAAGTGGTCTACCACTTTTGACAAAAGTTTCTGTGAGCTCTTACGTTCGCTAAGGTTGACTTGACACATGGCATGACGTAAATATCATATATAGATAGAGCAATTGTCACTGACATAATATTATTGCAAGCGGAAATCGACCTTGTTGTCTCATGACGTTCAAACGAACCTCAACCGTAGGGTGGTAAACCACATTTTTGGTCGACTGTACTACTTTTGATTAATTTCCAGTGTTTCATATCATAACCTAAATTTCATGGTATGACAAAGTTTCATTATCCAACATATACTTCTTGTAATCCAAATGCACGAAATTCTGTATACTCGGCTGAACTTGCTGTGGACTCTTTAAATTCTAATAAAATATCTAGGTGTACATACAACGTGTTTCCGGTACCACTCAAAACCTCAGACACCCCAACTGATTTTTATTTTTTTAAACTCGTCTAGAGTATTCATCTTTTAATCCGGTGGTTACTTTTTTTTTTAATGAACTTTTAATTTTCTGTACAGCTCTACTTGACTTTTAGCTCTACACTCAATAAAATAATTGCTAACTACCATCATAAACCATAAAACTATTTATTTGTGTACGTTACTGCAACGACATAAGGTTTACCAATAGACAGCTAAGATGTCACTGTAAAACACTTTAAAGCTTTGTCACAGTAAACTTCAAATTGGACAGGTAATCACAGTAAGCAAATTTAAACCCAATATTCAAAATGACAAGGTTGTAATTAGGTACGAGTTCAATTTGTTGTGACTTATGATAAACATTAAGATTAAACTGACAAACAACGTCAAACTCGTAGCGGAAAAAATAATCGTCCAAGTAACCAGCCAGTATGAATACCCCCAAATACTGAAAAAGGTAAACAACCTCTAGCAATGCGATATACACAATGTTGTATTACGAATACAATAGAATAGGCACATAAAAAATAACTAATAATACTAATTTAAATAAAAATATTACCCCCATCAAGATATAGCTCAATCGATTCTACTCTCGATTCTGAACAAACGGTTTTCAGGTTTTTAGTGTTATGTGAAACACGGTGTATATAAAAAAATTAAAAAATAAATTTAGTCTGTATAAACCAATTCGGTGTAAAATATAGTTCGGGAATTTCAATGATATTCTAAAAAATTTTAACACATGTGTCCACGGGCGGCAAATCGACCCACTCAATATTTGCTTGTATTTTATACGAAAAACCAGTCACAGCTACCTTATGGTAAGCGAGAAAGTAGATCGATTTACCGGCCGAGGTGCCTTATAGTAATATACGTATATTCAATAAGCCGTTTCTACAATAGCTAGCTTGATACAATGTAGCTTCCCATTACAAAATACCTCTAATGCCTTGGGTGGAAAAGATCATTACACTTAAATCATAAGGTCTGTTATGTATGGAAAGTAACATAAAGCCTGACCAGAAACATATGACTACGCGCCATGTTGCGGAATTTCATTAGAACTATTTTCTTCATACTGAACTGAACTGTCACCCTATACATCAAAATAACTGCGCCCTCTTGACAATAGTCATATATTTCTAGTCTGGCTTTAGTTGCATGGCGAATTTATAAATGAATTCATTCATAATTTCACAGCTCACAGTACCAAATAAATAATATCAATCACATACCAATCGGCACACCTAAAAGAGATTATTATCATTCAATCACAGCCCGTTCTGTCCATCAATACTCAATTTTTAACATGGTTGCTGCAGTACGGGGCCATTTGACCCTGTAATTGTCGCGGCGCATTAAACAGACGCTCTTCAATTTTCAATAGATTACAGAAATCACTGTACCAAGCGTCTTTTCTTTAGAATGCAATTTAGACCTTTTTGACACATACTTTAGAGGGTAACCTTTAGTGCGTTTTCACATTATCCGATCCGATATCGGATGCAGGACCGATATTCCATATATTTAAGCCGCCATCTTTGATTTTTGCCTTCGGATTGGATCGGTTAATGTGAAAACGCACTTACGGCGTAATTTTGTCCGTATAGTGTCCGTACAGTACAGTAAATATTTGTCAATTACGAGTAGGTACTTATAATATTTTTAAACGCATAGCAGTTTCATAAAACTCGTATAATTTATTGTTTCAATTTGGCACGTCAATACACAACGCTGTCATATTTTATCGGCGGTCAAAATGTTTTTTTTTTTCAACGCCAAATATTCAGTATTTTCTTTAGTGTCGTTTACTTTTATTTTTAAATAATTTTTTTTAGTCAAATAATACATATACTTTGACAAACAAGTCTGTCAGTAAATAAGAATAAAGAAAACTATATGCATCCTTTTCTTTAGGGTGCTATAGAAAAGGATACCTATAGTTTTCTTTGTTCTTATTTACTGACAGACTTGTTTGACAGAGTTTATTAACCAAAACTTTACGCTCGTAACAGTTTTGCTTATATTTTAATTAGTGTTTCACAACCACGATATTTTTTAAATGTGCATAATGTATAAAATAAATGTAGTACTGAATGTATACAAACATACTTTAAATTACAATACATATATGAGTACATAAATATAATTATCATGTATAATGAGCCCAAGATAATTTGACAGATAATTTTAGATGTCAAATTTCGATGAAATGAGGAGGCACATTTAAAGGTTATGACAGATGGCGCCACCCTATTAGTCCATAAGTGAGAGCGAGAAGATTATATGTTTTCTTTCTCTGTCTAATATTGAATGACAGTGACATGCCTAGACACTTGCATAGGCGATGTCAGTGTGCCTCCTCATTACGGTGTTTACTTAACCCTTCCAGAAGCGGGGCTATCAAAATAACTGCCAAGTTATCTTGGCCCGACTCTAGTTACATAATCTACGTAGTCTAAGTAATGATTAATAGATTAACCCCCATATTCATAAACGTACACTAAAGTCATCAAGCCGTTAAAGTTCGTTTCTCCCTTTCCGACGTATTGGTGTGATAGAAAGGGACAAACGAACTTAGACTTGATAACTTTAGTAAACGTTTATGCATAAGGGATTTAAATAGCATAAATTAAGGAGTTCTATGTTTATAACTAACTTCAAATTAATAAAATATTACAAAGTACAAAAAAACAACAAAAGAAGCCAAGCACTTCCAAATAAAAAAAAAATATTTATTTTTCTGCCCACCGGCCGGAAAGCATCATATTTCAGGCCGCTGCGCTAAATGAAAAATAGTACACACACACCTTGGCCAGTAAAATAAGAAAGGGTCTGATCACGTTTGTTGACCTCGGCCGACATTTTTTTTATGGGATAGGAGGCAAACGGGCAGGCAGGTCGCCTGATGGTAAGCGATCACTGCCGCCCATGGACACCAGAAACACCAGAGGTGTTGGAGGTGCGTTGCCGGCCTTTAAGATGGGTGTACGCTCTTTTCTTGAAGATTTGTAGGTCGTATCAGTCCGGAAATACCGCAGGCGACAATTCATTCCACAGTTTAGCTGTGCGGGGCAGGAAGTTTCTGGAGAAACGCAGAGTTGAGGACTGCCAGCCATCTAAATGGAGGTTTTTTTTATTTTTTTTTTATGAGGAACAGGTAAACCATTTGACCACAATCTCACCTGATGAAAAGTGCCGATGCAGTCTAGGATGAAATGTAGGGCGATGGCGGGAAGAAGCGGCAGGGATTAATCCGAACAATTCCTCGGAGCACTCCCCGTTATACATGCGATAGAAAATGCAGAGCGAGGCCACATCTTTACGCAGCGCCAAGGGGTCAAGCCGATCAGAGAATTTTAATCAGATCCAAGACATTTCTTACTTTACTGGCCTAGGTATGTAATCTACAACTACTGAGATTACCTATAATATGTATTGTTCGTTGTTTATCTTCAAATTTTCTCGTCAGTAAAAAAATCATACTTCAAAAAAATATTTTTTTAGTCGATTTTGACTCGCACCCACCGGAATTGAGGGTATCGTTTTTATTTGTTTAATGCTGTTACAATATGTAATACCACATATGTATAACAATATCAATTATATAACGTACCTAAGTTTCTTTCATAATATTATATTATGTTAAGTAACAATTGTGGTATAAGGTGCATTAGGGTAATTTCGAAGCATAAAAATCACACTGAGAGAAAATACAACCAGTTTTATGTTCGTTCAACAAGTTTTTTGGTTAAAATAGCGCCTACGTGCTCTTTGGTTCAAACAACAAGCTACTGGTCATTTGAATCGGCAATATATTTGAATCAACAAGTCGATTTTATAAAAACAACCTGACACATATTGTTTTAAACATACGTTTGGCTGATTCAAACGGATAAACCGCAACAAGTCGAACTTGTTAAATTCACAATGCAAATTTCTCTCAGTGCACAATTATTTCTATAATATCAAGATTCCCCGTTCGAAGCATTTCTGTCATTCGAAATTACCCTAATTCAACTTACTCCATTTTTAATACGAAGGCCCGATATTGAAACTTAGCAGAACAGCTTATTATGTTGCCCTTTGCTATATAATTAGGAATACTTTAAACTAACGCGAAAATAAAGCGAAAGTGCGAGTAAACAAATTACACACTGAAAAAGGATCTGGATCGAAGTTTTTACTGTGCAATGAGCACAAGTAATATTAAAGAAGAACTTATTTTTTAAATGAAATAAAACTATGGAAACGGATTAAATCGCGTATAATGAATTTAAAATACATCCCGACGTTTCGAACTCTTTACAGCGTTCGTGGTCAACGGGTGACTGAGGAAAAATTAAAATGTGCAAAAGCTACCCACTTACAAGAAATATTAACGAACCATGACCACAAATAATATAGATTTTTAAGGCAGGTTCACACACTATTAATAAAGCTAGTTATACAATATTCAAAAAATTTTACCATTACTCTGTTAAAAAAAATAATTAACCAATTAATCTACACAAAATTGACAAAGAAACAAACTGCAAATGTCCAACACCATACAACACAAATGCCTCACAGCCTTCGTCGTGCTTGTTCCATTATCAGATGTACTACTGGATCCCAAGCCGGTGGTAAAGTAAAGCCATCCTCTCTATTAAAGTTTGGATATTTCTTGATCTCAATGGCCTCTCGCAACATTCTGGGTATATATCGCTTCTCCTTAGCGAGTAACTATCGCGGTAACCGAAGACAATATTATTTATTTTTTAAATTTATTTTCATCATAATTTTTGTCCAACATTCACAAAAGCACTCAGAAAGGGTTTTACTTTTGATTCGATTCATTTTTTGTGTGTAGAAAAATAATAATTTATGCGAGTCATATCCATCCATATTAATATTTAAATTGCTACCAGAAATCCGCTCTCTAGTAATGACCGGTTCAATTCAAGTGATATCGGGCCCTCGTATTTTAAGTGGAGTATTTGTATAGCTAGTCCTGAATTAAAGCATTTGTTGTTCAGTCTTCGTCGTCGTAACTTTGCAAAAGATGCTGACGGACCTGAAACATAGTACGGTATAATTATGTAGGTGCGCCATGTAATGTTTATGAATAAAACAGTAGTTTAGGGGCACTTCGTGTATTATTATAAATTAAAAAGTGTTTACATTTATATCAGCTGACTGTGATCACAGTCAGTCTCGCAAAGCAATGGCTGCCTCTCTATCGATGTTCTAGAAGTTCCTCAGTTCATTCCAAACATGAATAACATAATCGTCTGTACTAAAACAAATGCACTCAGTGTCACTGACCGTTTATTGACACTACATGAAAGAGTATTGGAACATTCATAATAGCCTGTACTTGCGTTTCGTTACACGCATTTGACAATAATCAAACACTATTACATTGTACTAACCTAACCACAAAATAAAATTTTTGTTAAAACCCGCGACACAATGGATCGATTTTCATGAAACATAGCTTAGAACACGCCCGACTAACTCAGCTTTCAAACAAAAAAAAGCTAAATCTAAATCGGTTCATGCGTTCGGGAGCTACGATGCCACAGACAGACACACAGACAGACACACACACAGACAGATAGACACGTCAAACTTATAAC
Organism: Leguminivora glycinivorella; assembly: GCF_023078275.1. NCBI lineage: Eukaryota > Metazoa > Arthropoda > Insecta > Lepidoptera > Tortricidae > Leguminivora > Leguminivora glycinivorella. The sequence continues at coordinate 53,304,697 of NC_062998.1, forward strand.
ACCCCGTCGTTTTTGCGTTGGGGGTTAAAAATAGGTAGTATATTTAGGTAGGGTTTTGGGCTTCGCCTCAAATTGTTACCCACGCCACTCGCCTTTTTTGGCCACTTTTAAACGCCAGTTGCATTGAAATACTATAAAAACTGTATTGTTTAATATATAAATAACATTACTTAACCAAATTTTCTTCGTTTTCTTGGTATACGTATATTTCGTTTTTGTTGAAAAATTACACATGTCTTTGATTATTTTTAATAAGGTACACATTTCTTCCTGGGACCATTAAAATTTATCCAATTGTTCATAATAACGATTTAGACTAAATACTACTAGAAAACATAGTATGGAAATAATACGTAAGCGACGTTTAAAATAGTTTTTTTTATACTTATATAAGACAAAAGTAGGGGACTGTCTGAAAAGAGGATCTCACTCATACAAGCATGGTACACGTTCGCCTACACGAGCTCAGACTGTGCGTAGGAACGCGCTTAGACCCCCCCCCCACACACACACATCTAGCGTCGGGTCGGGCCAACTGTGGCAAAGCCTGACGCCGCGTCGGCGTTTGTTTTCATACTTATGTTACGTTACCGACCACATAGAGTACCAATATTGTAAATTTTGTGCGCGGTACAAACCACCAGTGCTTGGGGCGCGAGGAGCGGGAGGAGAATGTGTTTAGCGCGCTGCGATTGGTCGTTTCAAGGACGGCGGGCAGTCGCGCCAGATGAAAAGGGACAGAAGTATGACTGTCCATCTACTGTCGCGTAAGTAGCCAGTGTAAGTTGACCTATGCCGGCTCTGAATAAATTATAAATATGACTTATTTGTGGAATGTAATGCCGTCTGTTTTTAAATTTGAGCTTCTTGTTACCTTTCCACACCATTTCACACTACAGGTGGACATCTTTAAGGCATCAAAATACCCTTTTTCAATTTTTTTATTGCGAAAAACACGCGCTGCTTTTGGGTTGGTTACTTGGTCGCTACTGATCGGGCACGGCGAGCGCCCGCGCTTATATCACTGCAAATACTAGTAAGGCTGGTGACCGCGAGTCGTCTTGTAATGGATGTCTATAGGGGTTGGTCTGTGTTACCGACTGATGGCAGTACAAACCAGAAAAAAAAATTGTCCGTGTGACAGCACTTACCTCTTCAGTTGAATGGTCCTTGTAAGTCCGTTTTCTGCGCATGAGTGGTTGCAAACAGGTGAGAAAACCGGCGTATACAAGCAACAGGGCGGTTAGCCACACCACAGTTATTACCACCACCTGGAAGTATATTAAAGTAGGGTTAATTTTCATTTTATTAATATACACTGAGAGAAAATACAACCAGTTTTCATGTTCGTTCAACAAGTTTTTTGGTTAAAATAGCGCCTACGTGCTCTTTGGTTCAAACAACAAGCTACTTGTCATTTGAATCGGCAATATATTTGAATCAACAAGTCGATTTTATAAAAACAACCTGACACATATTGTTTTAAACATACGTTTGGCTGATTCAAACGGATAAACCGCAACAAGTCGAACTTGTTAAATTCACAATGCAAATTTCTCTCAGTGTACCGCACCGCGGTATACGGCCAATTTAATAGGGTTTGATTTTGGAGTATGAAATCTTATAAATAGCTTTTCCGCGGCTTCGCCCGCGTACGACACGTGTCTCTTTCAAAATTTCGAATAAAATAGCTTGCGGATCTACATCTTACTAATCTTGCCTTCCCATACAAACTTTGGACCCCCCTTTCACCCCCTTAGGACAGGTCATGAATGTTGAAAATCCTTTCTTAGTGCTGCTCTACATTAAATAGAAAATAGATTTTAAAATAACTTCTGTCCATTTTTTTCTTATAATTATCTGATGCTTTATTTCGGGCATGGTATAATAGTATTTTATGCAACTGGTGGTTAAAAGAGGTCAAAAAAGGTGAGTGGCGTGGGTAACAATTTGAGGCGAAGCCGAAAATTGTTAATAAAGACGCCACGAGCATTTTTTGACTCAGTTAAACACCGTTGCATACAATACTTTTTCTACGACCAAGCACTTATTTTGAATGAAAATTAAAAATCAACAAATACCTACTTTCAGTCATCTTAGTTATCTAGTGGACCGCCTACCATTTTGAATATGCAGTTTGAGTGCAAACATGAAAATAAAACTGTCTATGGTATGGTTCTTTGAAGCCTGGCCACTAAGACGAATCGAGCCGAGTTGAATCGAGTTCTCATACATTTGAATGCGATTCGACGCGTCGCCAATGAACGCAGCAGAAAACGAAGGAGTCTCGACTCTGCGAATTGGTTTGTTAAGTTGGTAGCAATGTATTTACTGAACTGTAACAGCTATATCGTGCTACTGCTACTAAATGTTTTCAGGGTATAGACTAGATAGACTTGTCCTGACATCTTTTATGTAGGGTTTTAAAGTTCTATGCACGACCTTGTAATTCACGAATAACAGTACGGGAGTAGAAAAAATATTTTATTTTCAGAACAGTTAAGTTCCCTATTGATGGCGCCACCTATGTGTGGTGTAGTGTATGTAGATCTTCTTATACATATTTAATCTATGGTTAAATCATTATTTTTTCTTATTTTTCAGGCAGTCTTTGATATAGACCTCCAGGTGGCGCCAACACTCGCATTTCTTTTAGTCTTCTCCAGTCTACTTTTTTTATATGCGATGGGAGGCAAACGTGCAGACAAGTCGCCTAATGATAAGCGATCACTGCTGCCCATGGACACCAGAAACACCAAAAGTGTCCGGCCTTTAATTCATAATCTTTATTTGTTTTTAAAAAGGGTTAACATAATAAGTGTTATTTTTGTGTCCCAACTTTATGGCTGGTTTTGATAGCATGCAAAATATACTATACACCTACTAACTAAAGACATATGTAACTCCGTATAGACGGATAAAGCCAAAGAAAAAAACGTACCTCAAAGCCCTAGAGAAAAAGATACGGTGGCCTAGATGGCGTTACACCTTTGGGGAGCGCTCGGCTATGATGGCGCTAATATTAATATTTGACATTTTAACACATATCAAGCTAACAATACACCATGTTTCACTTAACACTAAAAACCTGAAAACCGTTTGTTCAGAATCGAGAGTAGAATCGATTGAGCTATATATATCTTGATGGGGGTAATGTTTTTATTTAAATTAGTATGATTATTTATTTTTTCGTGCCTATTCTATTGTACTCGTAATACAACATTGTGTATATCGCATTGCTAGAGGTTGTTTACCTTTTTCAGTATTTAGGGGTATTAATACTGGCTGGTTACTTGGGCGATTATTTTTTCCACTACGAGTTTGACGTTGTTTGTCAGTTTAATCTTAATGTTTATCATAAGTCATAACAAATTGAACTCGTACCTAATTACAACCTTGTCATTCTGAATATTGGGTTTAAATTTGCTCCAATTTGAAGTTTACTGTGACAAAGCTTTAAAGTGTTTTACAATGACATCTTAGCTGTCTATTGGTAAACCTTATGTCGTTGCAGTAACGTACACAAATAAATAGTTTTATGGTTTATGATGGTAGTTAGCAATTATTTTATTGAGTGTAGAGCTAAAAGTCAAGTAGAGCTGTACAGAAATCTAAAAATTCAATTTAAAAAAAAAAGTAACCATCAGATTAAAAGATGAATACTCTAGATGAGTTTAAAAAAGTAAAATCTGTTGGGGTGTCTGAGATTTTAGTGATACCGGAAACACGTTGTATAAGCAAATTGCCAAAACGGAGGTTCAAAAGTTTTAAGCCTGTGTCGAGAGATGGCAGTCTATGCACTGTGGCAGTTACTGCATAGGGCAGTCTATGCAGTAACTCTCTATAATACTCGATCCTCTTTGCTACTAAGATGGGTGGACTTACTTTAATGACGGTTGTGTTCCTCGTCTCGTACTTGCACTCGCACCGCGGGCAATACTCGGCCTCTCGGCCTTTGAAGTCGCCGAGACGCGGCAGCACCACTTCTATGCAGTTGCTGTAAACCAAATACATTCACCAAAATGACGACTACATAAAAAAAAGGCATTCTGTTTAGTCAGTCGGTTAGATCGCTCAAAAATACTGAACACATATTTTTCGCTTTTTCTAATTAATGAAAAAATACAAAGACATAGAGCATCAAAGTTCCGGAGTGGGGGCTTGTGACGTCACTTCTAAGTAAAAATTGTACCTAGGCGTGACGTCACGCGAAACTTCAACGCACTGTACCGTCGTCATTTTTCGTTACGAGAAAAAAGAAAAAATACGTGTATACAATTCTTTGATATTCTAACTGACGGTGTAATTAGTTTTTTTTAGTCGTCTCGCCTATTATTGGTCATTATAATAGCAGATAAATTCATAAAATTTCACTTGTAAATAAATAACCGTAACCGTTTTTTCACGAATACCGGGCCGGACCAGCCACGGACCAGCGCTCGACCAAAAATCGTCATGGAAAGGGCCACTAGGAAAACACAAAGCCAGTCTGACCAAAAAGAGTAGAAATTAATTAGTTTTTTTGCGAAAAATTCATTTTTGGCACAAGCTTTTATCGCCGACTGTACCTTTCTTTCAACAGTCATCTACTGCTCTCCGAGACTTCTAAAAACCCCTTACTCGATGGGGTTACGACGTTTCATAACAGAGTTCCTATGACATGACCAACTTTCTGCTCCATCATCAGATCAGCTCCATGATACCATGATATTGCATTGTCATGTGATTTACATATGTGTGCAAAATTTCAGCTCAATCGGAAACCGGAAAGTGGGTCAAATTTAGATTCTACTTTTTGACCCCAACTATATAACGTACAGTCAAGTGCAAAAATACGTATCGAAATAATCGTCTCATAAATATGGTACTACGCTCTTATTACACCGGACTAAAATGCTATAGGGCATATTTTTGAGTAAGATGTGTACACTCATATTTTTAAACTTGACTGTACTAACAAGGCAAGTTGAATAAAAGCTTGTAAAAGGTGGCAACATCGTACTGTCGTCCCGTTTTCTCACACATAATTAATTTCATAAAGATACTACAATGTTGCTACTTCTTAATTTTTAACCCCCGACGCAAAAACGATGGGATGTTATAAGTTTGACGTGTATGTCTGTCTGTCTGTGGCATCGTAGCTCCCGAACGGATGAACCGATTTAGATTTAGTTTTTTTTTGTCTGAAAGCTGAGTTAGTCGGGAGTGTTCTTAGCCATGTTTTATGAATATTGGTCCACTGTATCGGGTTATTTTTTTCAAAATTTTAATTTTGTGGTTAGGTTTTTAGTCTTTTTGGTCACTGTAAACACTGTCTGCCGTTACATTGTTAGAAGATAATGTCACAGAATGTAGTAGAGACCTTGTATTTGAACATGTTAGTACCTCAGATATAATTAAGGCATTTCAATCAATTAATGTTAAAAAAACTTGTGACCTCTGGGGAGTCTCTGTCCATGGTGTTAAATCTTTAATAGAAATTGTAGCGCCTGACTTGGTAGTTATCTTTAATAACAGTGTTGATTGTGGTGAGTTTCCTGATCTTATGAAACACAGTAAAGTCATTCCATTATTTAAATCTGGTAGCACATCCGACCCCACTAATTTTAGACCGATATCAGTGTTACCGACATTCAGCAAAATTTTTGAAAAATTAGTGTTATTTCAGCTATTGCAACATTTTAACATCAATAATCTAATGCACAATAAACAATTTGGTTTTACACGGGGTCGCTCAACAACCGATGCTGGTGTTGAGCTAATCAAACAGATTTTCGATGCCTGGGAGGAGTCACAGGATGCCTTGGGTATCTTCTGTGATTTATCTAAGGCTTTCGATTGCGTCTGTCATGAAACACTGATCAGGAAATTGCACTACTATGGAGTGCGAGGATCGGCACTGAATTTAGTCAAATCTTACTTACACGATAGAATACAAAGGGTCGACGTGAATGGACAGCGCTCACCGGGGTCACTAGTCTCTATGGGTGTACCGCAGGGATCAATATTGGGGCCTTTCCTGTTCCTTATCTACATTAATGACCTGCCATATCTTGTAAAGACCCACCATGATATAGTATTGTTTGCAGATGATACTTCCCTTATTTTCAAAGTCAAACGTCAGCAACAAACTTGTGAAAATGTAAACAATGCTATTTCCGAAGTAGTTAATTGGTTTAGTGTTAATAACTTATTGTTAAATGAGAAAAAGACTAAATGTATTAAGTTTGTAACGAGTAATGCTAAAAATGAACAAGCAAGTGTCGTTGTGAAGGATGAGGAATTGGAACTGGTAGATAGTACAGTTTTTCTTGGCATAACTTTAGATTCTAAACTTCAGTGGGGTCCCCATATTGCTACCCTCTCGAATAGACTGAGCTCTGCAGCATTTGCAGTGAGCAAGATCCGTCAGTTAACAGACGTGGAAACAGCTCGATTAGTTTATTTTAGTTACTTTCACAGCATTATGTCATATGGTATTTTACTATGGGGCAGTGCTTCAGAGATAAATACCATATTTGTTCTGCAGAAGAGGGCTATTCGAGCAATATACAAAATGAACCATAGAGACTCACTTAGAGATAAGTTTAAGGACATTAATATAATGACAGTGCATTGTCAATATATTTATGAGAATATTATGTATGTACATAAAAACATTTGTAAATTTAAGAAAAACTGTGATGTACATAATATAAACACTAGAAATAAGCATAAGCTTGCAGTGCCCTTCACTCGGCTCCATAAAATTAAAAAATCATTCATGGGTAATTGTGTAAGATTTTATAACAAACTTCCTAATGCCATCACTGAACTGTCTTTTAATCGATTTAAACATTATGTAAAGCGTATACTGATCTCTAAAGCCTACTATAGCACACAAGACTACATGAATGATGAAACACTGTGGGATACAAGTATTGCTGAAAACCATTAATTATATAGCTTATTAATGATGATATTGATAATTCAATGTATTTTTACACAATTTTTTTGACATTTAGAATTTATTCTAGAAGTTTTTATACTAGTATTTTTTTATACAATTTAGATTGATATCATTTTATTAAATCAATGTAGTTTTAAAACAATATTGTTTATTGCACCAATAAATTGCTCTGATATTTAGAATAAGATGAATATTGTACACTGTTGACAATTTAAAAGTGCTTATTGTAAGCCTATTTGAATAAAGAATATTTTGATTGATTGATTGATTAAACCTCTTACTAGACGGGATGACGAAATAAAATATATCTTTGGTCAAAATTGGATACAAATTGTCCAAGATAGAGATGAGTGGAAAACCCTGGAGCAGGCCTTCACCTGCGAAGACATTTCTTGCAAGATATTTGCTATTTTATTTTATTTGATTAACAGTTTATTCGACTTTTCAATAATCGGGTTTGAGATTTTGTCATAAAAAAAAAAGCCTTTTATTAAATAAATAATAACAATCTAGTGTTACAGTTTCTTTTCTTTAATGATTCGGTTCTGTTGCAAGAACCCCAGTTTGGGCATAGGCCTCCTCCAAACGGTTTCATCTCTCTCTGTCTTGGGCCACTTGTATCCACGAAGGGCCAGCGATTTTGATGATGTCGTCTACCCGTCTTTGATATTTTGTTACAATTACTGATTATTTTAGGCAGCGTACCCACTTAGGGTCCCCCCACATCTAGCGTCTCGCGAGCGTCGCGTTGGGCCAACTGTATGGAAAAAGACGTCGTCGACGCGGCGTCAGGCTTTGCCCATACAGTTGGCCCGACGCGACGCTCGCGAGACGCTAGATGTGGGGGGACCCTTATCGCGTGTCTCGCGACGCGCAACGGACGTCTCCGCCACGCCGCCTGAATACACACGGCGTGGCGGAGACGTCCGTTGCGCCCCGCAAGACATGCGTTTTATGAGTGTGTATGGTAGCTTAGATAGTTCTTATAAGTAAATATAGAATCTCTAAACCTAAACCTACATACCATTTGTTCGGCGGAACATCTGCTATATACAGCTTGCGCTGCGGACTGGCTGTGCTGTTGAACACCATAGCGGGGCTGGGACACACGCATCTGCATCGCTTGTCTTCGTACACTTGACCCTGGAGGAATAAGTTTAATTCAATTCATTTACGAGTATTCATAACAAAAGTTACATGTCAATAAAATGATATTTACAAAAATTACAATTACATTTGCCTATTACTATATAATCGATGAGCTGACGATGTAACCCAGGCAGCAGGGAAACAGTGGATGACGCTAGGGACACCTGGAAAGAGATGGAGGAGGCCTTCACCCAATGAGGGGTTCATCAGAAGAAGAACAGACAAGAACACAAGACATGTAAAAAAAAAAGATGAAAAAATGGCTTTTTTTTATTATTACTATATAATAATTCGATAACACTTACATACAATAGGGATGACGACTACATAAAAAATAGCATTCTGTTTAATCAGATCGTCCAAAAATACTGAACACATGTTTTTCGCTTTTTCTAATTAATGAAAAAAATAGAAAGATATAGAGAAACAAAGTTCTGGAGTGGAGGCTTGTGACATCACTTCTAAGTAAAAATTATTGTACCTAGGCGTGACGTCACGAGAAACTTCAATGCACTGTACCGTCGTCATTTTTCGTTTACGAGAAAAAAAAATACGTGTCTAAAATTCTTTGATAATCTAACTGACAGACTAATTAGTTTTTTTTAGTCGTCTCGCCTATTACTTTGATTCATAAATTCGTCTATTGAATAAAATATTTAATAAAAATATACTTTGAGCTTATTTATAAAATATATTATAGGTTAATTCCGTTGATTTTAGATTATTGGGCAAACGATTATACATTCTAGGACCAATGTACCACACATATTGTTCAGACTTTTTAAGTCTGTGGCTTTCACATTATCCGATCCGATATTGGACATCGGAAGGATTTCAATGGTAAAAATCCAAGATGGCGCCTGTAATGTATGGGATATCGGTCCTACATTCGATATTTGATTGAATAATGTGAAAACGCACTTAGGGAGGAGATTATTACTATTTCAGGAGTTAGGAAAGTATGACTCGGAAAAGTCATGATTTTTAAAGTTTGAAATAGGCTGGGGGCAGGTGTGTACCAGGGCACCCCAGCCATAATTCTAATTACCTTTTTAAGTATATATAAATACTTTGATAAATACATACATACTTTGATATATTAGAACAATATAGCAGTAATAGCTAAAGGAAAATTAATATAAGGAAAACATAGATTAATAAATTAAAGTTTATGTTTATTATTAGTATTTACATAATTCAGTGTGATATTGAACAGTCTCATTTTAAACATAGGGAGAAATATACTTTTTATGTCTTAGACTAGTACTAGATTGTTAAAGGGCATTGGTTTCATTGCAATTTGCACATTAACTTAATTTCTGCCCTTTACCAACATTTTCTAGATTTTAAAATGGAAATGGTGTCAAAGTACCTAAATCTCAGAATACCTAATTGTTTAAGAATAGCATATCCTTAACAAACTTAAACTTAAAACTAGGTATCTGTTGTCTAAACACCCAGGTTTCAAAATACCTAAACCAATGGCTACCTATACTTATGGTTACTTAATGGAAAAGACCTTATTATTATATAGAATTACATATTGCAAATAAAATTAATTTCAGCAAAGTAAAGAAAAATATAGAATATCTTAAATTTCATTTCTTTTCATTTTCATTTATTTATTCATAACAATGTACATTGTGTTGAATATTACATACTAATAAGAATAATACTTATAAAGCTACCAATATCTAAGCCATGATTCAAAATTGACGATAGTTAATTAATTAGGTACTAAAATATGTCAAAAACATGTATGTATGTATGTCAGTCATAAAATTAAATTATATAATGATAGAGGTATTACAAATTCGTGTAATATATAGAATGTCATCAATTTTGAATTATGTTGTAGGTGAATTAAGCAGTACAATAAGTTACGATCTAATTAAATAAATAAAGAAGAATGCCTTCTTGGAGTTCAATATTTACTTGTGGTGGAATGTTATTAAAATGTAATATTATCAAAATAATGTACTTACCAACGTTCCTAAAAAGAGAGACCAAAGAAACAATGTATTTGTTATCATTTTGAACCATTAAAAAATTAAAATAAAGTTGTAAACTTCAAGCAACAACAGTTCTTTCTTCTAAATAGGTAGCACAAGTTGAGTTCGGCCATACAACTATATACTGTTTTTATTCATAAGCCAAAACTAAAGGAATTGATAAATCTTTACATGTTCACGAGGTTTCAGGGCTAGTTTTTCGATTACATTTTTATGCAATATCGCACACAACACGGCAGCTCAGCCAACGGCAGCCAACAGGTACAATACAACTGTCAAAATGACAGTGACAGGGCAGCAGTATACAGCGGCGTTCAGATTTTATTAATTTACTGCTGAGGTTTTACAAATAAGAAAATAAAACTCAGTGATTATAATCGCTTTGATAAGCATAATTGTCTTTAAATATTAAACATTATCCATCCAATTTAGCACTTATTCTGGTTTAATGTTTTAAGACACAAAACTTCTAACTTTAATGCTCAGATTGAGAAGAAAACTCTTCAGTTTGTTCTTAATTGATAATATGAAAATTATGTAAAACATTAAAGAGCTAAACTGTTTGTGATGAATGAACAGCAAGAAATAATTTAAAGATATGCACTTGTAAACACAAATTTAACCAGCAAAATAAAACGCATTCAAAACTTATCATATGACATTATGGTGTCCCTTATCTGTGGTTTTGATTGTCATGATTGTCATAAATCCATAATCTGTGGTACTAAAGGGCTGCTGACGGATGATGTTTTGAAGTGGGTAGAAGCCAAATGTGTTATTTTTGTGATGAGTGTTCGTGTCATTTTTAAGGTAAATACGATTTATTTTCACTGTACCCTAACCTCTTTAAAAGGAGATGTATATTATGCTTACATTGCGGCGGATGGCGACGTATTGGCCCGCGCGCCGAGGAGCTGCCTAGGTGGCATTTTCGATGTCAGATATTTTAGAATATTCTGGGTTTTGATCATAACACTATTATGTTAGCATGTTTGTCGTGTAGATTACGATGCAAAGTGCAAACATAGTAGATTTGTATGGGTTTGGTATGGATGTTTTGAGGTGTTGCGTGGTTACGGCGAGGGAACTCCAGTGTTGTGGAGATGGGCCCTACGCTGTGAGAACATGCAGCTGCGATCGCAGATGTCATAGGTTACTTTGTACGTACATTTCTTTATCCAATTACGAGGGCCTTGAGTTAGTCACTGGCTAATATTTAGTGTGGATACATACCTATTTGTTATATATATCTGCTTGGCGATGGTCGGCTCTTGCGTGTACTAAAACAATAACATTGCCTGAACCCTTTTGACAGAACACATTTGAAAACAGCTGAGCTTTTCCACTGATATCAATACCCATCAGTATTTATGAAAATGTGTGTAAATACTTACTATTTTAATAAATTTCTGCTGAGAAAAAACGAAAAACTATAATCCTAATAAATATTGTACCATTCTAAAATACTATTGAGATTTAAACATGCCAAATAAAATGATTAGAGACCTGGGACTTGTATGGTTAACTATAGAGCATGATGAGATATAGTTTTATTCATCAATATTTTATATACAACATAAATACACATAATTATTACATTCACTAACAATTGAAATCTAAATTTCAATTTAATTGTTAGAGCCACAAAAAAAGTCATGGGACATTTTTCTCAATAACTGGCCCCCAAAGATGTAACTCAGCAACACGTCAATAAATTAACAAATATTTACAAGTTTGCAAAAGACAGTTGAGGGTCTTTAGCCATGAAGTTAGTTAAAATTTAATAATATAATTATGTATGTATGACATTGCAATGCCCTGCCAAGGCCCACATGACTCTGAATGTACCTAGTTGTTAAGATCTGTACAACACAATGGTTGCAATAAATAAATGACTAAAAAAAAATTGTGCAGTAGTCCCTTGGGCATATTCGGGAAAAAATATTCAAAAACTTTTTTTTCTTAGGTAAACCTAATGTTTTTCCTACTCAGAATCACGAGCCCTTTCTATCCTACTAGGCAGAAAGTGTCCCAAATTATATTTTCCACTTCGTTACTATTTTTCAAACACTTGCGAAAATGCCCCCTTATCACTATAAGAATGCTGTTACTTGGGACAGAATAGATGTCACTACTGCTACTGCTGTAGTAACTGGATTCAGTATGTGTTGAAAGCCAGAATACATTTTCTGCATAATGTACGGTCACGGACTTTAATTGTTGATCCACTTCTAGCTCATTTTATACTGGACACATCACAGTTAAGCATAGTTAAGCTATGACGTTCCACTATAAAATGAGCTAGAAGTGGATCAGCAATTAAAGTCCGTGACTGTACCTGGGGCCCATTTCTCGAAGCTACAAGTTACAATTGGTAGGTAGTCAAAGAGACTTCCGCTTGTAACTTGTAACTTTCAGTTTTGAGAAATAGGCCCCTGGTGTGATGAAGTGTGTCATTTAATTTCAAACTGTGGTATTCAAAAAATGCTTGTGTATGCTTTAAAGTTGAATATATAAAAATACTAGCGTTTGCCGGCGGTTTCGCTCGCGTTAGAAAGAGACAAAAAGTAGCCTATGTCACTCTCCATCCCTTCAACTATCTCCACTTAAAAAATCACGTCAATTCGTCGCTCTGTTTAGCCGTGAAAGACGGACAAACAAACAGACACACATACATTCCCATTTATAATATTAGTATGGATTATAATCTGAAAGATAATCAACCTTATAGCAGAATGGTTTTACACGAAGTTATGATACAAAAATGACAGTTTTTGTCATTAAAAATAAAGATTCCGCATAACATGACTTCACAAGAGCCTTGTCCCGTATCTGTCACGGGAAAGACATTGACTCTGTACCCTCTGTACCAAATGTGTGATAGCATTCTAGGGGTTAAGTACATACATACATACATACTGTCACGCCTGTATCCCATGAAGGGGTAAGCAGAGCACATCAAACTTCTCAAGTTTCAGTGCCACTCTTGGCAAATAAGGGGCTGAGTTAAGTGGTAGTAGGGTGGGTGGTGGTAGGGGTTAAGTGTCATGCTGCAACAGTATATTACCTAAAAAAACAGCTAACAGTAGTAGTAGTTATACGATACTACAAGCACAGTATAATATAGGTAAAGAGTACTATCATACAGTATGGTCACTGCCGCTCCGCGCTGAAAGTGCCGCCTACCCTCTCGGTTACTTCACAGTTATCGCCTGTCAAAAACGCGAACAGTCGACCTGTCATATCTCACTCATACAAGCATGGAACGCGTTCATTTACACGAGCTTAAAATGTGTGCTAGGAACGCGCCTCTTTCATATATTTGATCGCCAGTGTCCGAGATGTTATGTATGTATATGCTATGCATGGCGATTTTTTGGTAAACTCTACCAGCCAGCTCCAGATATCAAGTTGAAATTTGTATGAAATTACTTTGCGTTCTTGTGGATAAAATGCAATTTTGTTATCTGTTTTCGAATAGCAAAGTAAGCCTTTACCAGTTGGTGTGGTGAAAAATATTTTATGCCGTGCACAAAGTAAAGCACCACATAATTAGAAGAAAAATATGGACAATACCTATTAGTTATGCTTAAACATGATATCTATTTAATAAGCCAACGAGAAAGATATAAAGTAATAATTGACCGTGACGTCACTCCTCAGTATTTCATAGTAATTCCATATTAGCAAATCGTTTTGACAGTTCTTAAAAAGAAGCTGAGTTGACTAGTAGTAAACTAGCCTATTGTTGTATTCCTAGGTGAAAACTGCATGAAAATCCGTTCAGTAGTTTTTGAGTTTCTCACAAACACAGGCAGACACCTATGGGTTTCTTTATGGGATTCAAGTTAAAAGTTTCCAAAATTCTGAAATTTTCACATAGGAAAACTTTGGAAACTTTTGTATGGACAATTGTATGGATGGAAACTTTCCATTTCATAAATTTAAATTCCCTTTATTTTTCGTGAAAGTTTCGTGAATTTTTCAAGAAATTTAAGATTTTTTTGGAAAATTTCTGCAACTTGCACATCATTATATGGGATACAGGCGTGATATGTACAGACAGACACACAGACAGGCGCCGCAGGCGACTTTTGTGTGAGAAATCTAGCAGACTTCAAATATAATAGGACTCACCTGATGTGGTTCTGAATGCCAGCTTCCAGGGGGCCCCCAATCCTTCGATATTTTAGACATATGTCCACAGGCTGTGTGGCACGTAGAAATCTCCTTGTGATTCGTGGCTGCAGCGTATTTTATAATAATTATAGGCTCAAGCTTCCGAGGAGCGAGCTAGCGGCGGTTAGGTTCAGTTTAGAAGAAGTGTGTGTGTTAACACTGAGCTTCAGTGTTGCTCGCTTTGATAAAAGCGTTCTGTTTTAGGTTTGTCCCGTTTTGAAATCTGCTATTCGACTAAGTTTTAATCGATTTAAAATTAAGACATAAAAAAATGTAATACTTGTGCGTACTCATAAAAATACGGAACATATACCGCCGACCATAAAATAATGCGTTATTTTATCTAAAAACTAGAAAAAACTATGCTAACTTAGGGCTAAAACATGTAATGCTCTACCTAAGTAATGCCTATTCAACAGGCAAAGGGCAGACCTTAACGACAGGTCGCTTAGTAAGAGTATTACCGATGCGTACAGTTACGACTCTGGTAATACCGTCGGCGCCGGGATGCAATTGATGCACGCGCGCGAGACGCCATTGCAATGGTGGTAGTGTGTTATCTATCAACACGACTACAGAACCCTCTCGGAGGGACGTGTTAGTATTGTCGTGGAACCATTTACCTCTTGGTTGTAGCTGGTGTAAATATTCTACGCTCCAGCGTTTCCAGAAATGTTGAACGGCTTGTTGAATAACCTGCCATCTCGCGAGGCGGTTTGGATTGTCGTTAGACAAGTCAAATTCAGGTAAAGACGTTAATGGTTCCCCGATGAGGAAATGTCCAGGAGTAAGGGGTAATGGATCAGTGGGATCATTACTAAGTTGACACAGGGGTCTTGAGTTCAAGACGGCTTCAATTTGACAAAGTAGAGTGTTAAATTCGTCCTGTGTCAGTTTCAGTGTGCCTATGACACGATGTAAGTGTCGTTTCAGACTACCTACGGCTCGTTCGACGAGGCCGGCAAAGTGCGACGCATACGGAGGGTTAAATTGCCAGGTGATTTGCATGTTAGTCAGCTGGTCATTTATAGTAGTCTGATTGGACTCGTTTCGTAGAAACGTATAGAGTTCAGATAGATACCTGTCACAACCTACGAAGTTCCGTCCGCAGTCGGAACGAATAGTTTTACAATACCCGCGTCGGGATATGAACCTACGCAATGCGTTTAGAAAGGATTCGGTTGATAAATCAGGGACTAGTTCCAAATGGGTTGCCTTCGTCGATTGGCAAACGAATACACACACGTATGATTTGAAAATTTTCGCGTTGCGAAGTTTACTTGATTTAAGGAAGAAGTGTCCCGCGAAATCAACTGATGTGTTTAAGAAGGGACGAAGTGATCGAACCCTAGTAGTAGGCAATTGAGCCATTGACGGCTGTGGCGCAACAGGTCGAGCGCGAATACATGATATACAGCGTCGCGTACGCATACGTACTGCATCGCGAGCACACAGGATCCAGTAGGTCTGTGCGAGGGCAAACTGCAAAGTTTGAGGTCCCACATGTAACTGTGTTTTATGATAGAAATCTATAAGCAGATTTGTAAAATGATGTTTCTTAGGAAGCAGAATCTGATGTTTGGCATCATACGGTACATTAGCCCGATTTATTCTACCGCCGACCCTGAGGAGTCCGGCATCGTCCAAGAAAGGCTTCAGTTTTTGAAGACGTTTGGTACATCGGTCGTCGTCTTTGAGACGAGAGATGTCTTCAGGAAAGGAATCACTTTGGACAAGTGATATTATTCGACTGAGAGCTTGTTTCGTTTCAGGAACAGTTACATGTTTAGTCGTAGGATTCTCATTTTTACGACATTTGTTTATGAATCGTAATACATAAGCAGTGACGCGTAGTAACCTTGGAAGCGATGAGAATCGCTCAATGAACTCTAAGCTATTAGGTTCATTGATTTGAGTGAGAAGAACATGCTTGCGACGTTCTTCGTCGGTGTGGCATATGACGTTAGTCTTAGGCCACTCAGACTCATTTTTGCTGAGCCAAGCAGGTCCCGTAAACCATAATTGATGGTTCAACTGAGATGGGAGAACACCACGAGACGCTGGGTCTGCCGGGTTATCTGCGGACTGAACGTGGTGCCACTGTGAGGCAGGCACGTTGCTTGTTGTCTCCGCTATGCGGTTAGACACGTATGTCCGCCATTTGTCTGGAGACGAACGCAGCCAGGCAAGAGTTATAGTGGAATCGGACCAAGCGTAGACTTGGTCGAACGATATTCTACTGCTGTAAGCAGTGATGACCTTTTTTATCAATTTTGATAAGAGATGAGCTCCGCATAGCTCTAATCGAGGTATTGTTCGGCGTTTCAGAGGCGCAACTTTAGTTTTACCTATGAGTAGGTGTGTGCTAATAGCACCGTTTGGATCGACAACACGAATGTAGACGCAGGCAGCATATGCCTTTTCAGATGCGTCTGAAAAGCCATGAAGTGACACTTGATGTGTGCTGGGAAGCACATGACGAGGTAACGCGATGTCTTGTAATAACGGCAGTTCGTCGATGAACCGAAACCACAAGTCGCTGATATTCTGTGGAGGAACAGCATCCCATCCTGAGCCTGATGCCCATAAAAGTTGGATTAAATGCTTTACGAAAACAGTCACTGGACTGAGAAACCCGAGAGGATCGTAAATCTTAGCGATTTCCGCTAACATTATACGTTTCGTACATTTGCGTGAGCCGTTAGCTACTTTATCCGTTTGGTAGGTAAAAGTATCAGATTTAGGGTTCCATTTAAGCCCTAAGACCTTGACCGAAGTGTCAGTGTCAAGTGCCGACAAAATAAGAGCATCATCATGATTGGAAGCATCATCGTTTAGATGCGACAGAAACTCGGAACTATTACTGGTCCATTTGCGGAGTTCGAACGTCCCTGCTTTACAAATGGAGGTCAGCTGATGCTGAAGAGTGAGAGCATCTTCAACCGTATCAGCTCCAGTAACGACGTCATCAACGAATACTTCGTTGAGAAGTACTTGCGAGGCAAGTGGAAAGTTAGCAGCTTCATCAATTGCTAATTGACGAAGTGTGCGTAAGGCCAGAAATGGCGCGGAAGCAACGCCGAATGTGACAGAGCACATACGATATTCCTTGACAGGATCGTGGGGAGAAAATCTCCAAAGAATCCGATGGAAGTCTCGGTGTTCTTTACAAAGACCGATGTAGCGATACATCATTTTGAGATCAGCCGTAAAAACGACTTTGTGAAGTCTATACCTCAGAAGAATATCAGAAATGTCTTGATGTAATTTCTGACCAGTGAGGAGATTATCGTTTAGAGAACGACCAGACGTAGTCTTGCATGACGCATCGTAAACGATACGATATTTCGTAGTAGTAGAAGACTTAACGATAATATGATGAGGCAGGTAGTAGGGAGAAGTGCCAGGACTCGCTAAGTCGCTGACTGGTTCCATATGTCCCAAGTCTAAATATTCTTGGATACATTTATTATAGTTCTCACGTAAGGCAGGGTCGCGAGACAGGCGTGCCTCTAGTTTAGTTAAACGTGAGAGAGCTATAGCACGAGAATCACCCAAAGGCGGAGCGTTTTCCTTGAAAGGTAGGGAAACTGTATATTTCCCATTTTCATCTCGTGTGTGAGTTTCGACGAAAATCGACTCACAGCGCAACTCATCTTTCGTAAGATGTGGGTACTCTGGTATGGATTCCAATTCCCAGAATCGTTGCAGTTTCGTGTCAAGTTGACAAGTGCTCAAATTGACACTAAGGCATTTCATACTGTCATATGAAATTCTACCACCAATCACATAACCAAAAACAGTGTTGATGGCTACGGGTGTGCCCGGAGGACCTATAATATTATCTCGTAACAGTATGCTGTCGAGATGATCATTACCCAGTATCAGTTCAACAGGTCGCGTTGAGCGCAGTTCTGGGTCCGCTAGATTAAGATTTTGGAGGTGTTCGAACCTCTGGATATTCCCAATTGATTGAGGAATATTAGCCGTGTAGCGTGTAAGGCTCGGTAGAATAAAAGCTTCGATTTGAAGTTTAGGTTCGGGTTTATTGTGGGGTGTAACCTCGCACAACACGTAACCACGAGGATGAACATCGCCAGCAATGCTGGTGAGCGTAGTGCCAGTCACAGAGTACCGTGGCAGGCCAAGACGCTGGACGCACGACTCAGAAATGAGCGTGGTCTGCGCTCCTTGATCCACAAGGGCGCGAACGGACCGCGGCGTGTAAGGCCCCTGGTTCAGGGGTCGTAAATTTACAAGCGCAGTCGTGAGTAAGACTGTACAGTTCTTACCAGAAGGTTGCCCCGTAGCTCCATGTAATGGAGTGGGCGTGGAGGATTCCGCTACTGAGCGCAACTCAGGGGAAGAAGGTGACTCCGTAGTCAGTAAGACGTTTGGAGTAGGCACGTCTTCATGTAATGAAGAGTGATGCTTTTGAGCGCAAACGCGGCAAGCATGGTGCGACTTGCAGTCATTAGGCTCGTGGCCAGAAAATAAACAATTGGTACAAAGTTTATTTTGTTCTACGAAATGTTTTCGTTCATTTAAAGTGAGCAAATTAAACTTCTCACATTTATATATAGGATGTGAATTATCCTTACAATATACGCATTTAAATTTATTTAAATAATCCGTTGCACTAGTAGCATGTACGCTCATAGTACGCGAATTACGCGCAAACGACGAATTCGTATTTCGCGGCGCATTATATTGCACGTCAGAGTGCGATCGAGTAAGCGACATTGCTTGTTTTCCCGCCATCGCATGGCGTGATGACGTCACCGCCGCCGGGCGGGCCGAGCCGGCCGCTCCGCCAGCGGCAGCGAGCGAGGGCGCCGCGCGCGACGCGGGCCCCGCGGAGGTACTTAACGTACGCGCGGACGCGGTCATCACTTCGGATGCCGCTAACTCCTTATCGAGAAAATCGAGTAATTCAGACACGTTGGGAATGTCATTTGAAGTTTTTAATGATAATTCAAAACGTCTACGAATATTAGGTGTAATTTTGCGTAGCAAAATATTTAAAAGTACAAAACTCCAGTCGTCAACTGGCAGCCCTAAAGATTTCAAGGCCGTTATGTTTTCATGATAGCAATTTATTAAGTTACGTAAACTTAATTGTACATTTTTCTCATTTACCGATTCACAGTCGAAAATATTATCGAAATGTTTTGTTGAAATAATTCGCTTATTTTCATAACGCGAAATTAAGACCTGTAAGGCATTTTCATAATTCACGTCCGTAACAGGAATAGATTTGATAAGATTATACGGTTCATCTTTTAAAAACAATAACAAATACCTAAAACGTTCGACATTTGATAAAGTTGTATTCTCATGAACAAGTGATTTAAATAAATCATAAAACGCATTCCATTCAGTCAAAACACCTGTGAATGTTTGCAGTGATAAGCGCGGTAAACGAATATGTGATTGCTGAGATTGCTGAGTGCAGCAACTCGCATGTGACACCCCACTAAATCCGCCGCAGACGGACGTAAGGCTTTGTTTACGCTCTTCTTTAAACGTATCTAAGGCAACTTGAACCTTAAAGTACAAGGAATCAAATTGATTTCTCACAGCTAAATTATCATCGCGGTTGAATGACTCATTCTTTGCCGATAACTTTTCAATTTTCGTTTGAACTTGGAAAAATGATTTTTTAATTGCCGCTAATTCTTTAACTCGAACTCGAAATTCGGCAACATTATCTGAACAGTCTACAATTTTTTGAATATTATTAATTGCTAAATCGCGTTCGAAAGTTAATTGTTCAATCTCCATTGCGGTCATTTTATTATTGTACTGTGAGAAATAATAAAGTTGTCACGAAATAAAATATGACTAAACTTGTAAATATGTTGTTTATGTTAAGTATTAAGATCTCTAAAATGGCTAGGTACTAGCACAATGTTAGTTAGTTAGTTAGTAAAATGTGTAATAATATAATTTGTCGCAAATTGAAAGTAAGTAAATTACAAAGATAAGATTTCCGGTCGGTAGAACCCGAGCAACAGAAATTTGAACCCTGTGCCGTACGTAATACGAGCGACAGTTTTACTCGATACTGTATTGTGACAGCACCGATTAACTTGGTTTTCTGATACGTTATATCAGAACCATAAAATTACAATTTAGTACGCAAATACTAAATGCTATATAATGTACGTTGTACAAAATGAAAGAAAGGAATTGCGACAAAATATATTTTAATTAGACCTAATAGGTATGCAATGGGCGATTCGACGCGCGCACACCTACCGCCCGCTCGACGGAAATATAAACGAATGTAATTTCGCAAAAAATGCTCAAAACCCTATGAAACTATATATAATTAGAATCGTCTCGTTGAGATCTAACTATACGTATCGGTATTTATGAGAAATATCGTCCGACGAGATCGGAAACTCGATATTTGTATTTGTAAGTGGAGGTAGATTCTCGCTAACTTACGGAACAAAGAAATTGGAAATTTTACTACAAGTTCGCACAAATATCACAAGAAAATTAATAAAATGCCAGATACCAGAGTGGTATCCGGCTCGAAAACTAATTATGTGTGAGAAATCTAGCAGACTTCAAATATAATAGGACTCACCTGATGTGGTTCTGAATGCCAGCTTCCAGGGGGCCCCCAATCCTTCGATATTTTAGACATATGTCCACAGGCTGTGTGGCACGTAGAAATCTCCTTGTGATTCGTGGCTGCAGCGTATTTTATAATAATTATAGGCTCAAGCTTCCGAGGAGCGAGCTAGCGGCGGTTAGGTTCAGTTTAGAAGAAGTGTGTGTGTTAACACTGAGCTTCAGTGTTGCTCGCTTTGATAAAAGCGTTCTGTTTTAGGTTTGTCCCGTTTTGAAATCTGCTATTCGACTAAGTTTTAATCGATTTAAAATTAAGACATAAAAAAATGTAATACTTGTGCGTACTCATAAAAATACGGAACATATAACAGTTATTTGTTTTGGTGATTATACTGAAAATTTGGACGTAGGCCCAATCAATGTAGCAAATTAACAATCGCTGGTAGCAAAGCAGTTATTTGTTTTTGTTTGTCAATGTTGACATTTACATAACATTTTATTTCTGAAAGTCATACTTTGTGTTTATCTCATCTCAACAGTTATTAAGTTACAACATTATGAAATCATGCTCCTTGCGTTGTCCCGGCATTCGGCACGGCTCATGGGAGCCTGGGGTCCGCTTTGACAACTAACCCCAAGGTTTGACGTAGGCACTAGTTTTACGAAAGCGACTGCCATTTGAATTTTAAGTATGTATTATGTTATTTAAGTATTAGTTAAAATCTTAACTGCTTATTGATTCTACTTACAAAATTTAAAGAATATTTTGAGAAGTTTATGGAGACCTGAGGCCAATAAAACTGTGACTAAATTCAAAGACCTCAGCTACTGCTCGGTCGGATAGGAAAACAAAGTAATTACTATTTACTTTAAGTGTAAGGGCTGAGTGCACGCTCATATTGGGGACCATCCCCACTCAGGCGACGCATGTCCTGAGACGCGGAACGGACGTCAGCGTTTTGTATAGGAAGGACGCGCAAGGGACGTCGCTTGGCGCGCCCCAGGCGGCGCGGTGCGCGCCAAGCGACGTGTCGCCTGGGGGCGCGTCTTACGTCCTTCCTATTCAAAATGTACTGAGGAGACGTTTTTAACCCCCGACGCAAAAACGACGGGGTGTTATAAGTTTGACGTGTCTGTCTGTCTGTCCGTCTGTCTGTCTGTCTGTCTGTCTGTCTGTCTGTCTGTGTGTGTCTGTCTGTGGCATCGTAGCTCCTGAACGGATGAACCGATTTCGATTTAGTTTTTTTTATTTGAAAGCTGTGTTAGTCGGGAGTGTTCTTAGCCATGTTTCATGAAAATCGGTCCACTAGGTCGCGGTCGGGGGTTTTTCAAAATTTTAATTTTGTGGTTAGGTTATTTAAATTACATTCGGGCGGCGTGGCGCTGACGTCCGTTCCGCGTCTCTGGACATGCGTCGCCTGCAGCGGGGCGGGGCGCGCGGCGTGCATGTCAAACAATTGAAGCTCGTACAAGTGTCCTCAGTCGACGCTGCATAGATTATATGCACGCTCGCCCGCCCCGCCGAACGCTCCGCTCCGAGCCTTACGGCCCAGCCACGACATTGGTCTAAGCGCGACAGCGGTGAGCCGCGGCCATACATTGGAGCGAGACACAGCGATGGGACTTTTAATTCGCACGTATGGCTGCCGCTCACAGCTGTCGCGCTTAGACCAATGTAGTGGCCGGGCCGTTAGCGCGACAGCGGTGAGCGGCGCTCATGCATTGGAGTGAGACACAGCGATGGGACTTTTCATTCGCACGTATGGCTGCCGCTCACCGCTGTCGCGCTTAGACCAATGTCGTGGCTGAGCCGTTAGCGCGACAGCGGTGAGCGGCGCTCATGCATTGGAGCGAGACACAGCGATGGGACTTTTAATTCGCACGTATGGCTGCCGCTCACCGCTGAGATATGATGAAGTTGGAGGGTTGAATGGAGGTTAAGTAAAACTGGTCATTATGGATGATGTGTGTTGTATTGTCAATAATCAATACAGAAGAGAGAGACAAGTAAAACTAAACATACCTTATATAGTAAATTATTGCTTACATGCTATTTTATTCACATACGTGTGTCACATGTATGTTGCAGACAGTAACGTTAAGTTACTGTTAAAGTGTTAATTAGGGATATACTACATCTCCCCGTAAAGTTACTCTTCACCCCCACAAAGGAAGAAAAAAAAATGTGACATACGTGTATGAATTTACATTTTTTTTTTTTAACATATTTATTTTAAAATAACATAAACTTATTTTTATTTCAAATACATCTTAGTGTTATTCTTATGAGTTATATATATCTGATCATTTTTTGAAATCTTAACATTAGGTGACATATCTTCTATAACCTCATAAGGTCCATTATAAATAGAATCTAATTTATTGCCTACTTGGTTTTTCAAAAGTACTAAGTCTCCTGGTTTATATTGAACAGAATTCATTTTCTTATCATACATTAATTTTCTACTAAATTTACTAGACATTAAATTATTCCTAGCTTCTGATTGAGCTCTTTGTAACCTATACTTAAATTCTTTAGGATAACTATCGTAATTATAGAGAGGGTCGACAGAAGAAATTAAATTATTGGGCAAACGGCAGTGTTTGCCGAAAACTAATTCGAATGGCGTATATTGTGTCTCGGTATGCACGGTGGTGTTATATGAGAAACACCAATAACTTAACCAAGTGCTCCAATCGGTGCGGTTGTTACTACATTGAATCCTAAGATATGCACCTAGATTTTTGTGTGTGTTTTCAAGCGCTCCTATGGTTTCATGGTGATAAGCAGTTGAGTGTAGCTTATTAACACCTAATAATTTACAAATATCGCTAAATACACTAGACATAAATTCGGTACCTTGATCCGTTATAATGTCGCATGGAATGCCATATCTTAAAACGAAATTATTTACAAAAGCTTTACTTACAGATTCAGTGTCTTTTCTTTCTAACGGGTATGCTTCTACGAACTTAGTCAGTTCACACTGAATTGTTAATACGTACTTATAGTTATAATTATCTATTTCTAAAGGTCCAAGTATATCTAAAGAAATTCTTTCAAAAGATGACCTTGGTGTCGAAGTGATCACCATTGGTTCCTTAATATACTTATTAGTGTGCTTGTTGTATTGACAATGTGCACATTTCTTAACGTACTCGTATACATCGTGGCTCATTCTTGGCCAGAAGTAGTGTTGCTTTATATTATTAAGCATTCTATTAATCCCCGCGTGTCCACTGGTGGGTAATAGATGGAAATCGTTTAAAATAACTCGTATTTCGTCTTTATCGTATACTTTTGTAACACCTCTTGTTACTAAGATCCTAGGAATATCACATTTATAGCTAGCTAAAAATTCATTTACTTTATGTGCATTTCGATAATTCTTTATAATTATAACTTCACTTATGTTTTGCTCCTTGCAAAATTGTTCTAATTCCCTCGCTAACACGCCTACGGTAGATAACGATCGGGATGTTAGATACATGCACGATTTGCTTGGTACGTACCAAAAATTTCCTTTACTACTCATTATTCCATTTCGACATGTCTTGTAGTTAGAGTTTAGTATTAATTCAATATAATTTTTTGGTGCTTTGATGATTTCCACCACTCTAGGTTGATCAAGCCTATCGTGTGCGGGATCATCTGTCACTAAGCTACCTTGATCACACGTTTGTTGTTCTTGCTGCGTGCGTAACTTCCGTGATTGAGCTCTCGTTATGACTGATACAACGTTTGTCCTAATATTTTTTAAATCATCACTATTCATCGGTAAACGACTCAATGCGTCTGCAGCTGCATTGTTTCGTCCCGGAATGTATTCAATGTCAAAATTAAATTCCTCCAAATATAATCTATATTTGGTTAATCTGCTCGAAGGATCAGTCATTCCGAAAAGATAAATTAAAGGTCTATGGTCTGTGACAATTTTAAACTGTTTCCCATAGAGATATGGTCTAAAATGTCTTGTCGCCCAAACTATAGCTAGCAATTCCAAATCTATTATTGGGTATCGCGTTTCAGCTGGCTTAAGGTTTCGACTTGCATACGCGACTACTTTGCCATTGGAATTAGACAAAACTGCTCCTAAGCCTATCTTTGAAGCATCTGTATGTAAGGTAAATACATTCTTTTCAGAAAAATCAGGATAATCTAGAACTTGTGGACCTGTAAGTATTTCTTTCAATTTTATAAAAGCTGTTTCACACTCTGGGGTCCAGTTGAAAACTGCATTTTTCTTAGAAAGTTGATTTAATGGATAAGCGATGTTCGCGAAATTTTGAATAAACCGTCTGTAATAATTGGCAAATGCTACGAATCTTTTAACCTCATCTGTATTTGTTGGTCTTGGATATTTATTTAATGCTTCTACTTTTGCTGGATCGGGTTCTACTCCATTTGAAGTAATTTTATGGCCTAAATACATTATGTCTTTTCGCAAAAATTCACACTTTAATGGATTTAACTTAAGATTTGTGCTTCTCAATCGTTCTAACACTCGAATAAGGTTATGGTTGTGTGACGTCATGGAGTTTCCTATGACAATGCAATCGTCTAAATATATGAAACATTGTTTGTAATTTAATCCGGACATGGCTATAGTCATAAGTCTAGAGAAAACACTAGGGCTTGTTCGCAGTCCCATGGGACATCGCTTCATTTGATACATCTTATCGGTCGTAAACGCTGTATACTTTCTAGATTCTTTGTCTAAAGCTAGTTGGTAATAACCTTGAGAAAGATCAAGTTTTGAAAAATATATACTACCTGCAAGGGAATCTAAAATTTCTGTTATATTGGGTAGTGGGAACTTATCATCCTGTATCTTATTGTTTAGCTGCCTATAATCAACAACTAACCTCCACTTCTTTTCTCCTAACTTATCACATTTTTTGGGAACTAGCAAAACTGGGCTGGACCACTCTGAAGTGGTCTCCTCTATTATATCGTTATCTAGCATATTTTTAATCTGAGTTTGAAGTTCATTACGTAAAGCATGTGGTATCCTGTATGGCTTTACGTATACCGGACTTGAATTTTCTTTTAACTTAATTTTGTGCTGTAGCAAGTTAGTTGTAGTTACCTTGTCGCCGGGCAGATGAAAAACATCTGCGTATTTTGCGCAAATTTGTTCTATGCTTAATTGTTCCTCTTTATTTAAATAAGTTTCTAAATTTAAAAGATCTAATAATGTTTTTACTCTATCAACACTAATTTTCCTTGAATCAAAATTGCAAATATCAAAATGGCATAATCTGTGTACATTCAAACTTGATAAATCTAAACTGACTGGCTTGTCTGTCGTATTTAATATTCGTACTGGTATTTTACCTTTCTCTGGTCTTGAAATGACACCTGCTACAAAAACGCCTTCTTGCATTTCTTCCGATAGTACTACACAATCATCGGTCAGCTGTGACGCGATGTGAGTCATAATTTCGCAGCGAGGTGGTATGTTTTGAATAAAACTACTTTTAGAATACACGTTCATAGGTATTGAGACAGTTTGACCTTTGTCCTCTAAAAATAATGCATTATGTTTATAACTTATGTCTGCATTGTAACGTAAGAAAAATTTTTCACCTAAAATAGCTTCAGCTGAGCATTGCAAATTCTTAAAAACATGAAACTTTCCTTTGCAAATAAAACCGTTAAAGTCTAAATCTAAATAAATGTATCCATCTGAAATTAAATCTCCACAAACTCCCGTAATAGTAATGCTATCTCCTTGCACTCGTTTAAGGAGATCGGGTTTGTCTTGCAAATATTCATACCTAATAGCACATAGGCCTGCTCCACTGTCGGCCAAAAGTTTTAATTTAAGTCCATTACCTACAATACAATTTACCGTACTATAATTATTTTTGTTATAGTTAAATATCGCACTATTCATGTTAGTCACGAAAAAACTGCTTATTTGGCTTTACGTTTTCATTTGCCGATCGTATGTGTTGTGCACGTGAATGCGCGGGCGCGGGCCGCGGCGGGGTCGCGCGCGCAGGTCGGCGAACGCTGGATGCGCGGTCAGCAAAAGGCTGTGGCCGCGTAGCTCTATTTGCCGGGAAGTGTTGCGAAATACTTGCATTACGGCTATTATTAGAATAATACCGTGTTCTAAATGTATTTCTGTCTGTATTATAACTTTTATCCCTATCGTAACGATTATAATAATTATTTCGGTTCCCGTTGTTATGATAGTTATTACGAGAACGTCCGCGTCCGTAATGTAGGATCTGATCGTCGCGTGGTGACGAGCTATACTCATCAATGGCTGTCCTAATAGCTTCAGGCAAGGATGTAAATTGCCTAGAAGATATTATTGTGCTTAATTTTGGGTCTGAAAGACCATCTGCAAAGCGCTTAATAGCTGACTTTTCGTTCAGTGGCCGCAGTACGTCGTACCTACTGTAGTTACCGTCGGCCTGTGAAATAGTCAAATTGACAAAAAGATCCTCAATTTCAGCTCCGAAAGCTTCTATTGTTCTCCTACCTTGCCTAGCTCTGTACAGCTGAGCCTGAATCGATTCGGACGATTTTTTAGGAAGCAAAAATGTACGCATATCAGAAACGAGTGATTCTACACTATTGTATGACGTCTTTAACCTGAGCTTAGCGCTAGACGAAAGTCTTGTTTTTAAAACGAATTCTATCAATGTCTGCTGAGATTCGGTATTAATAATCGTACTGTACATAAGAATACCATCTATTAACTGTTTAGTTGCATCCTCTTGCCCTGTCATGACGGGCAACAAGGCGATGGCCGTTTTAACATCAAAACTAGGTTTAGCCATTTTTCCGTCTGTTTGGGAATCCGTATCAAAGAATAGTAACGATAAGTTAATCCTCTCGTAAGTTTCTTTGACTTCGCCTATAAGTAAATTACCTAATTTTATTTCTGAAGAACTATATTCGTCCTGCTTTTCCTTTAACTGAGACACAATATCCGCAAAGTGGTCATATAATTCATTTGATTCCTCTAATTTTCTTCTACCTATTTCTTTCCGTCGCCTCTCTGGACCTAACTTAGAAATATCTTCTTTTAACTTATTTAGTTTATCGCGTAAAGACTGTAATTCTAATAACATAATAAATTTGTCACCTCAATACAAAAAAAAATGCTGCAAAAAGGATCCCTATAAATTTCTAAATAACATGACAAAATAATATAACTAACTTACATAGATAGCGGCAATGTACTTCACTTAGTAGGTCATATTGAATTGTTGACGCTGCATTCCGCGCTGGCACGGGCGGGCGGTCGGGCTGTCGCGTGACGCTGGTTGGCAACGTGAGTCTTCCATGTGCACGTGACCGATGCTCTGAAGATGATGCGGGCCGGGATAACCCTGGACTCCCTCGAGCTGGGCCGGGATAACCCTGGACACCTCTTGATGATGGGCCGGGATAACCCTGGACACCTCTTGATTCGCGAGCCGGGAAACCCTGGACAACGCTCTTCTTTCTTCGTAGACTTATATATAGGACATATTTTCTTTCTTCTTTTCTTCTTTAGTTTGCGGAAAGGCTTATTTCTTCTTAAAAATGATTTCTTCAATGCTGATCTTCATAAAAATAATCTTGTATCTTCAGTGCCGATCTTCATAATGGTGGTATCTTCGTTAGGGTAATCTTGAATCTTCAATCTTGAATTGTTTTTCTGTCTTCATTATTGCGCTCCGTGGTGAAATCCGTTTCCTTGGTTCTACTGGTATGGGTCGCCATGAGATATGATGAAGTTGGAGGGTTGAATGGAGGTTAAGTAAAACTGGTCATTATGGATGATGTGTGTTGTATTGTCAATAATCAATACAGAAGAGAGAGACAAGTAAAACTAAACATACCTTATATAGTAAATTATTGCTTACATGCTATTTTATTCACATACGTGTGTCACATGTATGTTGCAGACAGTAACGTTATTAAGTTACTGTTAAAGTGTTAATTAGGGATATACTACACCGCTGTCGCGCTTAGACCAATGTCGTGGCTGAGCCGTTAGCGCGACAGCGGTGAGCGGCGCTCATACATTGGAGCGAGACACAGCGATGGGACTTTTAATTCGCACGTATGGCTGCCGCTCACCGCTGTCGCGCTTAAACCAATGTAGTGGCCGGGCCGTTAGGCTGGCTTTAGTATCGCGCGGAGCGATCCGCGCGACCAATTTGTATGAAGTTGATGTTGACGTCCGCGCCACTCTAAAACGCTCCCTGAAGTTAACACAGTCATACATATTAGTCCAGCGGGCCGATTTTTGAGTCTCACGCCTTCGAATTCAAAAAATTATTCCGGTATTTTAGTGACAGTGAGACTCAAAAATCGGCCCCCAGTGCGGATCACTCCGCGCGGTCGGCCCGCGTGACTCTAAAACCAACCTTACACTAATATCTTTGTGTGTATTAGTTTACAATATACCTAGCCTAGCGAGTACAGACGTATACGTCATACAAAGATATTTTCATACTCCATTTCATTATGAGTCACTGTTTACGTGTACTGTATCGATATGAAATTATTCTTGTTCACATACTGATCTGTAACATAATTATCTAGAGGTATGTCTCTATCATTTATCATTACACTCTCTGTCTGTATGTTCGCGATAAGCTTAAAAACTACTGATTTTCGCACAGTTTTCGACGTGGAAATAATGTGATTCTTCTTTGATTTAGGTATGACAATATTGATAATACAATCATTGCTAAGGTAGTGTAAAAATCACACAGTAAGAACTTTGATCGAAAACGCTGCACAATCCGTTTGACATATAATATAACTATCTTTTGCCCGCGGCTTCGCTCGTGTTAGAAAGAGACAAAAGTAGCCTATGTCACTCCCCATCCCTTCAACTATCTCCACCTAAAACTCACTTCAATTCGTCGCTCCGTTTTGCCGTGAAAGACGGACAAACAAACAGCACAAGTGCGCAAGTGTCTTTGCCTTTGGCTAGTCTGTGGCCAAGAGTAAGCCCATTTATAATAATAAAAACTAAACAGCACACGCACTTTCCCATTTATTATACGCATACGCGATTAATAACGCGAAAGAAAAGCGCATGAAAACTCGAAAGTTCGCTTTTCCTGTGACCTAAGACTAAGCTAGACCGATTTTTCCCCAAAATTCCCACAAATTTCAGTGAAATCGTTAGAGCAATTTTCGGGGTCGCCGGTATAATATACAAGAATTGTTCGTTTGAAGCAAAGACATATATAACTTCGTATAGACATAAAGTCTAAGAAAAAAACGTACCTCAGTACCATACAGAAAAAGGTACGCTGGCCTAGATGGCATTACACCTTTGGGGTACGCTCAGCTAGATGGCGCTAGTATTAATATTTGACATTTTAACACATATAAAGCTAAGAATATATAGGCCAAATTGTCAAAACTGAGGTTCAAAAGTTTTAAGCCTGTGTCAAGAGAGATGGCAGTCTATGCACTGTGATTACACATTTTACTTCGACAGTAACTCTCTATAATACTTGATCCTCTTTGGTTTGAAGGTAGGTATTAGATAGATAGATGTTTGGGCCGGTGTAGAGACGGGTTAAGAATTTTCACCCCCTTTCCTTCGATCAAGAAATGATCGTATTTGACTAAAAATCTTCCGCTGTTATAAAAAAATCTTAGAAACAAAGAAACACAGGAAATCATATATGTGCAGTTTACGTCGTGAGGGTGCCTTTCCACCAGAGACGTTGCTATGGACAGGGGCGGCTCACTCCGCGTTCTATCGCCGCGGTACAAGTACATGCCGGGGGCCGCGAGTTCGCGGCCCATTCAGTGGTGACGACCTTCGCGCGGCGCAATAGAATTCAATCTCGGCTGCTCGCGCTCAGTCCGTTTGTTTCTGTAGGTAAGAATTTAGAATGGCGGCATTTTGTGAATATCAAAGGAGTGAGCCTTCTGTACTTGTACTATTATATATTCTGTGCTATGGATGCGTTTGATATGCACCAATCGTGTTCATTGGTCCACAAAGCACAGCGCAAGTGGGAGCGGGCTCGACTAAGCTGATTGGCGGATATCAAAGACATCTGGGTAGCACATCTCTGGTGGAAAGACACCCTAAGTTTCTACTAAAACCACGTCGCAACGTGACACGACATCGCAACGTGACATGACACGGGTACTTTACACGACGTCGTATCGTGTAATTGTATTTAGGCCTTAATTCAATAGTATACGGACTCATTTGTACTCAGTAAAGTCACAGTACAATAAAGAGTACTATCGTACAGTATGGCCACTCCCGCTCCCCGCAGAAAGTGCCGCCCACCCCCTCTCGGTTACCTCACAGTTACCACCTGTCAAAAACGTGAACAGTCGACCTGTCATATTCCACTCATACAAGCATGGTACGCGTTCACCTACACGAGCTTAGACTGTGTGCTAGGAACGCGCCTCCTTCATATATTTGGTCGCCAGTGTCCTAGCTGGTGTATAGTCGTGTAATGAAAATGAAGCTAGTATTATAACGTAATTGGATTAGACTGCCCACAGTAGGAGACTATTGATTATGTGTTAGATATAGCGCATTACTAATTATAGTACCAAAATACACACATACTCACGCCCTGTATTCGAGCACTGTATTGTAGAACACATGAAACTGACTTATTGATTGAAAGTCGTAATAAAATGATTGCCAGATCTTTTCAGTGTTTTCTTTAAGTTTATAGATATACTGAACATAGACACGTTACTTTAGGTTCGATTTACAGCAATTCCGAAAAGTTACGAGTTTCTGAGAAACAATAGGTACATTATGACTTTATGACTTAACAATATAAGTGCACCAACCACTTAACTCAGGGTTAGTGGGCTGTCAACTGTCAAAGTCCATATAAAACGGTGGATTAACCCTCGGGTTAACTCTCCATTTTCGTTGGTGCATTTGGCCCTAAGGGAAACAATAGAGACCCCCTGAGCACACCTCGGACACTGGCGATCAAATATATGAAAGAAGCGCGTTCCTAGCACACATTCTAAGCTCGTGTACGTGAACGCTTACTAAGCTGGTATGAGTGAGATATGACAGGTCGACTGGTCGCGTTTTTGAGAGGCGGTAACTGTGAGGTAACCGAGAGGGGGTGGGCGGCACTTTCAGCGGGGAGCGGGAGTCGCCATACTGTACGATAGTACTCTTTATTATACTGTGCCCTGAGTGTAACACCGTGGCTTGCGTGGGCGACGGTCGCGCGATGGTCGCGCGACGGCGATGCGACGCATACGAAATCAAACCTTATCGATATGGAAGTATGAGACGCGACGGCGACGGTCGCGCGACGGTCGTGCGACCGTCGCCCACGCAAGACACGGCGTAAGGCCTTAGTAAGGATGGGGCGTGCGGCGTGCATTTCAAACAATTGAAGCTCATACAAGTGTCCTGAGTCGACGCTGCATAGTGACGTACGCTCGCCCGCCCCGCTGCACGCCCCGCCGAACCAAACGTTCCGAGCGTCCATTCAGGATACGTAGTCAAATGCACAAACGCTTACGGTAATATCGTTATCTATTATCTATCTATAGCTCTATAGCTCTTCCGTATTTGCGTGACAGAGCCTGACTGCGTTTTGGCGTCTACCGTCGACGATTGTCATTTGTCTAGGCCTTATTTTTTTTACACTAATAATATTTCATCTTTCCCAGAATGCCAATCCAGGCGCCCCAATGGACCGACTACCGGAACTGTCCGGTCTGCCGGCGGGAGTTCGGTGCTCCGCCGCAAAGCCCCGTGAGCCTCGGCTGTGGGCACACGCTCTGTAGGCACTGCCTGAAGCATCTACATAAGAAACAATGTCCATTCGACCAGGTAAGAGTAAGAACCTAGCAGTTTACAAAGTTCCGAGAGTTCCGACACTCTTTAAGCACTGCCTCAAGCATAAGAAGCAATGTCCTTTCGACTAGGTAAGAGTACGAACCTAGCAGTTTACAAAGTTCCGAGAGTTCCGACACTCTTTAAGCACTGCCTCAAGCATAAGAAGCAATGTCCTTTCGACCAGGTAAGAGTGGTATCTACTATGATATGCCCGCGTATCAGTTCACAAAGTTCCGAGTGTTTCGACACTCTGTAGGCACTGCCTGAAGCATCTACATAAGAAACAATGTCCATTGTGTAGTTACTAGTTTTACGAAAGCGACTGCCATCTGAGCTTCCAACCCAAAGGGTAACTAGGCCTTATTGGAATTAGTCCGGTTTCCTCACGATGTTTTAATTCACCGAAAAGCGACTGGCAAATATCAAATGACTTTTCGCACATAAGTTCCGAAAAACTCATTGGTACGAGCCGGGTTTCGAACCCGCGACCTCAGGATTGAAAGTCGCAGCGCTTTACCATGCGCTGCGCTGTGCTATTTCGATAAGTATCGAAACGTAAACCGAAAGGGCCTATTAGTTTAATTGGAGGGCCCCTTCATTGGAAGGCTAGATGGCAATTACTTTTGTAAAAACGAGTGCTTAGTGGTTATTGTGCAAAAGTCTGCACAAAGGGTGCCGCTAGCACATTGTCAAAGTATAATAAAGAGTCACAGTCACTCGTACAGAATGGCAACTCCCGCTCCCGCTGCAAATGCCCCCCAAAAGCTCTCGGCTACCTCACAGTTACCGCCTGTCAAGAACGCGACCAGTCGTCCTGTCATATCTCACTCATACACGCATGGTACAGTCACCGGCATAAAGAAGTGATGATTTCTGTACCTTGTCATATTAATAATGTTTGAAATGTCATACGAATTTGTCAAACGATTAAAAGCGACATGCTATAGAAATCATCTAACCTAACCTGACCACAAAATTAAAATTTTGAAAAAACCCCCGACCGCGACATAGTGGACCGATTTTTAGGGTTCCGTAGTCAACTAGGAACCCTTATAGTTTCGCCATGTCTGTCTGTCCGTCCGTCCGTCCGTCCGCGGATAATCTCAGTAACCGTAAGCACTAGAAAGCTGAAATTTGGTACTAATATGTATATCAATCACGCCAACAAAGTGCAAAAATAAAAAATGGAAAAAGATGTTTTATTAGGGTACCCCCCCTACATGTAAAGTGGGGGCTGATATTTTTTTTCATTCCAACCCCAACGTGTGATATATTGTTGGATAGGTATTTAAAAATAAATAAGGGTTTACTAAGATCGTTTTTTGATAATATTAATATTTTCGGAAATAATCGCTCCTAAAGGAAAAAAAAGTGCGCCCCCCCCCCTCTAACTTTTGAATCATATGTTTAAAAAATATGAATTAAAATCACAAAAGTAGAACTTTATAAAGACTTTCTAGGAAAATTGTTTTTAACTTGATAGGTTCAGTAGTTTTTGAGAAAAATACGAAAAACTACGGAACCCTACACTGAGCGTGGCCCGACACGCTCTTGGCCGGTTTTTTTTATGAAACATGGCTAAGAGCACTCCCGACTAATTCAGATTTCAAACGAAAAAAACGAAATCTAAATAAAACAGACACACACAAACAGACAGACACATCAAACTTAACACCCCGTCGTTGTTGCGTCGGGAGTTCAAAACTAAATACCAGTATCATTAAGAATACTTCAACAGCAAATGGATTAAATTAATATAAGAGGGTAAAGAAATATCCAACGAACCGCTGTGCAGTGACCGTTTGGATACAGTACTACAAATAGATGTATTGATTCGTGTCGTGTTAATTAGAGATGCTCTGTTTGTCGTAGATAGGTGACCTTACTCATTATCTGATCGTATTGTTATTTTCTTGTCTGTTAGTTTTTCTTCCAAATATGGAAATTTTTGTACTTTTTCTACTTAGAATGATGAGCTGAATGATGAGCTCTTTCGATTCCGCAGGAGAAAAAAAAGGTCTCACAATTTTTTTCAATTGAGTTACAATTTCTCATACAACTTGTTTGATCGTAACGGGACTTTCTTTGTCTCCTAGAAGAGTCGAAAGAGCTCAAGATTCTGAGTAGAAAAAAGTGCAAAAAAATTTCCAGAAAAAAAAAGTGAAAACGACTACAAAATAAAAATATATGGATGAATTGACAATTATATATATACTACCCTTTGCCCGCGGCTTCGCTCGCGTTAGAAAGAGACACAAAGTAGTCTATGTCACTCTCCATCCCTTCAACTATCTCCACTTAAAAAAATCACGTCAATACGTCGCTCCTTTTTGCCATGAAAAACGGACAAATAAACAGACACACACACTTTTCCATTTATAATTTATAATTTATAATTTATAATTTATAATTTATAATTTATAATTTATAATTATACTCGTAATTATACTTTTCCATTTATAATTATACTCGTAGTATATATGTCGGATCGTGGGCGTATCATACCAGAACCGTTGTCAGGACCTTCCGTAGTTGTTTATGAGAGCTTTCAATGAAATACCATGTTCATATCACAGAATTTACTGCACAAATCATCTGTTTTTCAATTCTGTTCTTTTAGACAGTAGCGTCCTCTCTGACGTTTTGGCAGAACTCAGTCGAATACCAGCCAGGTTTTTTTTTCTTAAAAATTATCTTTCGTAAAGTGGGAGCCAGCGTTTATTAGTAAATTAGAGTATTATTGGTTTATTGGCATTACGAGTACTGCAGAGGCCGAGCAAGGGCAATTCGGAACCGATTCTCGTGAAATTTTGAGTGGATGCTTAAAATATTTTGATTTTTGGAATTTATTAAATTGAGAAAATTATCATAAAAGAGGTAATCGCCAATATTGTCTATGGCGCTTAAGACAATATTGAATTAACTGTGATGATTTCGACGAACTAAATGTTTTTTTTATTTATATTTTATTATAAATGGACTTACTCTTGGCACAGTATAATAAAGAGTACTATCGTACAGTATGGCCACTCCCGCTCCCCGCTGAAAGTGCCGCACACCCCCTCTCGGTTACCTCACAGTTACCGCCTGACAAAAACGCGAACAGTCGACCTGTTATATTTCACTCATACAAGCATAATACGCGTTCACCTATACGAGCTTAGACTGTGCTAGGAACGCGCCTCTTTCATATATATGTCGTAGGGAAATGGCCAAAACAGAGATTTGATCAAATCTCCAAGGTATTTGATCAAATCACGCAGGATGTCAAAATGGCGAATCCATTTCATCATTTCTTTAGAAAATTTCAGTCATTTGACTAAATCCCTGACTCTGTTTAGTGAGATCACAAAATCGGCCAATAGACAAGCCACGTTTTGTCATTTCACTAGATTTGTTTAGGGATTTGATAAAATCCCTGAATCACGACAGTGAGTTGACAATATGAACTAAGTCAACTAGTTTTAACATTTCCGTAAACAAATTTAGGGAAATGATAAAGTCTCAACTGGTGATTTGATCAAATGTCTGAACCGGTTTCGTGAAATGACAAAGCCAAGAATCTAATATATCCAATTAGATTTATTAGACCCTTGCCTTTGTCACTTGATTTGATCGAATCCTTAACTAGATTAGTGAAATGGTAAAATTGAATCCGTTTTTAAGAGTTTTTGGTTTTCTATAAATAAGAAAAAAAAATAGAATAACTGTAGAAACAAAGATAAAAATGTTTCATTTTAAATTATTTTCATATTTACTAAAACATTTTGTCTTTTCACTGAACTTGTTTAGTGAAATGATAAAACTAATTGACTTTATAAGCTCGTTTCGTCAACTTACTGACGTGGTTCAGGGATTTTATCAAATCCCTAAACAAATCTAGTGAAATGGCAAGACGTGGCGTGTCTATTGGTCGATTTTGTGATTTCACTAAACAGAGTTAGGGATTTAGTCAAATGACTGAAACTTTCTAGAGAAATGATAAAATGGATTCGCCATTTTGACATCCTGCGTGATTTGATCATATCCCTTAGTGATTTGATGAAATCTCTGTTTTGGCCATTTCCCTGCGACACACTCCTTGGCAGTGAGCATTGTTTTTCACTTAAGTCTTCTAAGCAAGCAGGCATCGTGTGATAAACGTTATAACGTCCGGCCGTCCTTTTCGCACTATTTGTAAGTGCGATAGGGACGCACCGATACGATTAAGTTTATCCAACAAGTGTGCTACGCCTGCAAGTCTACAGTTCAGAGAATCGCTAGTTTTTTTAAATCCTGCTTTGATCCCCTTTGCCCTTTTTCATAGTGCTGCAAAATACAACTAATTAGCAATTCCAGGTAATTCTGTAAGAAAAATTTTCTAGAAAAATGCTGCCAATAAAATAGATACTTATACATTGATTTTATTTACGGAAAATACACTAGTCTGAGACAGATTTTCGTTGGAGGAAGACGAGATTTTCGCGTTGTAATACCGGCCATTGTTTTCAAAGTTATCCACCCCACTTTTTTTTTTGATTTGGAATTTTTATGTGGTTTCCACTCAGAATCGCGAGCTCTTTCAATCCTAATAGGAGAAAAAAAAGTGTCCCAAGGTTTTTTCCCATTCCGTTACCATTTTTTCATACATTTTGTATGGCGGTAACGGAATGGAAGGTTTGAAAAATGTATGGAAATAATGGGACATTTTTTTTTCTCCTATCAGGATCGAAACTATCGAAAGACCTCGCGATTCTGAGTATGAATCGCGTAAAAAATACCCATGTTACAAAAAAAGTGGGGTGGACAACTTTGAAACTTCGGTTCGAACAACTAGTTGTACAGGAGATTGTATTAAATATGAACTTTCCGAGGAATAAAATGCGACGCGTGAGATACGTCAATACATTTCCAAATCGGATATGGATGTATCCTAGATATCTGGTAAATTGTTATACACTGTGCTTTTTTGTGCTGAACGATAGGCTCGTCAACAGAATAATTGATAAGTATATCGCAATTTGCTTAATTGGAAAAACTTTGTTTTTGGTTTCAAACATATACATGGTGTAACATGAGGAAACTGAATAATTTTAACAGCGTATTCCATTCCACATCATATTAGAAGACTAAATTGTCATAAAAACTTTTCTGGATTTCGCCTACTTTCAGAGTTAAAAGCATTTAAAAAATAACAATTATGTACTTATTATTTCTCAGAGCAAAACGCTGTTTTGATGGTGTTTGATGCCGTTATCTGACATAATCTAACAATCTTCCTTGATAGATGTTAAAAAATAACTAGTAACTCATTGCAAAAAAATATTGTTTTAGAAAAAAAAATACGAATAACATTTACTTTTTATGTGAAAATACATCCAATAAAAGTAAAAAAAAAAACAAAAAAATTTGCCCTCTGAAATGCGTAGTTAAAATCTTTCGGTTCCCTCATGTTACACCGTGTATAATAAGTGTGAGAGAACCTTGATATTTCATATTTCGATAGAAATATATAAAGTTAAATGCGTTGACCGTGACGTCACTCGTCACGATTTCAGATTAATTCCTTACAACCAAATCGTTCAATTTCGTTTTGACAGTTCTTAAAAAGAATCTGATCTGACTAGAAGAAAACTGGCCAATTATTAAGACGCTACAAGAGTGAAAATGCTAAAATGGAAAGGGCTCCTCCTTTAAATTTGGGAATTTTAGTTAAATATACTAGTGTTCTAACTAGATTTATCGAAAAAAAAATTGTCCATTAAGAACAACTCAGTTAAAAGATGTTGCGACCTCTTTAAAATCGAGGTTCCGCTCTCGACTGTTTCCTCCTTCAAAACTTAATCAATCGGAACAAAATTTGAGAATCTGAATAACAATGAAATAATCTGAGTCGGACCTTTTAGTTTTTTTGGCTAATTGGTACCAATCTTGAGTTACACCTTTTTTCACGCCATAATCCAAAAGGTCGTTTTTGGAAAATTTTGATTGGCTCTAGCGTCCTTAAAAATAAAAATATCAAAATAATCAAAACGGTCCGACACAGATAAAAATAATAATAATCTGTGTTTAAAAAAATCATTGCTCTATCTTCAAAAACCAGGGAGGAAATAGTCGAGAGCATTTGTATGGAGAATTGACCCCTCCTGTATCGTCTTAACCTGACTTTTTCTCCCACAGACAGTAATCCAAGTGGAGCCAGACGAGCTGGTGGTGAACACGGCCCTCCTCCAGCTGGCCGGCTACCCGCCCCCCTCCCAGCCGCACCACCCCCCCTGCATAGCGGCGCTGTGCGAACGCGACCGGCGCGCGTACGACTCCGTCGTGCGCTGCATGGAGAGCCTGGCCGTCGTGCTCAAGTACTCGCCTAGCGGTGCGTGACACACACACACACACACACACACAGTCAGACACACACACAGAATTAGATTTAGATAGAA
The DNA here is from genome assembly GCF_023078275.1 of Leguminivora glycinivorella. Lineage (NCBI taxonomy): Eukaryota > Metazoa > Arthropoda > Insecta > Lepidoptera > Tortricidae > Leguminivora > Leguminivora glycinivorella. The sequence goes on from NC_062998.1 coordinate 53,343,815, forward strand.
GAAACGAGTTCATTTATTTGTATGGCGGCCGAGCGTGTCAGATTTTGTACTGAAGTTGTTACTTGCCTGTGATTTTAAATATGTCTCAGGCCCTTGAGTGTTGATAAGTTTTATGTTGTTGCAATTAAATATCATGTAACGAGGCATTTTTAATGTTTTTGTTGACTTCAACTTACAAAAATTGACGCCCGAAAGCTGCAAGCTGCGATTAAAGACGGACAACTTAGTGGATTTCACTGAGTTCATTTGACACGCTAAGTAGATACGTTTGCTTGATCTATGGTTTATATGACATCTGTGGACACACACATGAGTACTACTACATTATTTATAGTGTTTCGACCTAGCGTCTCGGTAGTGCCACAGGTATAAATAAGAGTACTATCGTACAGTATGGCCACTCCCGCTCTCTCGGTTACCTCACAGTTACTGCCTATCAAAAACGCGAACAGTCAAACTGTCATATCTCACTCATACAAGCATGGTACGCGTTCACCTACACGAGCTTAGAATGTGTGCTAGGAACGCGCCTCTTTCATATCATCGAGATGTGGTAGTGCTCCTAACGGCTCAGCCACAACATTGGTCTAAGCGGTGGACATTGGAGCGAGACACAGCGATGGGACTTTTCATTCGCATGTATGGCCGCCGCTCACCGCTGTCGCGCTTAGACCAATGTCGTGGCTGGGCCGTAAGGGCCGGTTGCAACAAACCGTCTGTCACCGTTAAAGCGTTCGTTGAATTTTATTGTATGGGAAGTTCCATAGACATCTGCAGCGTGACGAAGATGTGTCTGTCAAATGTGGTTGATGCAACTGGCCCTAAATAGCGAGGGTAGAGTGTCAGATAACATTTTATTTTTAATACGATTTTGCCATGTTTTAAGGTTAATAAGTTCTATTTTATTGGCATTTGGCAAATCATTGGCATTTTCGCGAGAACTATCACCAAAAATATTTTTTCTAAGGTTTAGGTAAATTTTATGTTTTTCCTACTCAGAATCATGAGCCCTTTCGATCTAGGACAGAAAATGGTCCAAAAAATTTTCTATTATTTTGCATACTTTCCACTTTGTAACCGCTGTATAAAGTGTTTGAAAAATGGTAACAAAGTGGAAAAAAATTTGGGATGATTTTTGCGCCTAGTAGGATCAAAAGTGCTTGTGATTCTGAGTAGGAAAAACGTTAAATTTACCTATTTTAGAGAAAAAAGTTTTTAATTTTTTTTCGCGAAAATGCCCGTAATTTAAATGTTAGGGTCGGCAACGCACATATAAAATCCCTGATGTTGCAGGCGTCTACACCGTGTTTTTTTTGTTTTCCGTTAAATTCGACACAGGTTCGTCATCAGGAACCACCCTGTATATCGCTTTTCGTTAAATTTGAAAAAAAAATTTTTTTTTCCTTTCCGTACATAATAAATGAATTAGTGTGATAGAACCTTAATCTTAACATTAAAGTCAGTGTCAAGTGTCTGACGGCAAATGACAAATAACATAAGGAAATGGTAAGGGATGCCAGACACGTGTTCAGTAATTAAATTTATTTTTTTAATTATTCGATAACTGGAGTTAGAATGCTAGTTTCTTAGAAAAAATAATTGTATTTGGCTAAAGAAAGAACCTCCCCTTAAAGTTATCGGAATTCAATAAAAACACGGTGTATAGGCTGTGGAGACAAGCACGCGTTTGTTTCATGTATTATATTATTTATTATTATTTGTTAGCCTGTTGTGTCCCACTGCTGGGCAAAGCCCTCCCTCTCTTTCTTCCACGCGTCTCGGTTTAAGGCAATGTTTGGCCAATCGTTTCGAAAGACGTCAAGATCGTGCCGCCATCTCCTTCGCGGTCTGCCGTCACGCCGCACTATGTTTGGTGTCCATTCGGTACTTTTCTTGGCCCACAGGTCGTTTGGCATGCGGCAGATGTGTCCGGCCCAGTCCCATTTAAGCTTAGCGGCTGTCAAGGCTACGATATCGTCATAAATTAAATATAACAAGATCATACCATCCCATACATTAAAATGCGACCGCCTACGAACGCGCTTACACTCCACCAGACATAGATGGCGCCACAAAGAAATACCTTGTTGCCACCGATTATTTGTAGATTGGCATTAAGTGTCAATTCCGAGCCGTAAATCCCGAGCCTGTGTGGTGACGGGTAAAGAATTTCACCACCTTCTTTCTTCCCGTGGGTGTCGTAGAAGGCGACTGTGGGATATGGGTTAAATTATGGCGTAGGCGAGAGGCTGGCAACCTGTCACTGCAATGTCACAGTTTCGTTTTCTTTCAACCCCTTACTTGCCAAGAGTGGCACTGAAGCTTTAGTAGTTTCATGTGTTCAGCCTACCCCTTTATGGGATACAGGCGTGATTGTATGTATGTATGTTGTATGTATGTAAATCTATGTCAAAAGTGACACTTAACGCCATCTACAAGTATAATCGAAAGCTACAAGACATTTTTTTTGTGGCGCCATCTATGTGCGGTGGAGTGTAAGCGCGTTCGTAGGCGGTCGCATTTTAATGTATGGGATGGTATGATCTTGTTATATTTAATTTATGATATCATGTATTAATTTTGTTTTTTTTTTGCAGTATCGAACAACACCGTAGCCGGTCGCCTCTCCCGTCCGATGCAGCGTAAACTAGTGACGCTGTTACAATGTTGCGTCATAGACGAGGAGGGGCGGGGGCGGTGCGCGCGGGCGGCGCGGTCGCTCGGCGAGAGGAGCGTCACCGAACTCATACTGCAACACCAAGTGAGTGACTACTGACGATATAAAGGTGCACTTTTCGTGGCAAATGGTACGTTTGGCAAAAAAAACAAATACTTACATTTAAATATTCACTTTGTTCTGAACTACAAAATAAATACTTACCTTCTTAGGATTACACCACTACGTTACAAAGCCTTTTCCGGCCAACTATATCCTGGCGTTATCCCGGCATTTGCATCGGCTCATGGGAGCCTGGGGTTTTCTTTGACAACTAATCCCAAGTTTTGGCGTAGGCACTAGTTTTTTACAAAAGCGACTGCCATCTGGCCTTTCAACTCGAAGGGGGATGATGTATCGCTCTACCCTCCGTACCGTTCGCACGCGTACGTCGTTGTACTGAGTGTGTTTAGTAAATACTTCGAAATGATTAAGTGCACAGTTTGTCAAAAATCGGTGACAAAGAAGAGTCCAGCGCTAACCTGTAGTAGGTGTGACAACGTTGTCCACGAAAAGGCGGATTGCAGCGGGCTGACAAACAAACAACGAACCGCACTCCATGCTGCCGAAACCTTAGAATGGGTGTGCCGAAATCGTCATCTTTCATCTACTAGGCGAACGTCATTCCTGTCGGCCGATGAGGACAATGACGAGGACGATGAAGAAGCCGCTGGGTCCGCTGCGACTCCTTTTAATCTGAAGAAGCTTCTGGATAACATCACCAAACAAGTGAATATAATAGTGAAGCGTGAACTCGCGGAGTTAGAAAAGTCGGCTCGGTATGCTAGTGACAAGGTTGATGAGTTCGAAGAGTGTGCCCAAGCAACTAAAGAGAAGATAAAAGTCCTCGAACGGCAGAACTCTACACTTAAAAACCAGAATACCCACTTGGAAACAAGAATCGCCGCGCTCGAACAGCGAGTTGATGCTGCCGAACAAGCTGCCATCATGGATTGTATCGAAATAACAGATGTCCCCCTCAAGGAAAACGAGGATACAGTAAAAATTGCACAAAAGGTAGGAATGTCGCTACACACCATAGATTCTAATAACATGAATAGTATCCGCTCAGCTCGTCGTCTACCTTCGCGTGACGGCAAGTCAGGTGTGATTTTAGTATCCCTAAGTGACTCCGAGACTAAACTACGTTGGGTTTCGGCCTCACGCAACGCAAACATCTTGGCTTCAAGCATATTACCAGACCTAACCGAGGCAGAGGCAGTTGCCAAAATATCACTGCGGGAGGCACTCACCGGGAGAACTAAATACCTATTGTTTCAAACTAAGTCTAAGCTTAGGGACACGCAACAATTCAAATATGTATGGTGTAAGCACGGTAAAGTCCTAGCCCGGAAAGGGGACAAGGATAAGATCTATTGGATTCGCACAGAAAAAGATATTGAGGCCCTAGTTTCCTAGGAAAAAAGCTATACATATTCAGTACCTACCTACTTTATATTAAGTATCAAAATGTCTGATATTTGTGAAAACGTAGTAGAACTATTTGATTGTATTGATTTGAACCACTTCATACGCAATTTACCTACTGTAAATAACAATAATCTTATTTGTATACATATAAACTTAAAATCACTCGTAAAGTACTTTTCTAACTTACAACAAGTTGTTTACTCATGCCATCGATCAACCATTGATGTTATAGTGGTCACCGAAGCAAACATTTCTAGTAAGATAAGTAACCTGTTTAGCTTGGACGGCTATGCAATGCACACACAGTTAAGGAACAACAAAAAAGGCGGGGGCATCGTTGTTTACGTACACAAAAAACACAAATTTATTCCCTCAAAACAAACTACAAATAATTTTGAATGTCTCGCCGGTACTCTAATTACCCCGACGAAACGTAACTTAGCTGTGTGTGCGGTCTATAGGCCGCCAAACAAAAATAAACACTTATTTGTGGCTGAACTTGAGCGTGTTTTACACTTTGCACTGGAATCCGATTTAATTGTATTAGGTGACATGAATATTAACCTAGCGGCGGATAATATTGAAGCTGTAACAGATTCATACAAAAATATGATGAGCAGTCGCGGTCTTGTAAGCGGGATCGCAAGTTATACCAGGGTAGAAACTAGGAAAAACGAAATTACGAAATCGTGTATCGATCACGTATTTGTGCGATCCCGATTGCAAGATGTGTGCTGCGGAGCGCTCTGCACTAAACTGGCTGACCACAGGATGACTGTGGCAGCGCTCATAGGTAGGCCCTGTGTACAGGCTGCTCCTAATTATGTTACGAAAATTGATCACAAAAAATTGCAAACTGAACTTGCTAATGTAAATTGGACTCCACATGAAGATTTAAATTGCCCATTAGCTATTTATAAATTTATTCAAGATAATTTGTCTAACTGCTATAAAAAATCAACATATACTGGGAAAAGTAGCGATTCTCGACGAGATAAACAACCGTGGGTATTCGGAGAGGTACAAAAAGAATGTAAAAAGCGCGATTTACTCTATCTAAAATGGCTTAAAGACAAAAATAATATGGTTAAAAGACTCGAATATAACAAGCAAAGAAACAAAACCAATAAATTAGTAGAAAATCACAGAAATTTATATTACAGGAATAAAATAGGTGCTGTAAAGGGAGATGTTAGGAAACTTTGGCAAATTTTAAATGAGATGGCGGGGAAAATAACATCGTCCATAAATTCTACCATACGTAGTGCATTTCAATCCCTACATTCGGACAAACGGGTTGCAGACTTATTTGCGAGTAGCTTTAAGCAATCAGTTCAGAAAATAATACCTAAATGCAGTGTTCCGCTACTTAACCCTAGTACATATAGAAAACCAATAGATAGGTCTATGTTACATAAAAAAGCGACATCTAAGGAAATATTTAAAATTATTATGAAAACTCAAAATTCCAAAGCCCCGGGTATAGATGGTGTTCGATCTGTTGACCTAAAGCTCATAGCTGACAAAATATCATTAGCTATAGCCCACCTAATAAATAGTAGTTTGATCTCTGGTTTGTTTCCGGACGAGCTTAAAGTAGGATTAGTTAGACCAATTTACAAAGGCGGAGATATGAAAAATTGTTCAAATTATAGGCCAATAACAATGCTCCCTACCCTAGACAAAATAATAGAGAAGTATGTTAGTGGCCAGATACACTCTTTTTACCAAATCCATGATGTTCTATCTGAAAACCAATATGGTTTCCAGCCCGGTAAAAGTACGACCATGTTGCTGTCAAGGTTTACAGACGAGATTAACCAACACCTTAATGATAAAAAACATGTACTCATCATATTTATTGACTACAGTAAAGCTTTTGATACCCTCCAACATGATACGTTAATTCAGAGGTTGGATGACACTGGTGTGCGAGGGCAGCTCTTAGAGTGGTGCACGAGTTACTTACGTAATAGGTCTTACCAGGTGAAAATAGGAGAGACCTTCAGTGACAAAGTTCTTGTGACGGAGGGAACGGCGCAGGGATCAGTGCTCGACCCACTTCACTACTTAACATACGTAAATGACATGAACAACTGTGTCCAGAACTGTAGTATTTACCAATTCGCCGATGACACGTGTCTTGTAGCCGCGGACAAAGACTTAAGGTTGGCTGAAAGGAAACTGCAGGGCGACTTTAATCTAATTTGCATGTGGTCTCATGACGCGGGTCTCGTCTTAAATTCCGAGAAAACAAAGTTGTTACACGTGCATTCTAGCCAATCGCGAACGGTAAGCGCAGTTCACATTGTGGGACATGACCATGACTGTCCTTAAGTGCTTAAGCAAAACAAGCCCAAAAAGTAGTTGCCATTGTTCACAATTGGAACAAGTCCTCAAGCAGAAATATCTAGGTCTTATAATTGACAACCATTTAAATTGGGATGCTCACATTGACCTTGTTTGTGGTAAGTTGCGAGCAGTCATGGCGAAAATGTACATCTTACGTAATAGAATTCCGTTTAAAATCAGATTAGATATTTATAACGCGCTTGTGGAAAGCATTATTTCATACGGTTTGACTAGCTACGGGCGCACCTTTAAATCTCATCTTGACAAAATATACAATCTGCAGGTTAGGTTACTTAAGCTTGTTGTCCCTTTCAGTATTAGAAATAACCGTAAATCTGATATAGACTAGACATGTGTAAGTAATGCGAGTAATATCACAAATGTGATATCACTTGAACACGTAATATGGCATTACGTATCACTCCGAGAAATCCACCATCACCTCTAGCATTACATATCACCCGAACGCAAATGTCGGGAACTACTAAAACAGTGCGCGTAATGTTTACTGCCCCATGTGAAAACTGTAATGGTGTAACAACTGAGATGTTTGAAAGCATCACTTATTACACTTATTACTTTCTTATTTCTTATCCCGCTCTCGCGCTCACACGCGCCGCACTAAGCGTTCGGTCGCTCTCGTTCTAACCATCAAAATATCATACTATGCTTTCGGCTATTTCCGGAAGAGTTCGGAACACGCCACTCAGCCGAACGCGGTCGCGTTTACGTAGTTGCAAATTTCGCTTGCGAATATGATTTTATAACAGTCCAAAAGATTTAAAACTGTAAAGGCCCAGCCACGACATTGGTCTAAGCGCGACAGCGGTGAGCGGCGGCCATACATTGGAGCGAGACACAGCGATGGGACTTTTCAGTCGCACGTATGGCTGCCGCTCACCGCTGCCGCGCTTAGACCAATGTCGTGGCTGGGCCGTAATGCGTCCTCATAGAGCTTATTTTATTATTATCATTTCTTATAATCATTTTGTGGATGCGGGTAAACAGAGTAATTTTGTCTGTGAAATTGGGCGCGCCGAAAACAAAACATTATTATTATTGTTGTGAAATGTTTAGTTGACTTTCGCGGCTAATAATGTATCTAGATGTACATTACGTACATGTGTGGTAGTGGTATCGTATGAACCAGTAAGTATAAGTATTAAGTAACCATTTGCAAATTTTATAAAATATACATAATTCGCGTAGCGGTGACAAAAAGCAACATGTAATGGAACTAGGGTGTGCAAACCGGTTAACCGGTTAACCGAAAAACCGGTTAACCGAGACTTTTTGGCCTCTGTTGAAAACCGGTTTTTATAGTCACTAACCGGTTAATAACCGAAACTGTATTTATTTCTCAAAATTTGGAAAATTAGGCATTATAAGGTTCAAAAATACGTAATTATTTAATGTTTTGTAATAATAAAGATTTATTCATTACTTTTCATTGACAACATTATTATCTGTAATGATTTTATTTTTAAAATTAGTCTCGAGTCTACTCAATTATACATTTTATACAATACAGTAGAGTCCGGTTAGTATATTACGACTCCGCATAGACCTAACGTCCAACCTCTTACAACGACATAAGCACAGGTATTTATTTGGATTTCGTATGTGATAGTATTAAAGTACATAAATAGATAGATAGATAGATAAGTCATTTATTTGGCAGACTGCAAACACACACAATACAATACACAATTTAAAACACACAAATTGGGCGCAACATAAAAAGAGACAGAGCAGTAAAATACAATTGAGACAGTAAAAAAAGAAAAAAACAACAACAGTAACAAAAAAGAGAAAAGAAAATACAAACTGTGTGCGTTACATCCGTTTATTACGACTCCGATTTTAACGACCAGCCGCTTTTTACGACACATTTTACACAGAATCCGTCCGTCAAGTCCGGTTGCAACGACGAGCGACAACGTTTTTAGTTTTACTAGTAAATTGAGGAAACAAAGCTACTTCCACCCAAGCACGGCCCCTTGTCTTGCCTACAACAAGTAGCAAGATTACATTGTGGCCACGTAACTTTTTGGAGTATTGCTTTTAAAATTTTAACAATTTGTTCGCCTCGGGTCTAATCTTATAAGCTAAATATAACCCAATTTGTATTTTTCGATTGCGTATAAACTAGCTACAAATGATGAGCAAGCACACATACTAAAAAGGACTTTTCTAACTAAACAAGTCACAATAAAATACGGTATTAATTAATACTATGATGATAATAATACCCTGTAAATAAACCTATTGATTGAAATGTTTTAGTAATAGAGATGTAGATATTACTTTTAATTAAAAGAAATGAAATTCGTTTTGCATGACATCCGGTTAGTACGACGTAATATCAGCGGTCCCTTGAGCGTCGTTGTAACCGGAGTCTACCGTATATTTCAAACTATATTTTTTTAAAAGAAAGGTAAAATGGAGATCTTGGTTTTCTTACATCAATTGCTTGTATTACTAGGGGCTCTGGGAGCTGTAGACCTTCGCGACATGCCTAGAAAACGCAACTGACGAATCACATTCAAACCACACACGCCTTTTTTAGCAATTTCCGCATTTACCAAATTTCCAAAAACTGGATAAAAATGATCTTCATCGTGCAAGTAACGGCCTAGCCACGACAATGGTCTAAGGCGGCGAGCGGGGCGGCTGGGCTGCGCGGGAAACGCGCGCGGGCGCTAGCCATGCCACGTACTTTTAGAAGCGGCGGCAGGGCCTAGGAGCGGCCAGAACGTTTTCATATTTAAAAACATGTTTTTTACTGTCGAATATGACTCTAAAGTGCATAGAATGCTTTAATTAGTTAATTACGTCTTGTACAAGAGAATATGTGTGATGACTAACTACATGGAATTTATTTTATGGCTAGTTAAATGATACTTAATATAAATAAACACTTAGAAAAAAATTAAGAGTAAATACGAATAAATACTATAGAAAAATATGTTTGAAAACATTATTACATACTACATACGCGAAAGTACAATTCAATTTTCATTAAATAAAGGTTTCGGGTTCAAGACGCTCATAATAAAAACAAAAAGTTTTGTTTCGCGCGGAATCGCTAGCCCCATCTAGCCGCCTAGGCCGGTCGCGCCGCTGTTTGATATCTGTGATGACTGTGATGGTGCCATCTCGCGCGCTGTTCAAGGTCGGGTAACTATTTAGTTTCTGCAAAGTTTTACCAGTACATGTGAAATTTAAATATCAAATTCTGAAGGAACAATATTTTAGAACAGAAATACAGCATTTAGTTGATCACCATTAATGATTATTTATGATGCATTTAATGATATTTAAAACAAAATAAATAATACAATAATAATTGAACGTAAACGTGATTTAAACAAATAATAAATTCACTAGTCATTACACTAAACGCAACCGAAAAAAATGAAAAATAGCTTGGCAACCAATGGCATCCACTCACAAGGAAGATCACATCCCGACCCGACCCAAAAACGACCCGGCAAGTTATAAATCATATGTTGAAAAAACCTCAATTTAAAAATTTCTATGGACGAAGAACATCGCAATATATACTACCAGACCTAATAAATAAACTACCATCGGAATGGAAAGCTGAACTTACACCTAGTAATATCAAAAGTTATCTTAAAAAGGGAATGCTGGAACAGATTCAAAAAGATAAAATTTAAAATTTATAGTTTAATATATAATAACTTAAAAATATTTAGTAGTGTCAGAATTTTAGTTTTATTTTTCTATTTATTATATAACAAACTCAATAAAATATTTATTATTAAAAAATACTTGGAGTACATAATTGGAGCATCCTGTATTTGGCCGAGCGCAAACCGGTCCGGCCAAAGCGGGCGGCTGCCAACAACAAGGAAAATAAGTGACAATAATTATGTGCTATTACTTAAATGCTATTTGCGCTCAGTGCAATGCTGGCGGTTTCTTGTTTTGGTTATAATACGAGTATGTATAATGAATAGAATACCTACATAATTATATGATTGTTGCATTGTATAACATCTACCGCGGAATGGAATAGGTATCGAGACAAACCTTATTGGTTTAACGATACTATGTAAATTAATTAGAGATTTATGTTTGTAATTACCTAAAATAAATAAAATAAAAAATAAAAATGTTAAAAAATGTATTTGCAAAAAGTTAGGCTTCTAGAAAAAAAAACGAAATTCATTTTAGGTGCCACTTTTACATTTTAGATAGATGTAACATTTACTGAGGTGCAAAATATTCGAAAAAAAAACTAATAAAAATATACAAATAACCTAACCACAAAATTAAAATTTTGAAAAAGCTCCCGACCGCGATTTAGTGGACCGATTTTCATGAAACATGGCTAAGAACTCCCTACTAACTCAGCTTTCAAACAAAAAAACGAAATCTAAATTGGTTCATCAGTTCGGGAGCTACGATGCCACAGACAGACAGACACACAGACAGACAGACAGGTCAAACGTATAACACCCCGTCGTTTTTGCGTCGGGGATTAAAAACAAAACAAATCATTTTTTTTCTCTTTCGGTCTCAGAATTGCGTGATTCAAATCTTTCGAGTTCCTCGTGTAACACCGTGTATATTCTACTAATCTATAATAAACCCACTATGTTGTTCTAGAACCCACAACAACTAAGTGCCAACCTATGGGCCGCCGTGCGAGCGAGGGGCTGCCAGTTCCTTGGGCCCGCCATGCAAGAAGAGGTCCTGAAGTTAGTCCTACTGGCCCTTGAAGACGGATCAGCACTGTCCAGAAAGGTATGAACAGTTTGACAAATTCGATAATAGATGGCGCTGTCAGCGGGGCGTTTTGTTTACTTGATACAACGATAGATGGCGCTGGCAGACGTGAAGTATATTGTACAACGCGCAAGCGTTTGATTCTCATAGTTTGACTCAAAGTGTTAAAATAAATGATACGGTATTGATATAGATATTATAGATCATAATTATTCACGATGAGGGGCAGATTGCTCATATGACAGTTTGACAGTACTTCCCAAATCACGATTATTCCTAAATGTTTTTTAAAACAGTGATATGTTTTGATTTGATGATTTATTATTTACTTGTTAGGTAATGAGCGCATTACGCAACTATGTCAAAAATTGAACTCCATATGTACTGTAAAACTCGAGTCAATTGAAATTGAATTGAAAACACTCCCTTCGGTCATGTTTCAATTTATCGCCACTCGTTTCGAATTCTCTCTTTTCCGCACTTGTAGCGTAATGTACTATTATTTGTTTAATAGGTGTTGGTGATGTTCGTCGTCCAAAGGCTGGAGCCCCAGTTCCCTCAGGCCTCCAAAACTAGCATCGGGCACGTTGTTCAACTGCTGTACCGCGCGTCGTGTTTCAAGGTAACGTCTTAACACGTCGGACGTCTATACACGTCGGACGTCTATTCACGTTGGACGTTTAACACGTTAGACGTCTTTTCACGCCGGACGAGTAAACACGTCGGACGTCTATACTCGTCGGACGTGTATCCACGTCGGATGTCTATTCACGTTGGACGTTTTACACGTTAGACGTCTATTTACGTCGGACGTGTATACACGTCAGACGTATAGTCGTATATATACGTTGGACATTAATAGACAAAAAGTAGCCTATGTCACTCTCCATCCCTTCAACTATCCCCACTTAAAAATCACATCAATTTGTCGCTCCGTTTTGCCCTGAAGGACGGACAAACAAACAGACACACTTTCCCATTTATAATATTAGTATGGATAAGAATGATTTCCTATTTTTTTTTTATGAAAATAATTTAATTTGTTCTTAGAATCTTAGTACCATTTGTGTTATATGAGCTGTTGTGCCAACAGGTCTCAAAACGCGAGTCGGACTCGTCCCTAATGCAACTGAAAGAGGAATTCCGCACTTACGAGTCTCTTCGCCGGGAGCATGACGCGCAAATAGTCCAGATAGCCACGGAGGCTGGCCTCAGAATAGCCCCGGATCAATGGAGTGCGCTTTTGTATGGAGACACGGCGCATAAGAGTCATATGCAGAGCATTATAGGTCAGTAATAACCAGTGATCGGTTTTTTGGATTCACCCTCGCGGGATATCAAGTAGAAAAGTTAATATTGATACGACGAAATTATCTCTAAGGAACTTTTTACTCTTACATGGCAACCAGTTGAGACAAAAACTTATATTCTTTTCCTAATCTCTACACTCTATTAAGCAAAATATATTAGAACCTCCACAAAGTATTACATTACATCTTATAATGTTAATGTTGTTGCTTTATATTTTTGGTTGAGCAATAAAACCATTTGGCATTGTGGACATTGTACATATTTTTTTGCTTTTTCTAACAACGTTAAGCCCGGATTCCCGGGGCATATCCATACTAACATAATGATTGAGGTCGTTCACCCCATGTCGAATCCAAAAAACCGATCACTGGTAATAACATACTATAAGGGCATTTTCAGAATTTGGGTAGCAAAAGTTGTTAACAAAAATTAACTCGCTGTCAGTTTTGTGACGACAATTAAGCATAAAATCCCTGTGGTCATGTCAAAATATAAATAAAAAAAAAGATCGCTGTCAGGATCGAACCTGACAACATCGGCATACGAAGCCAGCGCATGACCACGGGACTACGTCTTGACTTGCTTAGTCCGACGAAATCATGGTATAAACTACGAAGTTACTAAGTATTTTGATAAATTCTCGTTCTCGAGAACATTCTCAGAAGTTACCGAAAATTCTCATGAGGAAAGTTCTGCAACTTTGGAAACTTCTCGTTCGTGCATTGCTAGTCTGTAAAAAAAAAAAGCATAAAATCTGTCTTAAAATGTACTTTTTTCACCTGCCTTAGTGTTTCCGCATGAGTACAATCCAGGTCTCTTTAAAGCAAGAGTAAATAGGTATTTCATAGGACCGCATCATCACTTACCATCAGGTGTGATCGTGCTCAAACGTCTACCTATTCATACTAAAAAAAAAAATTCTGAATGTAGATTATGAACTTAACACAAAGACAATATTTTTATTGAAATTTCATGCTTAATTATCGTCACAAAACTGACAGTGAGTTAATTTTTGTTAACAACTTACGCTAATTGGGGGATCCCAAATTCTGAAAATGCCCATAATAAAGAGTACTGTGATAGTTGGACTATAGCCAAGGTCCTCGCAAATTAGTCAGATATGGACTATGGTTAGGAAAACCAATGGCAAAAACCTAACCCCTGCCCATCGACTAAACCCTTTTATTTTGAACTTTCTGACAGCTAATTGTCTGTGGCCATGACTAGATGACATTGACATGACAGCTGTTAGCAAATTCACCTAACTTCAAGTAAAAAAACAAGGCAAAACGTTTATTTCACATGAAAAAACATAATAAATTTTGAAGATGCCGATTCTTGTTGGCGGTGGCGTTGAAGTGGGGGCTTCTCATGGCCGCCAATCTTCCCGCCGCGCCGGTTGCGAAGTGAAGTGGAGCCCGAACGGCTCATGAAGATTGCTGCAGCTGCAGTGCGCTGCACGTTGGTGATGACGACGAAGTGGGGGTTGCATATGACCGCCAGCCATCTCGCCACACCGTGAACAGCTGGATCAACTGGTCATCTAGTCGGCCTTGTCTTGATACATGTAAAAGAAATGTGTATGAACATTGTTCTTTGTAGTCAGGAAATTATAAGGGTGTTGTGACATGACTATAACTTTAAACGATTGTATCTATTTATTAAATATTTACAGTTTGGGGTGTGTTTTATTCCACAGTTTACATATTTTCATATAACTTAACCTTATTGGTAGCTATAGGAAAACATTATGGAATAAATAAGCCTATCAAATAGTTTTTATTCTAATATAAACATTGCATAAATAATATGTATAGTATTCTACATGTTATATATTGCGCCAAAATAATTTGTTCTATGTGGTTATTTACAAATAATTATCCTTTTTAACATTAGGGATAGGCAAATGACATTTTCTGTCACAAGTCGTTTTTCCTTTGAAATAATGTACATTTTAGTTCACTAATCACAATTATTCCGTAAGTTCTACAATATAATGTATAATTAAAAGATTGAAACTAAATTTACATTGCCTATCTAATGTAACCTACATATCTAGGAAGATTTACTGCATATGTGTAAGAGAGTCGGCCTATCAGTGGAGAGCGTATAGTATGGCCACTCCTTCCCGCTGAAAGTGCTCGCTCTCGGTGACAGTTACCGCCTGTCAAGAACGCGAACAGTCGACCTGTCTTATCTCACTCATACAAGCATGGAACGCGTTCGCCTACACGAGCTTAGACTGTGTGCGTAGGAACGCGCTGTTTTCATATATTTGATCGCCATTGTCCGAGGTATGGTAATAACTAATAGCCAAGCCAACGTAAGACCACACCTCGGACACTGGCGATCAAATATATGAAAGAGGCGCGTTCCTAGCACACAGTCTTAAGCTCGTGTAGGTGAACGCGTACCGTGCTTGTGTGAGTGAAATATGACAGGTCGACTGTTCGCGTTTTTGACGGGCGGTAACTGTGAGGTAATCGAGAGGGGGTGGGCGGCACTTTCAGCGGGGAGCGGGAGTGGCCATACTGTACGATAGTACTCTTTATTATACTGTGGTAAGACTTTGTAATCACTGTAAGTAACTGACAGTTTAAATAGCCAGGATAGCTCCAGTGAAGAAACATAGCTAGCTAAATAGTTTAAAGAATTACTTAATTTAAGTGTGACCCCCTTATTCATAAACGCACACTAAAGTTATCAAGTCGATGAAGTTCGTTTGTCCCTTTCCGACGTATTGGTGTGATAGAAAGAGACAAACGAACTTTATCGGCTTGATAACTTAGTGAGTGTTTATGAACTGTCACACACATGCATATTATTCTTGCCAGCTCTTCTGGATTGACCTGTAACTTAAAAATATGTTTTTCTTTGAACAGACAAGCTCCAAACCCCTCAGTCCTTCGCGCAGTCAGTCCAAGAGTTGTTCATAGCTCTCCAGCGCACCGGGGACCCTCAACAGCTGGTCGTGATGAGCATGCACCTGGACCGGCTCGCGGCCATAGATGCCAGTCCAGGTATGAACCAGCTCCAGCAGTCACTCCAGCTGTTCACAGCTCTCCAGCGCACCGGGGACCCTCAACAGCTGGTCGTGATGAGCATGCACCTGCACCGGCTCGCGGCCATAGACGCCAGTCCAGGTATGAACCAGCTCCAGCAGTCACTCGAGCTGTTCACAGCTCTCCAGCGCACCGGGGACCCTCAACAGCTGGGCGTGATGAGCATGCACCTGGACCGGCTCGCGGCCATAGATGCCAGTCCAGCTCCAGGTCACTCGAGCTGTTCACAGCTCTCCACCAGCTCCAGCGTGATGAGCATCACCTGGACCGGCTCCGGCCATAGATGCCAGTCAGGTATGAACCAGCTCTCCAGCGCACCGGGGACCCTCAACAGCTGATCGTGATGATCATGCACCTGGACCGGCTCGCGGCCATAGACGCCAGTCCAGGTATGAACCAGCTCCAGCTGTCAGAAAGGAACTCCTCGAACAAAGAAACGGTAACGGTACGGAAACGCACGACGTGCCCCATACGAAAGTCACTGCGTTTCCGTACCGTCTGCGTATTTTAAGCAACGGTGTGGGGAGCGCATGCGGTAAAAACAGTACGGATACGATGCGTCACTGCGATTCCGTGCCGTCAACGTTTTTTAAGCAGCGGTGTGGTCGCACCTTGATTCACCCTTGTAGAGAGGGTGTCTCAAATTTTTGGTCAAGACTCTTCTATGAGACTGTTCACTGAAACGACTATCAAGACAGTGATCTTTAGAGACGTGATCGAAGTGTACAAGTATTGTTTTCATACTCTAAGAACAAATTAAATTATTTTCATAGAAAATATTTTAACTTGTATTTTTTAAGAAGTAACACTACTATTATGTTATAAACATTAAATAAATGTCAAAAGTGACCAAGGCCTCCAGTGTTCCGAGCTGGAATCGAACCAGCGTACTCCGCTTGCCGGGCGAATGCCTGAACCACTCGGCCATCGGTACACGAAGACAAGGGTTGAAATTTTCAAGTATATGACATTCCCGAAGGCTCGTGGCGCCCTCTGCCATCCCTGAGGTAGAACAGATTACAAGCTAGCCCCTTACGGAGGCCTTGGTCACTTTTTCTTTTAATTTCTAATTTAATTATGTTTTTAGATGCGAAAAGCCCCTCTTGGCAGCAGCTAGCTGAAGTGATGACGTCCCTCAAAGAAGTCGTGTCCGGGCTCCTACATTATCTACAGCGGAGCACCTTCCACAATCAGAAGCCTCCAGAGCCCTCTACTAGTCAGTATTCTCATTACCAACTCCATCACACTATCTGTAAGACTCCTAGCCGGAGTGATGACGTCCCTCAAGGAAGTGGTCTCCGGATTTATACATTATTTGCAGCGGAGCACCTTCCACAACCAGAATAACCTAACCACAAAATTAAAATTTTGAAAAACCCCCGACCGCGACATAGTAGACCCATTTTCATGAAACATGGCTAAGAACAGTCTCGACTAACTCAGCTTTCAGACAAAAAAATTAAATCGGTTCATCCGTTCGGGAGCTACGATGCCACAGACAGACACACACACAGGCAGACAGACAAACAGACAGACAGACAGACGGCCAAATAGACAGACAGACACGTCAAACTTATAACGCCCCGTCGTTTTTGCGTCGGGGGTTATAAAACCCCAACAGTGGACCGATTTTCATGAAACATGGCTAAAAACACTCCCGACCCAACTCAGCTTTCAAACAAAAAAATAATAATTAAATCGGTTTATCCCTTTGTTAACTACAGACACACACACGGACAGACAGACAGGTCAAACTTAAAAGTTATAACACCCCGTCGTTTTTGGCTCGGGAGTTAAACATGGTCGAATTATGAAAATTGAACTTCATAAAAATCGCTGCCAGTACTATCTCTAACAAACGATTATTATTACTCTTAAAGCTGTATATTATTACGCCAACTTTTTTCCAAGAAGTCTGTGCTACAGGTATTTTGCTATGAGATCCATTGCTGATATCTGCGTCTATAAATAACAAACATTTTTATTTTGTAAATTTAAATAGATATCATACACGAAAGAAAAAACGACAGGGCCCACTGGTGGCCAAGCCGGGAATCGAACCCGGGTCTTCAGCTTACGCGGCTAACGTCCTCACCACTAGACCACCCGCCCGCCAAAAAAAGAACAAATCGAAAAATATTCAATAAAATAATTTGATATGTTCCCTAGTTGAACAAACATTTGTCCCTGTCAAAAACATATGTAACTCCGTATAGACAGATAAAGTCTAAGAAAAAAACGTACCTCAAAGCTCTAGAGGATAAGGTACGATGGCCTAGATGGCGTTACACCTCTTGGGGAACGCTTGGCTAGATAGCGCTAATATTAATATTTGACATTTCAACACATTAGACTTATATTGACCGGGATATAGACCGTGATTACCTTTTTGATTTTTGTCGAGCTCCCGATATTTCGACGCAGTTGCATGCATCATGATCACGGAAAACTCTTCAAAAATCAAAAAGGTAATCACGGTCTATATCCCGGTCAGTATAAGTCTAATGAAAATAACCGTGAATCATTCAAAACTCTTATTTCAACACATATCAATTTTTTTTATTTAATGGGATAGGAGGCAAACGAGCAGACAGGTCGCCTGATGGTAAGCGATCACTGCCGCCCATGGACACCCGAAACACCAGAGGTGTTGGAGGTGCGTTGCCGGCCTTTAAGATGGGTGTACGCTCTTTTCTTGAAGCTAACAATATGGGCCAAATTGTCAAAACTGAGCTTCAAAAGTTTTAAGCTTGTGTCGAGAGATGACGGTCTATGCACTGTGATTGATTACACATTTTGACAGTAACTCGATACTCTTTGTCGCAGGTCAACCCTCCCCCCAAGCGGCCGCCACGACCCCCACCCACTCCAAATACAAAGTGTCGATGTGCCGCGACGCAGCGGCCCGCTCGTTTTGCCCGCGCGGCAACGCCTGCACATTTGCCCACTCCGAGGAGGAACTGGAAAGGTATGCTTTTATTAAAATATAAATAAATAAAAAATAAATATCGGGGGACACCTTACACAGATCAACCAAGCCCCAAACTAAGCAAAGTTTGTACTATGGGTGCTAGGCGACGATATACATTGCTACTTATATTTACTTATATAGATAAATGCATACTTATACGATAGAAAACATCCATGACTCAGGAACAAATATCTGTGTTCAACACATGCCTCTTCGACTGAAGGGCAAAATTTATAAATCAGTCATCAGACCTGTCGTCATGTATGGATCAGAGTGTTGGGCCCTAAAGGTGACGGATGAAAAGAGGTTGCACGTAGCAGAGATGAGAATGTTAAGATGGATGTGTGGCGTGACAAGAATGGATAAAATAAAGAATGAGTATATCAGAGGAAGCCTGAAAGTAGCACCGATTGTTGAAAAAGTAAGAGCGAATCGACTAGCATGGTATGGACATGTAATGCGGAGGGATGAAAGGCATGTGACGAGAAAGGTATTACGAATGAATGTGGAAGGTGGTGGAAGTAACGGGAGGGGAAAACCGAAGAAGAGGTGGATGGACTGTGTGAGACATGATATGGAACTAAAACAAGTTAATGATGAGATGACGAGTGACAGAGATGTATGGAAGAGAAAGACATGCTGCGCCGACCCCAAGTGACTGGGATAAGGGCAAGAGAATGATGATGATGAAATGATCACACAAATAAAGGCCCTTACCGGGATTCGAACCCAGGACCGCGACTTAGCAGGCTTATATATAACCAAACCACAAGATTACAATGTTTACAAAACCCCCGACCGCGACATACTGGACCACAGAACACCCCACTAGAAGCCAAATGCAAGCGATATTGTTCAAGACGCAAATCACCAATCCTTGCGGGGTGAGGCGGGCGCGCACGGTGCTGCCATTGGTCGTTTCAAATAATGGCGCGCCTTTATGATTAGCAGTAGGGATGGGAATGGGACATGTCTATTATAGACAATGGTACCGGTACCAGTACTGTGGTGAATTTGTTTTGCAACAAATTATAATATTATAATTAAATTATAATAAGGCCTAGTTACCCTTCGGGTTGGAAGGTCAGATGGCAGTCGCTTTCATAAAACTAGTGCCTACGCCAAATCTTGGTAGTAGTTTCCAAAGCGGACCCCAGGCTCTCATGAGCCGTGGCGAATGCCGATGCCGGGATAACGCAAGGAGGATGATAATTGTGATAGCATCTCAATAAAAATCATTCTAGTAACTAATAACTAAACTGTGCATTTTTACTTACGTTTACTAAGTTAAATAACCAACTAAATATTCTAAACTAATCAATGAACTAAATACCACTACAGACTCTACAGATTCTAGATAATTATTCACTATTACAAATCTGCTTTCTTTCATATTTCATAAAATGGTAGCACATGGTACGAACGGCAGTACGAAGTTCCCGCAACAGACATAAACTAACATGGCCCCATGCCTAGTCGTTTACGTGAAAGGGATAGCATATCACATTTTTAACTCGGTAAAGAGGGATGGACGCGCCTCGGCGCCGCTCAGCACAACCATATTGACCAGTATAAATGAACTCCGCGGACAATAAACAATATTCAACAAAATAATTAATTTGACTTAACTGTGGAATGTTGTTCCATCTTTTTTACATGTAGAAGTGTTAGAAGACTTGCCACACCACTTTATGCTGTAAGAGACCATTGTTTGCAACCAAAATTGATTATTTAAGATTTTTTCCCGAGCGGACACGGACACTGTTAGCGGGTCGTATACTTGGGCGCTACTGATCGGTGTCGCACGCGTTCAAACTTTTATAAACCTGATTTGTCGTATGCTTGGTGACCGCGAGTCGCCCTGTAAGGGCCATCTTGTTGTATTGATCTGTGTACTGGACCGATTGTCATGAATACTCCTAACTACTTCAGCTTTCAAACAAAAAAAAAACTAAATCTAAATCGGTTCGTCCGTTCGGGAGCTACGATGCCACTAACAGACAGTCAGACAAACAGACAGACAGACACGTCACACCCCGTCGTTTTTGCGTCGGGGGTTAATAGTTATTTGTTATACAAGGGGGCAAAGTTGTATTTTAACGCCGAGTGTGGAATTGAAAAACGAGCAAGTGAAAGGATTCTATAGTTGAACCACGAGCGAAGCGAGTGGTTCGAGAATAGAATCCTGAACTTGCGAGTTTTTTAACACACGAGAAGTAAAATACATTTGCACCCGAGTGTAACACAAAACTTTTCCCCTCACTACAGCGAGGAAACTACAACGCAAAAAATGCGTTTATCACTGCTTCCATTAGTTCCACAGGTAGTAAATCATCCTTATTACTAGATTCACCTACTTTTATCAATTTTAAAGCAGTTAATTTGACTTTATTCAAGGTCAAACTACTTTACCCACTAGTGGATAAAATGCGTTTTTACCCGCTGGTATTAAAGGACAAAACACGTGTTTCCGAGCTAGTGAGGGGAAAAAATATAAATGTCACGGGACACCTTACACAAATCAACCTAGCCCCAAACTAAGCAAAGCTTGTACTATGAGTGCTAGGCGACGATATATTTGAATGAGATTTATTAAAATGTTATTTTCTAGCTAATTTCTTTACAAAATACTACAGAAATTATTCGATTAAAATGAACATTTCAATTGATTGTGCAATTTATGTAAGTAGATATAAATATATCTGATAAATCATTTTAAGTTTCGTAGTTATGTACCCCATTTGAGGGCTATTTTGTGTATAATTTTAGTTTTAACTTTGACACTAATAAAACATATTTTTGCCTGGCGTTTTTACTGTTTATTTCTATATAAATACTGCTACTTTGCTTCAGCGAAATATATGTACAAGATTATGATCTCTGCGATGTTTTGTATACCTCTAATGTTTGTGCGTAGCATTCGTGTCCTTATCAACAAGAATATTGTGTGTTTAATCCTATTTAGTTAAGCAATCAATATGCGAGACGACTGTAAAAACGAATTAGTCCTTCAGTTCGATTATCAAATAATTTTAGACACGATTTTTTAGGGTTCCGTAGCCAAAATGGCAAAAACGGAACCCTTATAGTTTCGTCATGTCCGTCTGTCCGTCTGTCCGTCTGTCCGTCTGTCCGTCTGTCACAGCCGATTTACTCGGAAACTATAAGTACTACAGTGATGAAATTTGATGGGAATATGTGTTGTATGAACCGCTACAAAATTATGACACTAAATAGTAAAAAAAAGAATTGGGGGTGGGGCCCCCATACATGTAACTGAGGGATGAAAATTTTTTTTTTTCGATGTACATACCCGTGTGGGGTATCAATGGAAAGGTCTTTTAAAATGATATAAAGTTTTCTAAAAAACATTTTTCTTAAAGTGAACGGTTTTTGAGATATCAGCTCTCAAAGTCGTAAAAAGTATGTCCCCCCCCCTCTATTTTTATAACTACGGGGTATAAAATTCTAAAAAAAATAGAGGTGATGCATGCTAATTAACTCTTTCAACGATTTTTGGTTTGATCAAAGTATCTCTTATAGTTTTTGAGATAGGTTGATTTAACTGTAATTTTGGTTTGCTGCTACGGAACCCTTTGTGCGCGAGCCCGACTCGCACTTGGCCGGTTTTTTTTTTAACTATAAAACTCCCGTGAGACTCATACATATTTAAAAATATTTTAAGCGGGTTACTCACGTATTAAGTCGATATAGCGTTCGACATGCTTCGGTTCAATTTCGCTACTCTTGAGAAAAGGTTCTCGAAATTGAACCGAAACATGTCGAACGCTATATCGACTTAATACGTGAGTAACCCGCTTAAACTATTTTTAAATACGATTTTTTTCCTTTTTTCTCGTAAACGAAAAATTACAACGGTACAGTGCGTTGAAGTTTCGCGTGACGTCACGCCTAGGTACAATTTTTACTTAGAATTTACGTCACAAGCCCCCACTCCGGAACTTTGATGCTCTATATCTTTGTATTTTTTCATTAATAAGAAAAAGCTAAAAATATGTATGTAGTCGTCATCCCTATTATAATGACTAGCTTTTGTCCGCGGCTTTACTCGCGTTAAATTCGTAAACTCCGGAATGCTCCATCCAAACTTCCACCCCCCCCCACCCCACATTGTAGGGATACGGGGGGTTAGAAAGAGATAAAAAGTAGCCTATGTCACTCTCCATCCCTTCAACTATCTCCACTTCAATTCGTCGCTCTGCTTTGCCGTGAAAGACGGACAAACAGACACACACACTTTCCCGTTTATAATATTAAGTATGGATTATATCATTACGTAGTTGACAAAATCTAAATAACTCATTTTTACGTCATTGATATTGCATTTTCCATTCTTATTTTTACGCATTTGAATATAAACCACATTAAAATTATTTTTCGACTGAAGAAAAAAAGAATATTTGTAAAGTTCGGATTCGATTCAAAGACGCAACTCCGTGTCCGCGAAGTTCGAAGGTCTATTAGGGAATTTAAAAAAAAACTACCCTATTTTTTTTCATAAATAAATTGACCTACCGCCATGTTTTTATTCCCTCCGTCCATTTTCTTTCCTGACTTGCGCCGCGTCGCATCATTTTATATTTCTTGTTAAGTTTTTGTTTTTCAAAGTTTATTTTTAAAATGTTGAAGATGATGTACTATTGTACTCTTTGTGCATCCGCGTGGCGGTGTTTGAGCGTTTTGGGGATAAACAATCATTTTCTTAAATGGTAAGTACATTTTTATAAGTACGCTTATTGTGCATTAGGGAACTTGACTGTACTTAAAATAAAATATTTTCCCCCTCACTAGCTCGGAAACACGTGTTTTGTCCTTTAATACCAGCGGGTTTAATCCACTAGTGGATAAAGTAATTTGACCTTGAATAGAGACAAATTTCCTGCTTTAAAATTGATAAAAGTGGGTTAATCTAGTGATGAAGATGTTTTACCACCTGTGGAACTACTGGAAGCAGTGATAAACGCGTTTTTTGCGTTGTACTTTCCTCGCTATAGTGAGGGGAAAAGTTTTGTGTTACACTCGGGTGCAAATGTATTTTACTTCTCGTGTGTTTACTCGCAAGCTCAGGATTCTAATTTCAAACCACTCGTTTCGCTCGTGGTTCAACTATAGAATCCTTTCGCTTGCTCGTTTTTCAATTCCACACTCGGCGTTAAAATACAACTTTGCACTCTTGTATAACAAATAACTATTATACCATGCACGAAATAAAACATCACGTAAATATAAGAAAAACATGGATAGAAATTATTTTCAAATCAAATTTCTATTTAATAAGTCAGGTAGAAATATATAAAGTAACTGAGTTGACCGTGACGTCATTCAATTCGATTTCATATTAATTCTATATTAGCAAGACGTTGAAATTCGTTTTGACAGTTCTTAAAAGGAAGCTGATTTGACTAGGAGGCAAGTAGCCTTTTATCTTACTGCGCTGGCTCAGCGACCCGAACTGGGGTCTTGGCCGGACACTGTCTAGTGCTGGATACTGTCAGTCTAGTGTCGGACACTAGACTGCGCCATTCGCTCCTATCCTGTGGGATCTGACGCCACTCAGTCGCTTGAAGGTCACACAGATCTTTCTGGACCTCATCGATCCATCGGTACCTGAGCCTTCCCACGAAAAGATCATACTTTTGGCGATCTACATTTATCTACATAAAAATAATATGTTATCAAGTATTAAACTAATCAAATTTTCTAAATGGTAAGATGTAGTATTCTTTACTTCTAAATTGTAATATATATGTACGTATTATTTGAGATACCGCGTTTTTATTTTTACGTTTTCTAAGAACATCGCGAAGTTACAACCCACGGATGTATATAAATAGAAATATTTCTTAGCAATAGGCTAGTTTCCTACTAGTCAAATTAGTACTTTTTAAGAACTGTCAGAACGTTTTGCTAATATGGAATTACTATGAAATACTGAGGAAGGAGTGACGTCACGGTCAATTCATTTACTTTATATCTTTCTCTTTACCTTATTAAATAGAAATTATGTTTCAACATAACTTCTATGCATATTTTTCTTCTAATTATGTGGTGCTTTATTTCACTGCATACAATACTTTATTTCAAGTATAGGAAACTAGTCTATTGTGAAGTATTTGAAGATCAGGATTAGGTTTAAAAATAGGTATTTTAAGCAAAATATTTGGTAGCAATTACGTCGTAATATTTTTTAAGTGTTAATGTGGGTAGTTCTTAATTCCGTGATAAATGCCTAATAATAATAATCTATCGAAACATCACAAAACGTATGTACGTGTGTCATCATCGTCCTAGCGCTATCCCGGCATTTGCCACGGCTCATGGGAGCCTGGGGTCCGCTTTGACAACTAATCCCAAAATTTGGCGTAGGCACTACTTTTAAGAAAGCGACTGCTAAACTAGACCTTATTGGAATTAGTCCGGTTTCCTCACGATGTTTTCCTTCACCGAAAAGCGACTGGCAAATATCAAATGACATTTCGCACATAAATTTCGAAAAACTCATTGGTGCGAGCCGGGGTTCGAACCCGCGACCTCCGGAACGAAAGTCGCACGTGCTTACCGCTAGGCTACCAGCGCTTTTTTTCTGTATGTACGTCTGTATGTTCGCGATAAACTCAAAGCTTTTTTTTAACCTACTAATGTTGTTTCCGTAACGCTTGCCATGCGTGAATATTGTTTATTATGCTCTTGTGTTCTATAGCTTTGCGAAATTAATTTTATAATAATAAATCCCTAACTTCTAATAACTAATTATGTCTGCCTGTCTGTTCTACGTTTAACCCACTGAACCAATGTATGTAGATAAAACTTATGGGGACATACACAAATAAGATCAAGAACCGATAAGTTCAAGAAAGATTGTATTGTGGGTACTCAGACAACGATGTGTATGTAGGTAGGTATAATATAAAAATACTGATTTAAACTTTCACGATTATTACACATCATTATTTTTAAAATCGGGACTTAATCGCGTATAACTACATATTAAACTGACCTCCAACGTTTCAAGGACGGCGTTGTCCCCGTGGTCTCGGAGAAGACTGGCTTGAAATGACATCAACAACTTCTGACAGCCGCGCGAGTTTGAAGGTGTTGATGTCATTTCAAGCCAGTCTTCTCCGAGACCACGGGGACAACACCGTCCTTGAAACGTTGGAGGTCAGTTTAATATGTAGTTATACGCGATTAAGTCCCGATTTTAAAAATAATGAAATATAAAAATACTTAAATACAAATAAAACATCCAATAAAATATCGCAAAAATACAACAGTCACGGTCACTACCCAATAGGCCAGACCTGTGGCCCATTTCTCGACACAACACGTTACAATTTACAAGTGGTTAATCAATGACGACCGGTTTGGCTCAGTCGGTAGTGACCCTGCCTGCTAAGCCGCGGTCCTGGGTTCGAATCCTGGTAAGGGTATTTATTTGTGTGATGAGCACAGATATTTGTTCCTCAGTAATGGATGTTTTCTATCCCCCTTATTCATAAACGTACTCTAAAGTTATCAAGCCGATAAAGTTCGTTTGTCCTTTTCTATCACACCAATACGTCGGAAAGGGACAAACGAACTTTATCAGCTTGATAACTTTAGTGAACGTTTATGAATAAGGGGGTATGTATATAAGTATATATTTATCTATCATCGCCTAGCACCCATAGTACAAGCTTTGCTTAGTTTGGGGCTAGGTTGATCTGTGTAAGGTGTCCCCAATATTAAAAAAAAAAAAGTCTAATATGACAAGTTGGAAAGAGACTTCCGCTTGTAACTTGTAACTTTCAGTTTTGAGAAATGGCCCCTGTTGTATGAAGATATTTTGAACCCTTACGAAGGTCAAAGGATTGTTATTAATCATTTATTATTTAATTTTGAATCTTAGATTAATCATCAACATCATTATTAAACAAACTCGCGAGCAGACGCGACTAATTACAATAATGTGCAATGGCGAATGTGTGTGTATCTCTCTAATGATTTTATTAATCACAAAGTTGCTAAGTGCGAAATGCCAGTTGCTTTTCAGCTAAGGAAAACATCGTGTGGAAACCAGAATGCAGTAAACCGTCGGCACAGTATAATAAAGAGTACTATCGTACAGTATGGCCACTCCCGCTCCCCGCTGAAAGTGCCGCCCACCCCCTCTCGGTTACCTCACAGTTACCGCCTGTCAAGAACGCGAACAGTCGACTTGTCATATGTCACTCATACAAGTATGGTACGCGTTCACCTACACGAGCTTAGACTGTGTGCTAGGAACGCGCCTCTTTCATATAATTGATCGCCAGTGCCCGAGATGTGCCGTCGGTTACCGAATTTAGCGTTCGCAATTTTTTTATAGGAATTTTCATAGACTTTGCTGATTGACGTTGATGTGTCTAGTAACTTTGCTTCTGCTGATTGGTTGATGCAATTGGCTCTGAGTTGAGTCCGTCAAATATATGGATATAGTTGTCAAAGCGGATACCAGGTTCTTATGAACAGCCGAATTGTCCATAAATAGCTACTCGCTAGTGTGCCTATTTGATTTAGCAGCGCAGCAGTCCCCGTGTAGTATGTAACTTACACTGAGTTTTCTTGCAAGTTCAATTTGAGCCACTTCCTATGAAGCTGAAAATTTGCAGAGATACTTATGTATGTTCGGTGTCAATAGAATAGTATGATGCCATCGAGCTGATCTGATGATGAAGACTTGAGCTGGCCTTAAGAACTGTATGATAAAACACGCAATTTAATTGTATAAATAAAAAATAAATAAATATTATAGGACATTCTTACACAGATTGACTGAGACCCACGGTAAGCTCAAGAAGGCTTGTGTTGTGGGTACTCAGACAACGATATATATAATATATAAATACTTATATACATAGAAAACATCCATGACTCAGAAACAAATATCTGTGTTCATCACACAAATAAATGCCCATACCGGGATTCGAACCCGGGACCGCGGCGTAGCAGGCAGGATCACTACCGACTGCGCCAGACCGGTCGTCAATTGTATGGTTTAATAAATCGATAATTTAATAATTAATACAGTAAATCCTTAATTAAACACTAACAATCTACTTATATAAAAACGAAAAACCAGAAAGGGATAAAAAACGAGGGAAGAAACGAGATGGCGCCTTACAAATTTTAAAAACTTTTGGACCACGTTTCTCGGATACAAAGCAAGTATCGTAATAGAAAACTATTTAAATCTATTGTCTAAATATAGGAATAGAAAATGTATATGAAAACTGCCGCTTACGCTGCGTATTTATTTTACAATTAGCTAACGAAAATTTCATAAACTTCATCATTTCAAGACTTCGGCTATATTCGGGATCCAATCGGCACTTACTCGGTCTTTCGTTTCGCGAGTGTTCAAGTGGTCCAAATTGATGAAAGTTTATTACCTATGTTTTGTGAGTTTGTTATGTTGGTACACCTGCAGTAGTATAGCTGTTTATTTTGTTCGAAGTGACAGGAAATAAAAGGCCTATTTTGTTCTGTCGTGTCGTTACTGTCAAGTCATGTGTCAATTGTGGAATAAACATGGCTAAAGCCGAAAATTTATGTGACGAATTTTGGTTTGGCGATGCCTAAGATTGCCTAGAATTGTAAGTAGATAAATCACGTTCACGGTTCTTAACTGAAAAGTGTACCCTAATACTGTTATAGGTAAAATAGGCATTGAAATTAGGACATGTAAACAGGTAAATAATTGTATGGGAATTACTGAGACACCGGTAAATAACAAGTTATTTTCATACAAACTATTTACCGATTGCATTCCCTAATTGAAATTGAGGATAATCGTGATACCACATTGGGTGCAAGGACAGTGAAAGTGTTAGGCCCTGGTTTCTCTGACCACCCGCCGCCGGCGGCCGGCAACCGACGCGGGTAGGCGACCGACGACGTTCGAATGTATTGTTCGGAAATGTTTGAGGGTGGTTTCTCTGAAACGTCGCCGGCGGCGGGTAGGTCGACGGGCGAAGGTCACACGCCGCACGCGACGCTCTGTATTCGATTTGATATGTGGAATAGCAACGGACGGCGGGTGGCGTCTTGATATGGAAAATGAAATGATTTCACTAAAGATAATGATGAATTGTACTTTCGTGAAGTGTTTTCGACATAATCGAATATACGATGTAATTTTTTTTTACTGCATTGCAAGTGTTTAAGCACCAAGTTAAAAAATTGCACTTTCTTTTTGCCGGTTTTATACAAATATCGTTCGACTGTCTCTTTTTTGGATAATATCAATAGGTACTTACGTACCTACCTACCTATTTCATGAACGTCTTCTTCTAAGAATGTAAGTATTTTTGTATTCATTTTGCTCAGAGCACAACACAACAGTTCAAAAAGCAGTCTACCAAAGCTTCTGAGTTCCGTCGCCGGCGACGGGTGACCAAGGCTCAGAAAACCCACGCACCCGCGACCGACGGCGTGTGGCACAGCGTGCGGCGCACATCCAGACGCCGTCGGTCGCGTGTGACGGGCCAGAGAAACCAGGGCCTTATTAGGATATCGATCACTTACGCGAGCGAAGCCGCGCGGGCACGTCTAGTTACCGCGATGGACAACCGTTGCAACAGGAACGACCCGGAGCGAGGGTCTTGACCACTCAGCCTCCCGTTCAATTCCCCAATAAAAGCTTTTACTTTAGCTTTAGCTTTTATTGTATGGTTAGAACTGTCTCGATGATTATTAGTTGGAAAATTACGAGTACAGTCAGTGAGAAGATTTTTTTTTGTTATTGTCAAAAACATAGATCCATCTATCATCAAAAACCTAACCCAGTTCTAGGTGACCTAGCGTGATGAAATTTGGCATATATGCTTATTTAACACGACTGCCCAAATGAAAAAAGGTTATACATATTAATTTCAGAGTTTATGTTAGTATGTATGCGATTTTTATATATTATATGTTGCAGGTACCGTGCCTATCTCAGCTCCGCGTTGGGCACAAACGGGAATGCACTGTTCCTAGCGCCGGCCGCGATGCCTCCCGCGCCCCCCGCGCCTGTTTACCCGCCGTACCACCCCGCGCCATACGTGCCTGGTAAGTTTTACCCCGTTTTAGGTAGAATTACCCTATAGGTGTATATTTACCCTGTTTTTGGGAAGAAAACCCCAAAAATATTTTGTCTGTAAAATTCTTCAGTATCACCTCTCTTCTGTACCACCTCGCGCCATACAGTGCTGGACAAAATGCATCATACACCGACATATAAAATAAACTTTCTATCATAATTTCTTTACCCTTAAACTTAACATCACAGTTGTGTTGGAAAACTTTTAGCTAATTTCGTGGCGTATAACATACAGACAATAACATATCGCCTAAATAGAATATAGTTTTTTTTTCTCGTCTGTTTTTAATCTTTTTTTACTATTTATGTGCTATACCTATTGTTTTTACTTTTTAGTTTCACAGTGCCTTGGTTTTACTGTTATGATGTGTAACTTATTTAAATAATAAATAAATATACAAATAAATATCAATGATTGTTCAATTATTTTTTTACATGGGTATAAATATAAATATTAGTACTTTTGGCTCTGGACAAATTTGATCATACAGTAATTAAAATACGAATGAAATGCAATTTAATAGTGTGTATGGCTTTCATCTGCTTTAGATATTGCTGCTTGTTTCGCAGGAACATTTTCAGTTACAAACTGAAGGTATTTATCTAACCCAAGCTTTTTCCTGTGTGCCTACTAAAGTAGGCAAAGTGGGTATAATTCAGAATAACATTTGATATTATCTTTGTTTTTCCAAAAACTTCCTTAAGAGGATACGATACCGAAGCACGAATTCAAATTTGAGATTTTTAAGTCTTTATCGCCGTCGCGCTGACGGGGGTGGAACCCACAGAGAGGCCCTGTGTGCGTGCGCGCGGCGCACGCACACAGCCGCGCCGCTGCCGGCGCAAGTAGCTACTCGCGCTCGAGCGCTCTCTATATTTCTCTAGTTTCGGACTTCTAAAGCGTAATGTTTTGGACTCCGTGAAGTATACTAAGTGTACTGATTTGACTAAAATGCAAATTTGTAATGTTTTAAGTATTGTAAAAACAGTTCCTTATCTTATACTTGTGATTATCTTAAAAGAAATCATGTTAGCGAAATAAAGTTATTCGGTATGTAAAAAGCTAAAACCTTTTCGATGTCAAAGAGAAGCCATATTATAGGAGTAGGTACGTACAGTCAACCAATCTGAATTCTATGTCATAGGCCACTGTAGACCTCTTTCACAGACTTCACAGTAAAAGTAAAACTGACTTCTATAGCAAATAAAGCACGGTGTCAATACGACAGGGTTCTAGAGTGGCCTAGGATTCTACATAATCGGTTGACAGTATCTACCTACCAAAAGTTTATGTGAATCTTATTCATTATTTTTTGCACATGTTTGACAGAAATGACAGCGTAGGAAAATTTAACTAGGACAATTTGGTACCTATTATACTTTCCAGACACCAGATTATGTTCCAAGAGTGTACGTAATTAGAACTTTTTAGCAGAATTCTAACAAAAAATCTGCCAAACAAAATCTTATTGCATATGCAGCATAAGGACCTTTTTTCAGATGGAAAGCTACATATGCATCTTATATTTATAATTTTCTAGGGCTGTAGGTATACATATTACCTATCTAGCATTAGAAATACAAGGCTTAGCACAGAACAAGACCAACCATAAAAATGCTTAACTAATTTGCCAGCTAAATTTAAACCTAGGTATCGGTACTTAAACGTATAGATACTTTTGATATTTTTATTATTTAGAACTTATTGATACTCTTAGATATCAGCATTTCTGTTACCATAGAATTAAAACGTAGATAACACTCATTTCATCTACCAACTAAGGGCATCTGTAATCTACATACAAATAAGGCCCGGCTAAAAGTCTCGAAACGTTATGTACATTTTATAATTAGATAAGTGTAAATGGGTCAAAAATTTGGGTCCATGTGCAATTGTGCATTAAGTAGGTGCACATGGACCCAAATTGCTGCATGTATGAAATAAGGCCCATCAGTAAGTTAACAAAAATTAAGGTATTTCTTACATACCGAATTAAGCGTAATTGTGTCGCTTAACTTCAAACCTGGATAAATCCATTCTGCTATAAGGTTAATATATATTTTTTATATATTCAATCTTAAAGCAGAATGGAAGTTTGAAACTAAGCGACACAATTGATAGTATGTATCTAGGAGATATTTTCTTTACAAATACAAATCGTATTATTCAAGAGCGCTATGATAAAAGCACGTCGAAATAAAGTAAAATTGACAATATTTACCGATGAGATTGTGCTCTGTGTGTAATGGTAAACATTATTAATATGAAAAGTAATTGTTTCAGTTAGAGCATCTTCACTTGTTCACTATTTGTAAAATTTATCTATCGTCAATTTCGTCTTACTCTTTAGTTGTGAAACATGGGTGACAAAGGAACTGACACACTAGCTGAAAGTGTTTGTCAATACGTCCTTCCGGTCGCCGGAAGGAAAAGAATAAAAATATATGGATATGTATATTATAATATTTATCCCGTAGGACAGCAGGTAACTCCAAACTACTTTAATTAACTACCTAATTTTAATGTTGTCTTCGGTTACCGCGATAGTTACTCATAAAATAAAACTATGGAAACGGATTAAATCGCGTATAGTGAGTCGTATGTGGGGCAGACAAAACGAAGTATTTCCACACGGGTGAAGGAACACATAGCGGATGTCAAGCACCGTCGGCAAAAGTCTGCAGTCTCTGAACATGTCATGGATAAAGTCAATCATGCTATAAAGTTTGATAAGCCTCTGGTTCTTGCTAAGGAGAAGCGGTATATACCCAGAATGTTGCGCGAGGCCATTGAGATCAAGAAATATCCAAACTTTAATAGAGAAGATGGCTTTACTTTACCACCGGCTTAGGATCCAGTAGTTCATCTGATAATGGAACAAACACGACGAAGACTGTGAGGCATTTGTGTTCGGTTGTATGGTGTTGGACATTTGCAGTTTGTTTTTGTAAATTTTGTGTAGATTAATTGATTGCTTTTTTTTTGTAACATAGTAATGGTAAATTTTTTGAACATTGTATAACTAGCTTTATTAATAGTGTGTGAACCTGCCTTAGAAATCTATTTTATTTATAGTCGTGGTTCGTTAATATTTCTTATATGTAGTTAGCTTTTGCACATTGTAATTTTTCCTCAGTCACCCGTTGACTACGAGCGCTGTAAAGTGTTCGAAACGTCGGGATGAATTGTAAATTCATTATATACGATTTAATCCGTTTCTATAGTTTTATTTCACACCTAATTTTATCCATTTAAACTATATAGTATGAAATAAAGTATGCCAATGTTGTCTGCAACCTTAATGCACCACTTGCTAGAACTCGGACCGTCTAAATTTAGAGCACCATAACCTAAATGCATAGTCCTGAATAAATGTGTTTTAGACGACAGACCGTAGTATAAATACTTATTACAAAAATTGATGATTGAATTCATGAACACAATGTTTACACCAAGTTATAAAACTTAAGAAGTGAGCGATGGGCCTTATTTAGAGTAGTAACTATTTAGGGCATTTTTTGATTATATGTCTGCGAAGAAAATGTACAACGGTATGACTGATAAAACTGATATTATTTGTGCCGTTTGTATATCCGAGGTCTTTATTGTTTCTTTATAGAGAGAGTACGTCGTAGACGTCGCATCGGACCGGTAGATGGCGCCATCGTTCGTTGTAAGTCGCTCCGGCGTCACACCGCCGCGATGTTGGTAGTCCCGTTTTTCCCCACCTGCAACACAAGGCTCCCCGCGCCCCGACCCGCCACCAGCCACCCTCATTGTTTCGTCGAACGCCGAAGTGACCGGTTGTCGCGTATTCCGTTCGAACATTTTTACAGCATGGTGTCTCGAAATTAATCTTTTAGTTTCTATTTCTGGTCAAACCAGAGTTATTCGTGTTTTTATTTAAAAAAGTGGCTTATAACGTTTCGGAATTATGAAATTTTTCAATTTCATCCGTCAATTCTTTCTTCCCTTTTAATTTACGCTCGTTCGTCTTGAATAATGAGATATATTATGCCTCGCTAGCGATCATTATTCGTCTTTCGAGGTTCTCACTATAGAAATGAACGAGCGGTGCTTTATGATTCTACCCACTTTTTTGTAAGAAAGTTCCATGCTGCAAAAATCGTTACCGTTAATCAGTTTTCTTTTTAAACTATTCGCATTTCCGAGACTAAAGTAGGAAGTGTTATCCGCGTATTAAAAGTTTCGCGCTAGAATATAAGCGGTAACGTAGGTAAGTTGCTCCGCCGGGGACCACGTGCTCCGGGGACCACGTGCTTCGCGACCGCGGGCTGCGCGACCTGCGGGCTGCGGCGGCGGCGGCGGCGGAGGGCGCGGTGGAGGAATACCGCGCTCCAAGGAGGTTTGAATTTCTCCGACGAATGGGTGAGCAGATTCATATTATTTTAGAAAGAACATGTTCGGTTTCCGATTCGGTGCGGAGGCCCCAAGCCACGTGTCGGCGCCGAAACTTACTGTAGCGCTGCGATAGCGCCGCTGACCGCGGCAGTGTTGTCCGCCGCGTCGGCGCCGCCGAGGTTGCGTAGAAGTTGCCTCCTCGTTAACGATGGCCATCTCTGCGGTGCCGCCGAACAACGTTGTGGCCGCCGCATAGGCGCCGCGTGCGACGCTGTAAGTATGTCTGCTGCTGCCCCGACGCGAGCGCCGTGCCGTTAGTGATCAGTCGTCAATACGCAGGCTACCAGCGCGGCCACCTTCTGCCCCCGCCACAAAGCGCGCTCATCTGCCGTGACAACGCCGCGATCCTGCTGAAGCTGTCCACCAGTATCGCTGGCCGCCACGCTTATGCTGGCGCCTCGATGGTGATGCAGAACGTTCGTCTGCCGTGACAACGCCGCGATCCTGCTGAAGCTGTCCACCAGTATCGCTGGCCGCCACGCTTATGCTGGCGCCTCGATGGTGATGCAGAGCGTTCGTCTGCCGTGACAACGCCGCGATCCTGCTGAAGCTGTCCACCAGTATCGCTGGCCGCCACGCTTATGCTGGCGCCTCGATGGTGATGCAGAGCGTGCGTCTGCCTTGACAACGCCGCGAGCCTGCTGAAGCTGTCCACCAATATCGCTGGCCGCCACGCTTATGCTGGCGCCTCGATGGTGATGCAGAGCGTTCGTCTGCCGTGACAACGCCGCGATCCTGCTGAAGCTGTCCACCAGTATCGCTGGCCGCCACGCTTATGCTGGCGCCTCGATGGTGATGCAGAGCGTGCGTCTGCCTTGACAACGCCGCGATCCTGCTGAAGCTGTCCACCAATATCGCTGGCCGCCACGCTTATGCTGGCGCCTCGATGGTGATGCAGAGCGTTCGTCTGCCGTGACAACGCCGCGATCCTGCTGACTGTCCACCTGCTGTAGCTGTCCACCAGTATCGCTGGCCGCCACGCTTATGCTGGCGCCTCGATGGTGATGCAGAGCGTTCGTCTGCCGTGACAACGCCGCGATCCTGCTGACTGTCCACCTGCTGTAGCTGTCCACCAGTATCGCTGGCCGCCACGCTTATGCTGGCGCCTCGATGGTGATGCAGCGAGCTCATCTGCCATGACAACGCCGCGATCCTGCTGAAGCTGTCCACCAGTATTGCTGGGCGCCACGCTTATGCTGGCGCTTCAGTGGTGATGCGGAGCGTAATACTGTTAACCGCTGCACAGGCGTCGCAATCCTTCTGCTGCGTCTGCCGTGACAACGCCGCAAGCTACTTGAAGTTTTCCACCGGTGTCGACGGCCGACACGCTGATGCTGGCGCCTTGATGTCGCCTCGATCGCACGAGGTAAGATTGCAGACGCGGCGACCTTCATCGCGCCACCGAGCGCAATACTGCGGCTGCCGCGAAGGCGTCGCTAATTTTCCTGCCGCGTTTGCCGTGACGACGCCGCGAACTCTGTTGATGCTGTTCACCGATGTAGCTGACTGCCACGCTGGCGCCGGTGCCTCCCGCGCTGACGGCGGCGACCTCGAGAGGGCCACTGAGCACGATACTGCGTGACGCGACAGGGCATCGAGACGCCTTTCGAGCTGACGACGGCCGTCTCAATCTCACCGCCGAACATAACAGCGTCTGCTGCAGTGACAAGCTGGTAAGATTGCTGATGTGGGCCCTTGGTGCTGCTAGCCGCCACGCTGATAACGCCCGTCGCGCCTAAGATGTCACGCTCACCGCGAACACTGTCTTCCCCTACAATGGTGCTACGACCACGACTATCCAGGCTCCGTCTGCTACGGTATCGCTGCTGACCAGGCTGATACTACCCTCCAATGTGACGCCGGGCGCCGCTATCAGCTGACATCCCGTACACTATGGTATCCACTCTTCTCTTTCCAGTTCCCGTGAAGTACGACAGTATTTACACTCTATTTTGACCAAGGACTCCTCCGTCGCCGAAGTGAGAACAGATAAATTCTAAAGATGCTACGTCCTAACGTGGTTTGGACACCCATAGTTGAACGAGGTAAGACGTCAATAACCGGACGAGGAGCCGCACTGCTGCGAGGGTGTCCTGACGATGTTCGCGAGCTATCTAATCGGAGAGGCGCCTCGCGAGACGACCCTGTGATTCCTGTACATCGCTCATTGTGTAGGTCAAAAACATCGTAAAGGTTTGCGGAATTAAAAAAAAAAAATCTCTTTCAGAATGTCCAGATCTGAATTCGAGCCAGCGTCCTGCATCCTGAGCGTGCGTCTGTTTACCGGGTGGACACCAAAACCGATCGGTAATCTGGCCGCGGGGGTTCCAAGTACACGACGATTTCCCGGAGGCTTGTGGCGCCCACTGTCCATTCGAGAGATTAACTTATTCGCCGAGCCTCTAATAAACAAATTGGGAAAAATAAACCCGCTTCGCCTTAGTGAACTTGAGATTCCAGCTCAAAGCGAAAGGGGCCAGGAACTCAGGAGGACTTCAGTAGTTATCATCTGGCTCGACTATACTGAATTAATATAGTGCTTGATTCGATCGTTGAACCTGATTTCATCAATTTCACAACTTTCGTAGTCTACAGAGGAAGGTTGCACCGCTGCAGTTTCCAGCATTACCTCGTACAGCTGCCGATAGCTGTAGGCCAATCGCCCCTGTTTTGCTTGCATCTGCAGCCCGATAAGACCTTCAATAATCGGAACATTGTACGAAGTAAAGCTCTTCCGATGGAAAATAATCTTCAACAGGCGGTGGCGCTAGCGACTGAAGTGACATGCAGCCGGATTAAGGTTCGCATAGCACTATATGCTATGCACAGTTCGGTTGTATGTTATGTTATGCTGTACGATGGCAGGATTACATCTCTTCTGTTACGAGTAACTACGACAGTAACTGCTGACTCCAACAGACTGTCGTACGAGGTCAGTATGCACCCCTGGGAGCCAAGTAAGTGACCTTCGGTGACCTCGCCTTCTTCTGCTTCGCCCGTCATCGTACCTCTTCGTCTGCGAGAGCCCTGCATTACGTCGTACAACGGTACGTATTAAGCCTCCGCCACACATAGCGCTAACGCTACGCTATCAGCGCGCTGAATGCGCGTGCATTCCGCTCGCGTCCCGCGCGCGTTGCGCTCGCAATCAGCGCTCGTTAGTTCCCGCTAGCGCCCACTGGGCGCAACGCCAGCGTTTGTGCGGTGCACCGCCATTATTGCGCTCCGCCTACGCTCTTAAAGCGCGCATGTGTGGCGGTGTTTTAATTCACCCCTTGACCTGCTACCACGACGTGTTCAGCAACCACCAGCGATGCGACACGGACGTCTCCACCTCTCAGTCTACTCTGTCGACCTTCATTGCACGAAGTAGAAATCCGTCGCATCGGGTTTTGGATTAGGTAATGGATTACCCTAAGAGTCAATGACTGACTTGAAGAAATCGACTGATACCTCCGTCCAGTGTAGTAGCAATCGACAGCGCTCGTACTTTTCATCTTCTAGGCTAGTTTTACCGAGCGATCGGTATCCTCAAATGCCCTCACTAAAAAGAGTTCAGAGTTCAGGAGTCTCGCTTGCAACCGCGCTCGCTTGACGCGAAATAGTCTGATCGAAAATACCAGTATTGTAACAAATAGCCCTTGGGCGCGTGAGTGATGACCTTTTTCTGTGTTTGATATGGACGTAAGACGTTGGACTTTAAATAGTCATATCAAAGCTAATATTGATTTAGATAATTTTTACGAAGGGTTGACAAAAGCAGTATCAATTACGTTACCCTGCTACAGTACAGATAGTTACACTACTTTTACAGTTAATTTCCACACTCTGTGTCTGAAATTGGGTTTATAACCTGATAAAATAACGTGTCTGTTAATAATAATAGTGTATCTAAGGTTTTTGTATCTTGTTCAAGTCAGCCTCGCCTACATCTTTTTTGGTTTTGATCTGCGATGTATAATAATGTCATTTCTCTAACTATTCGCTGACTAAAGCTAAACGTCATCACGAAAATCTCTTTAGGCGTTTCTGGCACCGAGATATTCGCGGATCGAAGGCTATTTCGACTGATACATCTGTCAAATCGGTTCAACAACTGATTCACTTATTCTTCTATGCTATGCCAATAGGGCTACCAAAGGCTTGCGCGCCAGCTGACTCGCCACCAGGAGATAATAAACAGGTCTCTATAAAGACCTCGGATATACAAACGGCACAAATAATATAATAATTTTACCTTCCAATAAAATTGTTATTATTTTGCCTGGTATATCCGAGGTCTGAGTGATGCCTTCCTGGTAGGCTTAATATACCGTCGGCACTTCTCCTCAACAATGAGGGTGGCTGGTGGCGGGTCGGGGCGCGGGGAGCCTTGTGTTGCAGGTGGGGAAAAACGGGACTACCAACATCGCGGCGGTGTGACGCCGGAGCGACTTACAACGAACGATGGCGCCATCTACCGGTCCGATGCGACGTCTACGACGTACTCTCTCTATAAAGAAACAATAAAGACCTCGGATATACCAGGCAAAATAATAACAATTTTATTGGAAGGTAAAATTATTATATTTTATTTTAGTGTACGTATTTAAAAACTTAGCCCCGCCCTCAAATTTGGTGCGATAGGGACAACTGCAGCTCAGGCGCGACATCCCGCGTAAAACCCGCAAAAATCGAGGTTCCGCTCTCGACTGTTTCCTCCTCCAAAACTTAACCAATCGTTACGAAATTTGGAAATCAGAATGACAAGGAAATTATCTGTGTCGGACCGTTTCGTTTTTTTGGATAATTGGTCTCAGTTTTGAATACCACTCCTTTCTTTCTGGCAAATTCAATTAAGCCGTTTTTGCCAACTTTGAGAGGCTCTAATTCCTTTTAAAACAAAAATATCAAAAAAAGCAAAACGGTCCGACACAGATATTGATAATAAAAACCTGTGTTGAAAAAACCATTGATCTAGCTTCAAAAACCAGAGAGGAAACAGGCGAGAGCGTTTGTATGGAGAAATGAGGGGTATCGTATCGTCTTAAATTTTGACTAGGATTGATAACATGAGACTATGTTAGCCATTGAAGCTACTTAATCCTATGAATCACAACGAACGCATGAAATAGACATACTAGTATTTTCTTTTAGTCATCTTTATTAAACACATCATATATATTCAGACGGGCGATGGCTGAAAGACAATACCAGTATGTATATCTCATGCGTTTGTTGATTAATAGGAATGAATAGCTTGAATTAGCCATTCAGTAGTAGCTTAAAGTAGCCATAGTCTCATGTAATCAATCCAAGCCAAAATTTAAGGAAGTTTTTGGAAAAATAAAGAAAATATCAAATGTGTTTCTGAATTATACCCACTTTGCCTACTTTAGTAGGCACAGGAAAAAGCTTGGGTTAGATAAATACCTTCAGTTTCTAACTGAAAATGTTCCTCCGAGACAATCAGCGATATCTAAAGCAGATGAAAGCCATACACACTACTACGTTGCATTTCATTCGTATTTTAATTACTGTATGATCAAATTCGTCCAGAGCCAAAAGTACTGATATTTATATTTACACTCATGTAAAAAAATAATTGAACGATCATTGATATGTTATTGTCTGTATGTTGTACGCCATGAAATTAGCTACAAGTTTTCCAATACAATTGTGATGTTAAGTTTAAGGGTAAAGAAATTATGATAGAAAGTTTATTTTATATGTCGGTGTATGATGCATTTTGTCCGGCACTGTATGTACCCGGTTAGGGGTAAATTAGAAGAGAAATTACCCGATTTTACGGAAAAATACCCTAAAAAGATTTTGTGACTTTAAAAGCTTTCTATACCTGCTCCATCACCGCGCGCCCTACCTGCCGGTGAGCGCCGAGCTTACCCGAGAGTCGGGAGATTACCCGAGAGGAGTGAGATTGTCCTTTTTTGGGGAAATTTACCCTAAATATCTTTTTGGTGTCTGTAAAAGGGTTACATTTGTTATAAATGTAGGCGATGCACTAGTGCCGTTTTATCATATGAGAAAGTTTTATCAGAAAATCCGACTTTTCGACCGTAAGGAGCCTTCTGTGCCGGAGAGCCACACGAACGGTAACGTGCTGATGATGATTATTAAAACCTAAGGCATTAAGTTCGCCTTTTGGTACTTTAAGTTAAATAAATATTTTTTTGCAGCTATGCCGTCGATCCCGCCTCAAGGCTTGCAGCCTGAAATCCTGTCCAACGCGGAGTTTAACCAAGACAACGCGCATGTGGAGCCCGGGCAGCCTTCGTAAGTTCACACGCACACAAATACACACACACGCACACACATACACACACACACCTATTGCTATTTTTTCTCTGCAGTGTCAAAAGTTTGTACGAAACCAAAAAAATAAACCTAGAAAAAACACACAGAGGAAAACTTTTTTCCATACAATCAATTATGAAAACGAATAATATCGTTTTACTTCAGTCTTCTTTCAACTAGAGCCAGTCCTATATAAATAGGCATTTTGACAGCCTCTCGGGTGCAAATGTTATTTTACACGTGAAACTTCGAAGAAATTATTACGTTAAATAAATAAATAAAATAAATATTATAGGACATTCTTACACAGATTGACTCAGTCCCACGGTTAGCTCAAGAAGGCTTGTGTTGCAGGTACTCAGACAACGATATATATAATATACAAATACTTATACAGGGTGTAAACCTAATACGGGCGAACCTCTTAACGGTGGTGAGTATAGGACATAAAAAATGGAATTAGATAACTTTTACTTAAAATGGAATTTTTTTTTTATCCATACAAATGAATTCGGCCCGCAACGTAATGCAAACACACTCGCGTTTAACGCTCGTTGACAGTTGTCATTGATTGTCATCGCAACAACGTTTACAGTACATTGCTGCTGGGATTTTTTTCAAAAATTCATTATGGGGTGAAAATTAAAAGTAACTCAAAAACACCTCTTAATTAATGATAACAATATTGAATTATATGCCTGGGGCCCGTTTCTCGAAAGGTACAAGCCTTGTATTACAAGTGCCACTGGTTTCATTTATCGCCCTTATTAGGTTTACGCGCTGTATACATAGAAAACATCCATGACTCAGGAAAAAATATCTGTGTTCACCACACAAATAAATGCCCTTACCGGGATTCGAACCCAGGACCGCGTCTCAGCAGGCAGGGTCACTATCGACTGAGCCAAAGTGGTCGTCAAACTGGTGGTCTTGGTTATTTCTTAACCCTTGCAGTGGCGGGGCTATATTATAGGCTACTTGACCCTTTTTGAAAGTCTGTCTTATATGATTAAATACTGTCCAATTAACCGAAATAAAATATTACCATATTTTATTATGACTTAAAAACAGCAAAAAATATTTTTAATGAATAGTTATTTACGTAATCAGGCGAAAACAACACAGTCATGTTAATCTATAGATTTTCTGTGCATCAGGTCATTCTACTCGAAAACAACATTTTCTGACTTTTTAAGTATGAAGGCATAAAGTTCAATATGTCAGTGATTGTTTTGACATGCAGTAAGGTTCGAATTCGATGACGTCACTTCATCGCTGACAGCGTTTTCGGTGGCCAAAATAAATAAAAAATTACACACATTTTTAATCGAAAATACGTAGTCATCATACACTTTTAATACCCAAAATCTATAAATATAATTATTATTATGAAATATGTTCTGCTTAATACATTAAGTAATAATAAGTAATGAATAATAAATAAGTAGAATGCACTTAAAACAAAAACTAATCTAAATTAAACTAAATCTTAAAACTAACAAAATGAAAAGATATAACTAAAATAAATAAAAACTATCTAAGGTCCCCCAAGTCCGTCCCCTGTGGAAGTGTGCCCATAAATATTGTTTTTTTTTTAATGTTAAATACTACAGAAGACAATCATTTATTGTGCCAAATTCGATACGAGTCTAGTAGCCTATTTTCCAAGTCTAATGATATTTTGATATATACTCGATCCTCTTTGATTTAATTTCAACCTACCGTTTTCCAACATAAGACCAGTGTCCGTATAAAGAAATCTATACAATTTGTTCCAGAAACTTCAACCACATGCAGCAACATATGATGTTACCCGACACCCAGTACTACCGGCGCGTGTTACCCTCCGAGTGCCGCGGGTACCCGCCCGTGTACCGGGCCGGGTACCCCGAGCTGTTCGACAACGCCAACTACGAGCAGAGAGAGCGTACGTACACATACACTCACGCATGTATTCCCGAAAGGGGTAGGCAGAACACATGAAAGTACTCAAGTTTCAGTTCCGCTTTAAGGTATAGAAAATCACTTCGCGTACACCACAGTTACTATCCTACAGGCGACTTATATGAGGAAATGAGTGCCTGTATCCCATAAAGGGGTAAGTAAAGCATATGAACTGTTAAGTTTCAGTGCCACTCTTGGCAAAAAGGGGTTGAAAGAAGTCCAAATTGTGACATTGCAGTTACAGGTTGCCAGCCTCTCGCCCAAAACTTAGCCCATATCCCACAGTCGACTTCTACGACACCCACGGGAAGAAAGGAGCGGTGAAATTTTAAAAGTCATGGAAGTCTAAAGACTATATTTCGATTATTCAACAATTGAATTTGTCTGGATCTTAGTTTTAGGTTCTAGGTCCTAGGTCTAGGTTCTTTATATGATCAAACACTATTGCACAAAAAAGGACACAAGGCGGACTTACTGCCTAAACCTTTTAAACACCTTTTGACCACTAAAACTAGTACAAGTTTCATGACGGACGTTGTCAAAGCTACTTTGCCACTGTCAGTTAAGTTCTATATTCGCCCTTCACCAGTCGACATTTTGACGTCGGTGCCATTTTTTGACACGAAAGTCAAAGATTCCAAAAGATTAGCATTCTACCACTTTCCATACCACTAGACAATAAGCTGCTTGACCCTTTTTAGGGTTCCGTAGTCAACTAGGAACCCTTATAGTTTCGCCATGTCTGTCTGTCCGTCCGTCCGTCCGCGGATAATCTCAGTAACCGTAAGCACTAGAAAGCTGAAATTTGGTACCAATATGTATATCAATTACGCCAACAAAGTGCAAAAATGAAAAATGGAAAAAAAAGGTTTTATTAGGGTACCCCCCCTACATGTAAAGTGGAGGCTGATATTTTTTTTCATTCCACCCCCAACGTGTGATATATTGTTAGATAGGTATTTAAAAATGAATAAGGGTTTACTAAGATTATTTTTTGATAATATTAATATTTTCGGAAATAATCGCTCCTAAAGGAAAAAAAAGTGCGTCCCCCTGTGGGGATCGGAGTCAGGTTCGATTAATGGTGAACACGTGTTGATAGTTCAAACGATTTATTAATACTAACTCGCTTACACATGCATGCAATACTTATGCCCACTACATCACCGGGCTAATAAAAGAAAAAAAAATACTACTTATTACAATTTTTTTTTTGTTATATTTCTATTTAATAACAAGAAAAGCCTGGAAAAAGTCAAAATGACTCAAATTGTTATATATATTCCTATACCTGTATCTATTACACAAAGAATAAATCATTGAATTTTACTCAATAAACAATTTTATACGGTTTTTATGAATTGTTTCTATTTTTCCTTTATTTATTATTTTTATATTTGGTCCACAATCTTGAACAACTTTAAATGGTCCTTTATATAATTTATCCAATTTCTTTGCAGTTTCGTT
This sequence comes from Leguminivora glycinivorella, assembly GCF_023078275.1. Lineage (NCBI taxonomy): Eukaryota > Metazoa > Arthropoda > Insecta > Lepidoptera > Tortricidae > Leguminivora > Leguminivora glycinivorella. Next base: position 53,387,666 of record NC_062998.1, read on the forward strand.
TTTCATTAATACTAAATCACCCTTATTGTAAACAAAAGAATGAGCATTCTGGTCATATAATTTCTTATTAGCTAATTTACTCCGGAGCAAATGCTCTCTGGCATCCTTATGTGCTAATTGTAGCCTATATCGTAATTCTAACATGTAATTATTAGGATTATACAATGGATCCAAGGTGTTACTTAAATTACTAGGTACTTGGCATACTTTTCCAAAAACGAGCTCAAATGGTGAATATTTAGTTGAGCTATGAATTTGTGGTGTTGTAGGCAAAACACCAAAAGGGTAGCCAACTACTCCACGTATCAGAACGTTCGTCACAATAAATTCGTAAAAATGCCGCTAAATGTTTATGCATATTTTCTATTGATCCTAGGGATTGATGATGGTAAGCTGTCGAATGCATTTTATTAATTTTTAAAAGTTTACATACCTCACTGAATATTGTTGACGTGAACTCGGTCCCTTTATCTGTAGCAATGACCTTGGGGATACCATACCGTAATATGTAATTGTTGACTAAAGCTCGCGCCACGCTGACTGAGTCCTTATTGCGTAGCGGGTACGCTTCTATATACTTACTTAGCTCGCATTGTACAGTTAAGATGTAGGTGAATCCGTCTGAGTCTGTTTGTAATGGTCCTACGATATCAAGAAATATTTTTTTCATTGCCGCAGTGGCTGTTGTCGTTATTTGCATTGGTTCCTTATTTTCTCGCGAATGTTTCGTAAATTGACATTTACTACATTTTCGTACAAAATTTTTAACATCGTGTTCTAGTTTTGGCCAAAAATATTTACTTTTGATATTATTTATCATTCGTCGTATGCCGGCATGCCCACTCGTTGGCAATAAGTGATAGTCGTTCAATATTATAGTTTTTTCTTTTTCGTCAATTATTGGTAATTTGCAGATTAACGCCATCTAACGCAGCCTGAGCTTCGGGTAACCTAAGCGAGCCACCTTAACATTTCTGAGAATGCTAATGCGTGGTCCGGACCACTGATTATTATTCATTATTTCTTCACTGAGATTCTTTAAAAATAACGCGTTATCTACTGTCTTAATGACAAATATCTCATTTATATTTAATTTATTACAAAAAACACTCAGTTTATTCGCAAAATCGACTCGCGTATAGTGCGACATGTAACTAAGGTTTATGTATATAATTGACTTTGCCTCAACATACGAAAAACATTCCTGTTCCGTAGTTACTTCACCTCTTTGTCGTAACTTGTCTAATTCTATATTTTTTATAAATTGTAACTCAACAGAATTACTCGGTTTTCTTAATATTTCCGAAATTTGAGGTTGATCAGGCCCCGAATCATTGGATATATTAAGATCCGCGGTATTTCCCGAATCTGCGTTTTGTTGTAAAGCTTTTTTGCTTTGCGCTCTAGTTGTAACTAAAACTTGTTCTCCTATACTCTTTAACTCATCCGAAGTGATGGTCACTCTACTCAACGCGTCTGCGACGACGTTATCTTTGCCCTTAATGTAAACAACTTTGTAGTTATATTGTTCGAGTTGCAATCTGAATTTAATTAAACGGGTGGACGGGTCCTTCATGCTGAATAAATACAATAAAGGTTTATGGTCGGTCATAATGGTAAAACTTTTTCCGTACAAATATGGTCTAAAGTACTTGACGCTCCATATCACAGCTAATAACTCTTTTTGAATAGTCGGATAATTGAACTCGGCTTTGTTCAATGTTCTACTTGCGTACGCCACTGGTCTCATATCTTTGTTACATAAACAAGAGCCTATCGCCAATCCGGAAGCGTCTGTTTGTAAAATGAATTCATTATCTTCTGAGAAGTCTGGGTATTGCAAGATTGGTGGGGAAATAAGCTTTTGCTTTAGAGTTGAAAATGCTTGTTTACACTCATCCGTCCATTCGAAAGTAACATTTTTCCTACTTAATTTATTCAACGGTAATGTGATTGATGCAAAATTGGGTATAAATTTCCTGTAATAATTACAAAACGCTACGAAACGTCTTACTTCATCGCTATTCGTGGGTTCTGGATATTTTTTTAATACTCTAGTTTTTTCAGGATCTGGAAAAACTCCATCGGATGTTACTTTATGACCTAGGTACAAAAGTTGAGTTTTTAGAAATTCGCATTTCTGCGGATTAACCTTGAGATTTACCTTTCGCAATCGTTCTAAAACGTTAGTTAAATTTTTGTTATGCTGTTCCATATTTCTACCAAAAACCACGAGGTCGTCCATATAAACAAAACATTGTTCATACGAAAGTCCTGACATGGCGATTGACATGACACGCGAAAACGCACTGGCACTTATTTTTAATCCCATTGGGAGCCTTTTCATCCTAAATTGTCCTTGACTGGTGGTAAATGATGTAATGTTTCTACTGTCTTCATCCAATGCTGTTTGATAATAAGATTGTTGCAAGTCTAGGTGACTGAAATATACTGCGCCTGATAATGAGTCCAAAATCTCGTTGATGTTAGGTAGTGGAAACTTATCATCTTGAATTACGTTATTTATTTTTCTATAATCTACGACTAACCTCCATTTTTTCGTATTACCGTCCGATTTTTTGGGAACTAAAAGAATTGGGCTATTCCAATCGCTATTTGTGGGTTCTATGATATCATCTTTTAACATATTTTTAATCTGTCTACTAATCTCTGGCTTCATAGTTTCTGGTAGTCTGTATGGTTTTACGTATATTGGTTTGGTGTTGGGTTTAACACTAATACTCTGACTTAATATATTTGTAGTGCCTAGCTTGTCTTCATCTAAGTAAAAAACGTCCGCGTATTTCACACAAATTGATTCAATAAGCTTCCTATCGGTTTTATTTAAGTGATTTAACTTTAATGTTTGTAGCAATCGTGAAACCCTATCTACTCCATTATCATATTTGTAAAAGTAACATATGTCATAGTCCTTCAAGGGAGTAAGTTTTGGCGTGAAAATAGGTATTTGAATGTCCCTGTCAGTTGTATTTAATATTTTAATCGGTATCCTATTATTGTTAACCTTTCCTATACTACCGGCTATAAAAACATTTTCGAATAACTCTCCTGCGCTAATTACATATTCATTTCCTATTTGAAAAGATGAATCGACTTTTATCAAATGCAATGTCTCAGTTCTAGCTGGTACTGATAAATGTGTATCGGTGTCACCATTTCCGTGAATTGGTAACACACACATTCGATCGTCAGAATGCAAAGTTAACAAGTTCGTCCGTAAGTTGATATCTGCGCCATAAGTTCGTAAGAAATCTGAACCAAGAAGTCCATCCGCATGACATGGCATTTCATTTAATACGTAGAACTTCTGTGTGAATGATATCTGGTTACCGTTCTCTAGCGATACATAAGCTTTGTTATTGCAGGTGATATCACCTCCCACGCCTTTTATTGTTGCATCTACCTTTTGCAATAAGTTATTTGGAACTCTATCTATATGAATTAACGAACACGTCGCCCCCGTATCAATAATGAAAATTAATTCTTGTCCTTGTACTTTTAAACTTACATAATTTAACCCTTCGCATGTAAACACGTAATCTACTCCGTCACATGTTAATACTTTATGGACGAAAAAATTCTGAAAGGTTGGGGTGTTCGTCACTTACCTGGTTTCCCTCTCTTGTTGTAGCAGCGTAGGTCACATTCCGTGAGGTGCCGCGGTTGTCCCGCGCACTCTGGCTCCTAGTACGCGAATTATTGCGCGTAGCTCGTCCTCTATATTGCTGATAACTGTTGCTACTTCTATACCTTCTATACCTTCCCGAATGGAGGTTGAGGGAGGCGATGGCTGAGATACGCGTCATACTCGTGAACGGGTGCTGTTTGTGGAGACTGGTCTGTTCAAGCTTACCTGGGCCACATGTTTTGTTAGATTATTTAACTTTACTTTTGAGCGGATTGCGAGACACTACATTCGGTTCTTGTAAGAATTAAACTTAAGTAAGTAATGTCTTAAGGATGACACTAGAGACCATCACGTTGTCGTTTAATTTAGTTAATTTTAGCTTTTGGACACTTAGAGACTTTATACATCTCTGAGATTTTGATTATATTTTATTTTAAAATAGATTCCTTACTTTAATGACCTTGTTGTCGTTTGATTAAGTTAATGTTAGTTTTTTGGACACTTAGAGACCTTATACATCTCTGAGATTTTGATTATATTTTTAAACTTAATTTGTAACCTTGATTGGCCCTTATTTGTAAACTTGATTTGTTCTTTAATGATTGACAACTAGAGACTTGTACATCTCTTGAAATGTGTAATTTAGCTGTTCATTTTCTGTATTTTTTTTTTGTATTATTTGACAAAGGTTTTTACTTTTAAATATTTTAATTTTATAAAATTTGACTCTTGGAGACGCTATACATCTCCATGGATTATTTGATTAAGTATAATATTTTTACTTGTAATATTCAGTCTTTTACAACTATTGAAGTATTATAGATTTCTTTTATCTTTGTATCTGTTTGCACTTTCTTTATGTATTGATTATAGTTAGTAATAATATGACATTTAGAGACTTTATACATCTCTAATTCTATATCAGTGTATAGCTACTTTGCTTATGATTAATATTTTTAGTTAATATTTCTATTAATTTCATTTGTTTAACTTTAATGAATACTCTGTAATGTTGACATGTAAAAGTGCCCCCGTGGCCTATTTGCTGAATAAATGATAAAAAAAAAAAAAAAAAAAGTTATTTGGTGCCCAGTTGCTGGTATGGTGGTATTGGTTATAACGTGGATATGAGCCACGGCTATTAGATCGACCACTATAACGTTGAGAGTAGTATCCACGGCTGTTGAAGTGTCTACTTACCGGATATCCTCTCCTGTAGCCTCTCATGTGCATCACTACTGGTGTTGGCTGGCTGTTGTCCTCATCCTTCGCAGCCTGCACCGCTTCTTTCAATTCCTTGTAATTCCTTGCCGCAATGATAGTACCTAGCCTCCTGTTACGCAAACCATCTGCAAATCTTTTTACAGCTAAGTTTTCGTTTATAGGTCTCAGGATTTCGCAAGCTTTTGTATCATTGTCCGCTTGCGCAATCGTGAGATTTGTAAACAATTCCTCAATTTTATCGCCATAGTCTGAAAGTGATAGATTATTTTGTGTAATGCTATTAAGTTGCATTAACAATGAATTTGCTGACTTTTTCGGGAGTAAATATTTTTTAATGTCTAAAACTAATGCTGAAACAGTATCATAGCTTGTCTTTAATTTGAGTTTCGCATTTTTAGTCAATTTTGTTTTAAGGACAAAAGAAATCAGCAATTTCTTGTTACTTGCCTCTTGTAATATGCTTTCCATCATTTCAATGCCTTCGATAATTCTTTCAACAGTTTCATCCTTGCCGTCGTACAAGGGAATCAGAGACCCTACTTCCTTTAAGTCAAATTTCTCAGCCATTTCGATTCGTTTTTGGATTCCGTAAGTACTGTAATTACTATACTCTAGTATTTTATTATATATTTTATCGATTTTATCGCATAGAACATCAAATATGCAGCCGGGAAACTGTTCCGCTGTACTGCTGCTTGAGGTAGACTCAATTAATTTTACATAACACAAATATAGTTCCTGGGCCTTTTTAATTTTATCGACCCCTATCTTTTGCAAACGGCGGTTGGGTCCTAATTTACTTAAATCTACTTGTAGTTTGCCAAGTTCACTTAATATGGTATTTAATTCTGCTTCCATAAGTAAAACATGCCAAGTTTTTATAGTAATTGCTAAACTACTTGCTAAAATTAAGAATAATCGCGTCAATTAATACGAAAAACACTCCTTTTATCATACCTCACTTTTATCGTATCTCACTTCACATCACACGTGTTTCTTCTTCTGCAACGTCACCGGGACCAGCGTCATCGCCTCGAGTCTGCCTGCGTCCGGAAAGCCTCAGTCGAATGCGCCGTACCATGTCACTTTGTATTTCTCGCCGTATCCATTTATGGTGGCATTTTCTATATCGGTAGAACGCGTAGATCAAAACACCGATAGCGACGATGGTCAATATGCATGACACTAAAATGTTGTTGACTCGCAGATGCTCTGTGTGCTCTGAGATGCCTTGTCCTTCGTTGGAACCTGCCGCATTTTGCGTAATTATAACTTCCTTCTCCTCTTGTTTCGAGTAGGATTTTCCCATCGTCCTTTAAATGTAGCACAACAGACGAAACGTCCAACACAACACGACGCGAATAGGTAAAGTTCATAAAATCAGTTAAATCGATCACCACGGTTGTTTCTGACCGAACGAACAGGTATTGTCTTTGCAAAAGTCATGAAGGTATTACTCAATAATATTAGTAACATCACTGCACCGGACCGTCCAAAATGCTGACGCGCGCGGCGCCGTCGCCTTGGAATGCACCGGGCGGCGGGCGATATGCGCGTTCATGGCTCAGGGTCGCCATGTGGGGATCGGAGTCAGGTTCGATTAATGGTGAACACGTGTTGATAGTTCAAACGATTTATTAATACTAACTCGCTTACACATGCATGCAATACTTATGCCCACTACACCCCCCCCCCCCCCTCTAACTTTTGAACCATATGTTTAAAAAATATGAAAAAAATCACAAAAGTAGAACTTTATAAAGACTTTCTAGGAAAATTGTTTGGAACTTGATAGGTTCAGTAGTGTTTGAGAAAAATACGGAAAACTACGGAACTAGGGATTGCAATCCAGCAGTGTTTTCAATCCAGCTGGATTTTTGCTGGATCGGCGCCAATCCAGCTGGATCCAGCGCGGATCCAGCAGGTAGAAAAAATTCCAAAAAAAAATTACATTTTGCTCTACTATAGGGCTGTTATTACTAAAATTATTTGAAATAGTGAAAGGAAGGATGAAAACGCGCAATTTTGTAAGCAAAATTTATTAAAAAAAACAGTTATGTATCTTATTTATCTCCGAAAATTGTATGACCGAATATCACTTCCCAACGCACGTTTCGCGGAATTTTATTCCGCCGAATGTTCATTTCCCGGATTAACATATTGTTTTTTTTTTAATTTGCCAACCTTGCAAACCGACCACAAGTCATCACACCAGCAGTAAGTTTATTAAATGTAGAACAGAAGGGGATTGCTCAACTCGATCTTTACCAAGGAACATTCTATCGTTGTGTATTGTTTCAAGAATTGTTGAGATTGATACCTCAGAATTCTTTGCCTAACTTAGCCACGTCGAACGTTTCTGCTTTAATTTTCAATGCTGACGAAAATACATCAATTTTAAAACTCCCTTTTACTGGTCCAAGCTAAAACCGTTGCTGACGATCATCGAATTTGGGTTTATCCTTCGTTATAACAAAATCGAACAACGTTTACTTCTTTAATCATTCGTAAAATGCTTCTCATCTTGATATAAGGAAAGAAGGTTTTTGACTATTCCGTCGCAGACGCATTGAAACTACAAGTGATGACTCGAAAGAAGAAGAACTCTATACCTAGCATGTAAAAATTGTAAAATGACAACATATGTATCATCCAAAATGAAGCTTTATCTTGATTTATCCGCTCCAATTCATACAAACAACAGAGAAACAGACTTAAATTTAACCTAGTTAATACAATTTTAAGCAATGATGCACCTGATTTTACCAGAAATTGTTGACAAAGATCTCTATATTGATTCTAGTTTAAAGAAAAAAAAGTATGATATATAAGTATTCTGCTGTACCAATTCATTCAGACCCTTCAAATCCAGAAGTTTTACATACAGAAAAGGAGGACTGACCTACACATAAGTACATATAACCATTTATCGACGTAGAACCACCGTCGATATAGAGCACTACACTCGTAATATTAATATTAATAATACAACTGTCGAAAACCAAACGCACAAAAAAAGAAAAATAAATTTTAAGAAGAACGGAATCAAGCGGAAAGAGAGAAAATTATTATGTCAAACAATCCTAAATGTATTTTGAATTTTTGAAGTAGATATAAAATAAATAAAGATTGCTATTTTCACTTGCTTGGCGAATAATAAATGAAATCCGTGTTTCTTTTTGTAAGAACCGCCAATGTCAACCGTTTTTAACCTTATATAACTCGGTAATAAAAACATTATTTTAATAGTGTATTATAGTAATAATACGAATAACTTTGGATATCTAAGAGCGACACCTTTCGCCGTGTCGGTATAGCAAATTGATTTGTTTTAGGACTTTTAGGGTTATTAAAAAGCCTTTTTTTAAAAACCAAACTTTCATGTTATCTAATGTTTTACTTGACGTAATATACAACTAGTTGCTTATTGTATACACCAAATGTTTCATTGAACACCGACAATATCTATGGCGAATTTCGAAAAATATGCAATATTGAGTCTCCTATGAACTCCCAAATTTATTGACAGGGATGCAATTACGTATTTTACTTACGTATATATTTTTTAACATAGTTACCTGCTTACTTTTTTTACAAGAATATTGTTTAAGGGGCTACCTTTGAACGCGCCACGCACCGCGCGCCAGTTGCCTGCCGGCTCTCGGACGGAGGGGCTGTGCCGCTCGCTGCGCCGAGCCATTTTTTTTCTTAGAATAGAGAAGCGAAACAAAATGAAATTAAATTATCATTTCATTCTTACAAGTGTACATTACATAATTCCTGTTTTAGGACAAAAACAAATTATTTCACAATGTACTATGTGACATGTATTGGCGAATTTTGCCCGTCAGTCGCAAGTAGAATTTGGCCGTGTGGGTTTCATCACCGCTTACGGCTCTCACTGATCAATGCGGTCCTGGTTTCGAGCCCGGGCAGTGGGATATCTTTTTGTGTTTTTTTTTTTTCAAAAACGATTAGTTTCTACATTATAAAGGTTTTAATATCTCCCGGTTACAATATTTATGGCAAAATTCATTGTTTCGTATTTTCTCGCTGATGAAAATTATTTGAAGCTTCATATATATGTAAAAGTTTATACAAACGTTGAATTTTATCACAAATATTATACAGGAAGCCTGTATAGTTTACATGTGCTGGCTGTGTAAAAAAAAGCAATAAATAAATATGAAAATGAATACATAATTATTTTATATAAAATACACACAAGCTAAAATGCATGTGCCTTATAAACGAGCGCGCAGGCATGGTTAGATTTGGTTAGGTATACAGTACCTACTGCGAGCCGGCGCGCGCGCTCGGGTGGGGTCGTTGACCTTGCAACCCCTGCAGGTAGGTTTTAGTTCGCGGCTTCGCGCACATAGCACGAAATGATATTATAGGGCATTCAAACGGGGGACCGTCTTAATTTATTGTTATTACATTTCAAAAGTTTTTTCCGGTTTCCTCACGGTCAAACTAACACGCTCCTCCTCGTTTCGCTTGTCGTCGCCCCTAACTGGACTCTGTCATATATGATTATACTGCCAACATAGTCCGTGTACAGAAAACTGCTACTTTGCTCCCTCCTAACAGGGAAGAAAAGTTAAAATTTATATGTAAAAAGTTGGCATTACTTTTTGTAACCATTTTTAATCCTTATAGCAATCTACATGAATAAAAAATGTCATTAAAATTGTAACAGCGAAGGTACTACAATAAGTGGGTACATAAATAATGCTATCAACCATACATGGCCTGCTTTTTTGGCACAACATTTGGGCATTCACAATTTCACATTGAATATTACTAATTTACTTACTAGTGCTTAGTTTAAACATAAGTTGAAACTTAAAAGAAATTTTGCGGTAACAGTAAATAAATAATTAAATACTATAAATACATTTTGAGATCTTCAGTAGTTATAATACAGTTTCAAACTACTTACGTTTTTGAAAAAAACACACAATTGTGGCGAAATAGAATTATTTTGTGCTAAGCGGCCACGGGCTACGCGCGGAAACGCCAAACCGTTTTAAATATGACGTAAAATAAGTTTATTAAAGTTAATTACGCATTTTATTGCCGATTTTTTTATTTGCGGATCCGCAGCGCTGGATCCAGCGCTGGCTGCTGGATCCAGCAGACCGAAAAATGCGCTGGATCCAGCTGGATTGCTGGATGCTGGATCCAGCAATTGCAATCCCTATACGGAACCCTACACTGAGCGTGGCCCGACACGCTCTTGGCCGGTTTTTTTAAATTTGTCTTATATTATTACTTACTGTCCAATTATCCAAAAAAAAATATCATTATATTTTATTATGACTTATAATTCGCAAAACATATTTTTAAAGAATACTTTTACGTAATCAGGCAAAAACAACATCACCCATGTCATCTATAGATTTTCTGTGAATGAAGTCATTCAGTGCGAAAACACCACTTTCCAACACTTTAAGTACGAGGCATAAAGAACATTATGTCAGTGATTGATTTAACATGAATTCTATGACGTCACTACACGGCCGACAGCGTTTTCGGTGGCCAAAAAAAAAACATACTCACATTTTTGGATTAAAAATACGTAGTCATCGTACACATTTAATACCTAAAGTCATTAAATATTGGTTTCTTATGTCAAATATTACAGAAGACAATCATTTATTGTGCCAAATTAGATATGAATCTATTGTCCCGGATTTGTAAGTTCACATTTTTGACACATTTGTTTTGAAGTATGTTGCGATGTGGCTAAGACGTATCGTTTGCCAAATCTAACGATTAATTTCGAATTGGTTGAATCGATTAGGCCCTATGTACAGCGATTGTTAATATACCTAGATGTCTCAAGAGCTCTCAAAAATGACCCCACGAATATTGTGCCACGGTAGGCGGGGCCTCAAAATTGTGCCACGGAGCTTGTCAGTGCGCTAATGGCGGCCAGTCGGAACAGTCGTAGTACGGCATATTTAGAAATAAGTAAAAGTCAAGTAAAATCAAGTAATCGTGTAATCCGGAATCGATTACGATTTGCCCATCTCTGTTTAGAATATATGTTTACAAAAAGAATATGCCGTACTGTTTTGTAATATCATGTGCTAGTCGTTCCAACAAATACGGAGAAAAATATGGGATTTAGTTTCATGTGTAATTTGGCGAGGATCATAATTATTTCGATTTATTTTGTGCGAGCTACTTTTGTATGGGGATGATGTTATGCAATATTTTTAATAGCCATTGATATTTAAAAACTTTCATTTTTGTATAATTTTATTAATATCGCGCGACCATGTTTGCCTGCCTGCTGTGCGGCCGACATAGGCCAGTAAACTTGTTTAAACACACGTACGTGTCAGTGGCATAGGAGTTCGATTATTTTGATCACAGACTTTTTGTCACCGGCATAGTGGTTTAAATGGCCAGTCTGAACACATTCGTGGACACGTATAGTATAGCATACGCGTAGTCATTTGTTACCTTTGGTCTATGACAGATGACGTCACTAAGCGTCCCTAAACGTGTTAATTTAGAAGGTTGTAGAATAGAAATAGACGTGACCTGTGGTCCGGTGTCAGTACGGCGTATTATGATCTTGGAACCACTTTTCGGCTGGCAATTTGTTTGAAAGTAGTGTTCTATGTTATTATCTTGCGGTGGCGACATCTAAGTAATTACATATTTAAGGGCCGGTTTTTCAGTCGCCAGATAAATATATCTACCAGATAAAGTTATCACTATTCTTTTCATCACACGTATAAATTACAGTGACAGCTGACATTTATCTGACAGATATTATTTATCTGGCGATTGAAAAACCTGACCAGCCCTGAAAAGGTAAAATTTATAAAATGAAAGCCTACGTTTAACACCTGTTAACAATAGATGGCAACTGACAACAACCTGAACGTGACTGTACATTGATATACAGATATAAATTGAATTTATCTAGCCATAACAATACTTATTATAGCGGCATACGTGTACCTACGACATAATTATTATTTTCATATGTAGGTTGTTACTTCATAACAACAAATTAATTATGTAGTTATTTTTTAATATGCATAAAATTTAAATTATTTCTGCTTGGTTCTTTAATGTATGACACAAACCCATCCCCATGTCAAATTTTAGTCAAATATGAACCGCGAATTCTTAGCTGCCAGTACGTACAGCAAGAAGGTTTTTTGCCGAACAAAATCGCTGATTGGTAGTTAGTGACATTATATGCATTTCAGCTACACTTATCTGTGTGCATTAGTATAAAAGAGATGACTATTTTGTGTACCAGTTTTGATTACAGGGCCTGTAAACGTATTGTCTTGTGTAAATGTAGGCGTAATTGTGTATGTGTGCTAAACGGTGCCAAGAATTTGAACAATAATGTTCTTAAAAGCGGCTTCCATGTTTATCTTACTTCGTTGCCTATGTACAAGGAGGCGCTTAAACAAATATACGAGTTCTATCAACTTACTGAAATGTCATTTGAATCGAAATGACAGACTGCCACAGCACTAGTTTAAAAATAAAAATGAATGATAAATGACATAATAAGTAAATCCTGCGTGATAAATTAACTTTGATAAATTACTGACTGACTGACGAATGATTTCTGATAAATTACTCACTAACGAAGATCCGCAAAAATTATAACATGTGCTAGATTATGTTTAAAGTTAGCGAAATATTGTTTTTAAGTACTTGATTTTTTTTAATATTATTACAGGATTTTATTTAAAATTTCATTAGGTTGCGCGAGTTTACGTATTGTGGACACTGTCATGTGTCAAAAAGAGCTTCTTACAAATCTGGGACAATAGTAGCCTATACAAATATTGATCAAGGTAGACTCAAGTGAAGTTTTGTTCTCAGTGCCCCCGGAACCGCGTCCGGATTTCCGGATGGACTCCAACTATGTGCTGGTGAACAGGGAGCAGAGGAGGCTCGACCAAACATGGCCGCCGGTCAACGAGGTAAGACAAATCGTCGCTGCTTTGAAAAAAAACTTATATCTTCTTCTGTCAATGAAAGAGCAGTTCCTGTCAACTTTGTACATAGCCACGTCAGCAAATTTTAATTGATCCTATTTGGTTACCAATATTTAGTAATATAAGTCGACTTTCGTAAGATATATACAGGATAGTTATTATAATTAAGAAAATATAGATACTAGCGAACCTTAATGACGAAATAAAACTTACTAAAATCTCAATTCATAAAAAAAATCTTGGTAACAAAATAGGAATAATAAAAACAAATTTAACTTTTTCCTTAATTTTTGTACAAACTTTTCGAGAATTGTTGGAAAAGAAAAATGCAATACATATAGACTTACTGCGTTTTAACTTTGAGGAGCAGTGTGAGTAGTGATGTGCAAGTTGCGGAAACTTTCCAAAAAAATCTTAAATTTCTTGAAAAATTCACGAAACTTTCACGAAAAATAAAGGGAATTTAAATTTATGAAAAGGGAAGTTTCCATCCATACAATTGTCCATGCAAAGTATGGAAAGTTTCCGAAGTTTTCCTATGTGAAAATTTCAGAATTTTGGAAACTTTCCGTCGGCACATCAGTAAGTGTGAGATACGAGATTTTTTTCAAAGTAGTGACGAAATGTCCTAAAGTACAGGCAGATTTTGTAAGGATTAGTTTCATTAGAATGATATTGACCGGGATATCGTCACTACTTTGAAAAAATCTCGTATCTCACACTGCTCCTCAAAGTTAAAACGTAGTAAGTCTCTTTGCATTCTATACATACTTACTACATTCTTTTCTTCATTGACAGAAGAAGATACAAGAGTTTTTCAAAGTAGTGACGATATAGACCGTGATTACCTTTTTGATTTTTATTGAGTTCCCGATATTTCGACGCAGTTACATGCATCGTGATCACGGAAAACGGGCGGGGTTTTCTAAGGACTTTTAAGATGGGTAGAATCACAGAACTTAATTTAGATAGAAGAAACAAATTCATATATTTGTATAGGGGCCGAGCGTGTCAAATTTTGTACTGAAGTTGATTCTTGCCTGTAATTTTAAATATGTCTCAGGCTCTTGATTGTTCATAATTTTTGTGTTGTTGCAATGGAATATCACGTAACGAGGCATTTTTTATGTTTTGGTTGACTTCAACTTACAAAAATTGACGCCCGAAAGCTGCAAGCTGCGAGTAAAGACGGACAACTCAGTGGATTTCACTGAGTTCATTTGACACGCTAAGTAGATACGTTTGCTTGATCTATGGTATATAGGACATCTGTGGGTAGAATGTTAACTTTGCGAAAAAAAATTGGCTGTTGACGTGATGCCCCTCATTTCTATGTAACAGCCAATTTCAGCATTGGTCTCAGAGTATATAGTATTTTATGCAACTGGTGGTTAAAAGAGGTCAAAAAAGGTGAGTGGCGTGGGTAACAATTTGAGGCGAAGCCGAAAATTGTTAATAAAGACGCCACGAGCATTTTTTGACTCAGTTAAACACCGTTGCATACAATACTTTTTCTACGACCAAGCACTTATTTTGAAAGAAAATTATAAATCAACAAATACCTACTTTCAGTCATCTTTAGTTATCTAGTGGACCGCCTACCATTTTGAATATGCAGTTTGAGTGCAAACATGAAAATAAAACTGTCTATGGTATGGTTCTTTGAAGCCTGGCCACTAAGACGAATCGAGCCGAGTTGAATCGAGTTCTCATACATTTGAATGCGATTCGACGCGTCGCCAATTAACGCAGCAGAAAACGAAGGAGTCTCGACTCTGCGAATTGGTTTGTTAAGTTGGTAGCAATGTATTTACTGAACTGTAACAGCTATATCGTGCTACTGCTACTAAATGTTTTCAGGGTATAGACTAGATAGACTTGTCCTGACATCTTTTATGTAGGGTTTTAAAGTTCTATGCACGACCTTGTAACTCACGAATAACAGTACGGGAGTAGAAAAAGTTGTTTATTATGCACTTTGCAAAGTATGGCACTGTTCCCATCGAAAGCGAGCACGCGATGAACTGTCGGCAATAGAAGGGAACAAAAGATAGTCACTCCCGTGTAAGTAAAAGAGACGCGACGATAGCGCTAGCGAGTTGTAATTCGTCGCCGAGCGTTGAACATAACTCGCTTGCTCTCTGTTTTTAACCACCGACGCAAAAATGACGGGGTGTTATAAGTTTGACGTGTCTGTCTGTGTGTGTTTCTGTCTGTCTGTGTGTGTCTGTCTGTCTGTGGCATCGTAGCTCCCGAACGGAGGAACTGATTTAGGTTTCGTTTTTTTTTGTCTGAAAGTTGAGTTAGGAGTGTTCTTAGCCATGCTTCATGAAAATCGGTCTACTATGTCGCGGTCGGGGTTTTTTTCAAAATTTTAATTTTGTGGTTAGGTTATTTATATTTAATACATGGGAGCGACTGCCTTTTGTTCGTTTCTATAGCCGATAGCTCATCGCATAAAAAATAGTATTGTGGCTAAAAAATGGGTCCCTAATAGGGATCATCCACATATTACGTCACACCAAATTTCAGGTTTTTGGACCCCTCCCCCCCCCCTATGTCACGCTTTTTTGTATCCCTTTAACAGGGATTGTCACATTTAGTATGACCCCTCCCCCCCCTTATACTGTGACGTAATATATGGATGACGCCTTAAAAGCTTCTCTTTAAGAAATCTTAACTATATATCGCTTGCGCGCCCATCCTTCTTTGGCATTACGGTCGTAACAGTCAAGAGCTACCATTTTATTGGTTGATCTGTCAAATATGTGTATATTTCCATTCGCTCATTCGTTCCATTCGTGCCAGCTCTTGTGAATTGACCTTTACGCCGTGGCTTGCGTGGGCGACGGTCGCGCGATGGTCGCGCGACGGCGATGCGACGCATACGAAATCAAACCTTATCGATATGGAAGTAGACGATGCGATGAGACGCGACGGCGACGGTCGCGCGACCGTCGCCCACGCAAGACACGGCGTTACAGTCAATCAATTTTAATCCTCGGCCACTTTAGAAGTCAGAACCCTGTCTCATTTAAACCGTGTGTTATTTTCTATAAAAAGTCACATTGACGTTTATGTGTAGAGAGCGGATCTCAGGTAGCGATTTTTAATATGGATATGACTAAAGTAAAATTCATAATCCTACGGACTAAATTGACAAATGACTGACAGGTAAAATGATACCAGGAACAGCAAAATTAAAATAGGGAAGGGTATATGTCGATAACAATATATCGACAAGTTGTAAAGTACATACAACAGACAAGTTTAAATCAAGAATAAGTATATTAGTTTCAAATAAGAGGTACACATTTTGGTTTGTTCTATGTATCTTCGAGGTAGTGGATGGATGCCACGCATTTTTACCCACTAGTTTTAAAACATAAAAAGGTTTCCGAGCCTGTAGGTAAAAAATAAAATACCATGTCCGACGATAATCAATTATCTGTCACGCTATAGCAAGTATGTCATAAATATCTATATAATTTTCGAATAATATTATTGCTGCTTCGAAATAAAAAAATATCTCTAATTAGCGGTCTACAGACCTTTTTATCTGTCGAAATCACAGAAAAAGTTGGTATATTGATTAGCCGATCAAATTGCCAATTTCATTGTCCCGTCTGGGTGCACCTTAAATCTACGATGTAATCATAATTTTAATATCGATAAGAACGACACTGGCCAAACTGTGGCAACATTCGTTCACACTTACTTGTCAATTTGGTCCGTAGGTTTATGGATTTTACTTTAGTGCAATTTTTAAATACATGTCATGTGGTTTTGGTCTTACAATCTATTATTATTACATCGCACACCGCAAACTTCGCTGAATAATTAGATTTAATGTTATTTTTGCAACAAACCACAGAAAAACTAAAGAGAAGTATTTTATTCTAAATAAAGGAGTTTGTATACAGGAAGCGAATTATTCTCATTTTTTAACCCCCGACGCAAAAACGACGGGTTGTTATAAGTTTGACGTGTCTGTCTGTCTGTATGTCTGTCTGTCTGTGTGTGTGTCTGTCTGTGGCATCGTAGCTCCCGAACGGATGAACTGATTTAGGTTTAGTTTTTTTTGTTTGAAAGCTGAGTTAGTCGGGAGTGTTCTTAGCCATGTTTCATGAAAATCGGTCTACTATGTCGCAGTCGGGGTTTTTTCAAAATTTTAATTTTGTGGTTATGTTAGGTTATCTATTCTTTGAGTCGTAATAGAAGTGTGAAATGAGCAGATGAAATGTTTAAGAAGAACTTAAATAAATAATGGTATTTAAAAAATTAACAATCATTTTTTTATTTATTATCATCATGATCTTTGCCCAATATTCACAAAAGCATCAAAAAGGGTTTTATTTTTATGTTTCGATACATTTTTTTGTGTTTTTATGGGATAGGAGGCAAACGAGCAGACAGGTCGCCTGATGGTAAGCGATCACTGCCGCCCATGGACACCAGAAACACCAGAGGTGTTGGAGGTGCGTTGCCGGCCTTTAACGGCCCAGCCACGACGTTGGTCTAAGCGCGACAGCGGTGAGCAGCATCCATACGTGCGAATGAAAAGTCCCATCGCTGTGTCTCGCTCCAATGTATGGCCGCCGCTGTCGCGCTTAGACCAATGTCGTGGCTGAGCCGTAAGATGGGTAAAAAAAAATGCGAGTCATATCCATATTAATATTTAAATCGCTACCAGAAATCCGCTCTCTATTTATGTGCAAAGGTTCTGCAGTGGCATATGATTCAAATTGGACTGTACTTATGTATTTTGTTGTAACTATTATTTCAGGCTTTCTTCGATGGCGTTACTAACGTGATGCAGCCGTTCGTAAACAACACGGAAGATGTAAGATCGATGTTCCTTTTTTTAATTCTAAGTAGCCTTTAATTTTGCGTCCAGACCAAAGACATATATAACTCCGTATAGACAGATAAAGTCTAAGAAAAAATCGTACCTCAGTACCATACAGAAAAAGGTACGGTGGCCTAGATGGCATTACACCTTTGGGGTACGCTCAGCTAGATGGCGCTATTATTAATATTTGACATTTTAAAACATATAAAGCTAAGAATATGGGCCAAATTGTCAAAACTGAGGTTCAAAAGTTTTAAGCCTGTGTCAAGAGATGGCAGTATATGCACTGTGATTACACATTTTACTTTGACAGTAACTCTCTATAATACTCGATCCTCTTTGGTCCAGACTTAAACGGACAAGATTTGTTACGATAAATAAAAATTGAACCTCAATTTTATTCAAATCATGAGCTTTCTTACCTACAACTCAACTTTTTAATATAATTTTCTACTTTAAATTCGCTAACTTTAAATTCGAATATTGCGAAATGCTCCATACAAATTTCCACCCACCGTTGTAGGGAAGTAGGGGGTTAGAAAGAGATAAAAATTAGCCTATGTCACTCTCCATCCCTTCAACTATCTCCACTGAAAAATCGCGTCAATTCGTCGCTCCGTTTTGCTCACACACTTTCCAATTTAAAATACTAAGTATGGATTAAATAAACTAAGTTTTATCATAATAAGTAACATTATATTAAATTGCAGATGTTCGGTCCGGGAGACCGCAGGACGGTGGGCGTGGACCGCCTCGCCGCAGAGCGGAGCGCCACCGCCTACTGCCGCGCAGACGAAGTAAGTGCTATACTGTGGCAAACCCAGCCTGTCGGTAGATGTTCGGTCTCGGAGACCGCAGGGCGGTGGGCGTGGACCACCTCGCCACAGAGCGGAGCGCCACCGCCTACTGCCGCGCAGACGAAGTAAGTGCTATGCTGTGGCAAACCCAGCCTGTCTGTAGATGTTCGGTCTCGGAGACCGTAGGACGGTGGGCGTGGAGCGCCTCGCCACAGAGCGGAGCGCCACCGCCTACTGCCGCGCAGACGAAGTAAGTGCTATGCTGTGGCAAACCCAGCCTGTCTGTAGATGTTCGGTCTCGGAGACCGTAGGACGGTGGGCGTGGACCACCTCGCCACAGAGCGGAGCGCCACCGCCTACTGCCGCGCAGACGAAGTAAGTGCTATGCTGTTGCAAACCCAGCCTGTCTGTAGATGTTCGGTCTCGGAGACCGTAGGACGGTGGGCGTGGACCGCCTCGCCACAGAGCGGAGCGCCACCGCCTACTGCCGCGCAGACGAAGTAAGTGCTATGCTGTGGCAAACCCAGCCTGTCTGTAGATGTTCGGTCTCGGAGACCGTAGGACGGTGGGCGTGGACCACCTCGCTACAGAGCGGAGCGCCACCGCCTACTGCCGCGCAGACGAAGTAAGTGCTATGCTGTGGCAAACCCAGCCTGTCTGTAGATGTTCGGTCTCGGAGACCGTAGGACGGTGGGCGTGGAGCGCCTCGCCACAGAGCGGAGCGCCACCGCCTACTGCCGCGCAGACGAAGTAAGTGCTATGCTGTGGCAAACCCAGCCTGTCTGTAGATGTTCGGTCTCGGAGACCGTAGGACGGTGGGCGTGGAGCGCCTCGCCACAGAGCGGAGCGCCACCGCCTACTGCCGCGCAGACGAAGTAAGTGCTATGCTGTGGCAAACCCAGCCTGTCTGTAGATGTTCGGTCTCGGAGACCGTAGGACGGTGGGCGTGGACCACCTCGCCACAGAGCGGAGCGCCACCGCCTACTGCCGCGCAGACGAAGTAAGTGCTATGCTGTGGCAAACCCAGCCTGTCTGTAGATGTTCGGTCTCGGAGACCGTAGGACGGTGGGCGTGGACCACCTCGCCACAGAGCGGAGCGCCACCGCCTACTGCCGCGCAGACGAAGTAAGTGCTATGCTGTGGCAAACCCAGCCTGTCTGCAGATGTTCGGTCTCGGAGACCGTAGGACGGTGGGCGTGGACCACCTCGCCACAGAGCGGAGCGCCACCGCCTACTGCCGCCCAGGCGAAGTAAGTGCTATGCTGTGGCAAACCCAGCCTGTCTGTAGATGTTCGGTCTCGGAGGGTCACTATCGAATGTACCTTATCGCTAAACGACCATTTCAGTTAGATGACATAAAAGTTAAATATACGGTCAGCATAGAGTCAATTCAACCGCGACGACATAAAAGTATAATACACACTCAGCAAAGCGTCAATTTAGCAGAATGACTAAGAATTAGAATGGACAAGTAGTTAAACGTCTGGAAATATAAATATCCCTTATGATTAGAATACCCAATAAGCTGAAAGTGATACAAGTTGATTGACATGAACACAGAACGAGTTAGTAGCATAACGTCATGAAATGTCTGAAGTAAAATAATTAGTATACGTGTGAATTAGAATTTGTTTGTCATATTTAATTATGAAGACGTCACACAATCCAGACGTTTTGCTTCATGGGTATTTTGCGTTGCAAATGTTTTGCTACCGGACCATTTAGCGTTAATGTCAATTAAGCAATAAAGATATTCGAAGATATAGAGGTTTTGCTGCTAGCTCATTTTAAATTGTAACATTATGAGTTACAGACGTTCTGCTAAATAGGCATTTAGCATTCATGTCTATGTGGTCACAACGACATAATACAATCCAGACGTTTCAGCTATATTGTTGTTTAGCGATAAGGTAAATTTGATACTGACCCGTCTCGGAGACCGTAGGACGGTGGGCGTGGACCACCTCGCCACAGAGCGGAGCGCCACCGCCTACTGCCGCGCAGACGAAGTAAGTGCTATGCTGTGGCAAACCCAGCCTGTCTGTAGACGTTCGGTCTCGGAGACCGTAGGACGGTGGTCGTGGACCACCTCGCCACAGAGCGGAGCGCCACCGCCTACTGCCGCGCAGACGAAGTAAGTGCTATGCTGTGGCAAACCCAGCCTGTCTGTAGATGTTCGGTCTCGGAGACCGTAGGACGGTGGGCGTGGACCACCTCGCCACAGAGCGGAGCGCCACCGCCTACTGCCGCGCAGACGAAGTAAGTGCTATACTGTGGCAAACCCAGCCTGTCAGTAGATGTTCGGTCTCGGAGAACGCAGGACGGTGGGCGTGGACCGCCTCGCCACAGAGCGGAGCGCCACCGCCTACTGCCGCGCAGACGAAGTAAGTGCTATGCTGTGGCACACCCAGCCTGTCAGTAGATGTTCGGTCCCGGGCGCGACGCGCGTGGTGGGCGCGACAGTCGACATTTACACTCTAAACATTAAATAAATGTCATATACAAAGAAAAAGTGACCAAAGCCTCCAAGTGTTCCGAGCTGGAATCGAACCAGCGTACTCCGCTAACCACGGCCATCGGATCACGAAACCAAGGGTCGAAATTTCCAAGTATATGACACAATTACCGAAGGCTTATGGCGCCCCCGGCCATCTCTGAGGTAGAACTGAAACTAGTTCGACCTCCTAACTGAATCAACACATGTGATTACGAGCTAGCGAAGAGAGATGGCGCTGCCGTGCAGAATCTTAGATCAAATCAAATTATTTTAATTTGCATTTTTAAGTAGTAACACTACTATTATACTATAAACATTAAATAAATGTCATATACAAATACAATACAAATTAAAATATTTTGAAATGAAAATCATTTTATTTGATCTAAGATTTACACTCTTATTAATAAAAGAGTTACTTCACGGATTAGCTAAAACTGTTCTATCTCTTTCTCATAAATACGTTAGTCAGCATGAAAGAAAGGGACAAAACACGTCGTAACTAAGTGTTCAGTAACTTTTTTATGAATGAGGGGGTTAGTATAATTTGCTTTTAAACTGTTTCTATTACTCACACGTGCCTTATTTCCAGCAGGAGTTGGAAGAAGAGCTGGAAGCCCTCGCTCGTCGCATCGACACGGAGTTCAAAAGCGCCGACTAATTAACTATACATGTTAGTACCACAGTAACACTAGACTACGGTCCGTATACTAGTGACTCTTATAATACTTTGTTAGCACCTTATAGTACCACTAAAGTCTAAAGTGTAACCCCATTATTCATAAACTCACTAAAGTTATCAAGCCGGTAATAGTTATTTGTTATACAAGGGGGCAAAGTTGTATTTTAACGCCGAGTGTGAAATTGAAAAACGAGCAAGTGAAAGGATTCTATAGTCTCTAATCTCGCTTCGCTCATGGTTCGAGAATAGAATCCTGAACTTAGCGAGTTTTTAACACACGAGAAGTAAAATACATTTGCACCCGAGTGTAACGCAAAACTTTTCCCCTCACTATAGCGAGGAAACTACAACGCAAAAAATGCGTTTATCACTGCTTCCAGTAGTTCCACAGGTGGTAAATCATCTTCGTTACTAGATTCGCCTACTTTTATCAATTTTAAAGCAGTTAATTTGACTGATATTCAAGGTCAAATTACTTTACCCACTAGTGGATAAAATGCGTTTTTACCCGCTGGCATTAAAGGATAAGACACGTGTTTCCGAGCTAGTGAGGGGAAAAGTTCGTTTGTCCCACAGATGTCATATATACCGTAGATCAAGCAAACTTATCTACTTAGCGTGTCAAATGAACTCTGTAAAATCCACTGAGTTGTCTTTCTTTAATTACAGCTTGCAGCTTTCGGGCGTCAATTTTTGTAAGTTGAAGCCAACAAAAACATTAAAAATCACTCGTTACGTGATATAACTGATATTTAATTGCAACAACACAAAAATTATCAAGGGCCTGAGACATATTTAAAATCACAGGCAAGTAACAACTATCGGGCGTCAATTTTTGTAAGTTTATTTATTTATTTATTTCAGCAAGCAGCAGGCAAGTAACAACTTCAGTAAAAAATCTGACACGCTCGGCCGCCATACAAATAGATGAACTTGTTTCTTCTATCTAAATATCATTCTGTGATTGGTCCCTTTCCGATGTATTGGTGTGATAGAAAGGGACAAACGAACTTTATCGGCTTGATAACTTTAGTGAACGTTTATGAATAAGGGGGTAAGACGACAGTCTATCTATACCAGCGGCTTATTGGCACTAGTCCCACCAAAAGTTTTCTTTAGGATGCTATAGAAAAGGATACCTATAGTTTTCTTGGTTCTTATTTACTGACAGACGTGTTTGACAGAGATTAGTAAGCAATGAGCTATTGGGCATAGAAACAAATGACTGTCGCTCACGTGTAAATAAAAGACGAGCGATTTATTTATTTATTTTTATTACATACATGGAAAACCAACAGCAATTAAAATTACAAAGCCAATTACAGGTTCTCACTTATAAAAAACAGATTAAAACCAAAATCTTTCCTATCTTACAAACGTGCAAGTACCTACAGCCACAGCCAAGCTTAGGAATGTGTACAATGTATATACCTATGTGATTATTACAATTTGATGTCAAGTTTATTAGTTCATAGCTCGTCAACGAACTATTAATATAACTCGCTCGCGCTTATATCTCGTCTCTTTTATTTACACGAGAGCGATCTTTAGTTTCTATTGCCGATATCTCGTCGCTCGGTCGCTTTAGGTGGGACTAGTGCCTAAGTCAGCTTAGTATCAAATTTGCCGCGATAAAAAAATGTTAGTGTCACTATAAATGTGCCTTTATCTGGGTAAAGGGAGCTTGTTGTCGGTGGCGCTTACGTCCCGCGGAGTCGTATTTGTATACGAACATCGTTCATAACGACGTAAGCGACATCGACAATACGGTCCATTTACTCAGATAACGTCACGAATGTCGAGACTAGTATAGGCACTCAACACTTTATCCTTAAGGTACTTAGACGGACTCTGTTACGTTACTGTATACCTATAATATTCTTATGGGTCTTAAAGCACCATATTATTTCTAAGTTTTGAATTATCTCTTATGTTCCCAAAAGTTGATCAACCAAAAATATCTTTTGGGAACAAAAGAGAACGTTTTTCTGTGTCTATGACTTGTATTGAAAACATCGTCCTGACTATTACTCTCGACGAGGATTGCTAGCTTCGTGTTATTTAACGACCTCGCTCGCGAACTCGGCCGGCAATTCCTTTAGACTTGTTATTATACCTGAAATATTTTAGCATCAGCCATTTCTCAAAACTGAAAGTTACAAGTGACAAGCGGAAGTCTCTTTCCAACTTGTCATATTAGACATTGACAACCACTTGTGAATTGTAACTTGTAACTTCCAGAAATGCCCTTGGTGATAGACGTTTTATATGACTAGCAAAATGTTCGGACCTTAATATTTTTTCATGACTCTTAAAGTATACTTCTTCTTTAAATGTGGTTTAGTAAAAATATCAAAGCCATTTTAATATAATAAGGCGGGATCAACATATTCACGGAACACACGTGCAATATGGCCGGCATGCTTAGAAAACTGTCTCTAACCACAGAATATATAATAGTACAAGTACAGAAGGCTCACTCCTTTGATGTTCACAAAGTGCCGCCATTATAAATTCTTACCTACATTAACAAACGGACCGCACGCGAGCAGCCGATATAGAAGTCTATTGCGCCGCGTGAAGGTCGTCACCAGTGAACGGGCCGCGAACTCGCGGCCGCCAGCATGTACTTGTAGCGCGGCGATAGGATCGCGGAGTGAGCCCCCCCTGCTCTAACTCTAAAAGGCTACGACAAAGTACTTCCAGCCCCTACGGAATACATAGATGCCATGAAAAAGATACAGATGTAGTGCGAAAAGATTTGCCTTCGTATTGTTACGGAAACGTACGAACGTGTCATGCTATTTCAGTCAGTCTCAGTACAAGATGTACTGACATTGACTGAACTAGCATGACAAATACGAACGTTTCCGGAAAAATACGAAGGAAACCCTTCTCGCACTACATCTCTAAGTCTATGAAATCTATATCCTTGGACTCGGAAAATGAGTGTAACCACCCACACTTCCAAGCTATCTCTTGCAAACATGAACGAAGATGATGTATCAAGTAAACCGAATTCAACGGTAGATATAGTCGATGGAGGAATAAGTGAGGGAAGAGTTGTAACTCCATACATCAGTAAATGCGGGTTATTTGTATAGGCATAGTTAAGTGACATCTAGCGTCAATCGCGCGTCAAATAGCGTGAATTATCAGTACCACTACTCGATACTAGGTGGCAACTGTGTCTCGTCTTCACCTTATACAGTTATATCAATATTATAATACGCAAATCGGCAAAAGTATGTTTTTTTGTTTAACTTAAGTTTAAGTTATTGAATAGTTTTAAGTGTTTCAAATCTGTTCTTGATTTCCATTTTGGACGACAGAGGTGTCGTATTATTTTTACATTAATGATTTGGTAGTTACTATCGAGTCAAAACTGGTACTTTTTATGAAAGTAAAAAAGAACTTATAAATAGTCAACAATAGTATTTTGGTGCAAAGTGATAATTTTCTCCATAATTACTTTTTTGTGGACTGGCTCTGCGAGTATGTGTATATAATCATCTTGCGTAGAATAATTTAAATTTTCAATACGTGTACACTAAAATGCACTTTTATATCTTACTAAAACGTCGTTAAAATAAATTATTATGCAACCTTGCCCAGTCATATATGGCACAATATGTATAAAGCTCATATAGAATCGAATGCAATAAAATACCTCTTTTCTAATGACTAAGCTCAGTAAACTTTCTTGGTTTCTAATATATTTAATATAACAAGGATTATTTATATAGGATTATAGTCTCCATACTAAGAATCGTACCTCTTGTTTTAGCGCCACCTATTAAATAATATCATAGATACTGATGATGCCTAATTTTATTTTATTTTTTTCAAAATATGTTCAGACGTGATATTGTGATATTAAAATAAAGAAGCATGTCATTTGTTCATATAAAAAATAAAAACACACAAAAATATTTGGGGAAAATATGATCTTGGCCACTTCTAGGCTGCGAACAGCGCCATCTAGTTTTAAGCCTAGAAGGCCCATACATTTCAGGGGTACGCTTTTTTGTATGGGCTTTGACTGTTCCTTATTATATGGTCCTTGAATATACACAAGAATAAGTTCTAATCAAATTCACAATTTGGATGTAATTTAGCAAAAGCTAAATATTATTCTTTATTCTTCCAATATAATAAAGTACTTAATTTATGATTACTTGTAACAGTTCTCCTTGTAATATGATTTCTTCCTTAGATACATGCAGAAATATATAATATATATTTCTGCATGTATCTAAGGAAGAAACATGCCGCTTCTACCGTTTAAAATATTATTTTAAAGGGTAGAAGCGAAGTTTATAGGACTTCTTACTTTAATCAGTAGTGAATCTTGCTATGGTTATGTCCAGATGTAGTGAAAAAATGTTTTTCTTTGGATTTTTACGGGAATTAGTATTTGTCATGCTAGTCCAATCAATGTCAATACTTCTTATACTGAGACTGACTGAAATCATACAAGTTTGTACGTTCCCGTAAAAATACGAAAGAAAAACATTATGTACTAAGTACATCTGTATTTATCTATATCTAACGATTCTTGAGGTTGATTTTTTTGTTCCTTAGTATGAAAATCATTGTCTGATCAACGGTATAATTCTATAGAAAGTGCCTACATTTAATCGTATGTATTATAGACAGTTAAAACATATTTGTATAGTGAGTGTACATATTTTTAATGAAGATTAGCGGGCAAGAACTATGTGAGCTTTTTTGGAGGATATATTTTTATCATATATCAGTTGTTGCTCTAGCTAGCTAAATTTATTTTTCTATCAAATACTGATAAATAGATATATTCATAGTAATGTACAGTGTCACATACATATTCATATGGTGCCTTATATGACTGTGTCAATAGTAAATTGCATAATAATGATTTACATAAATCGGACATAAAAATATGAAATAATTGGATCGTTAAAACATTAAACGAACGCCTATTTTGGTATTTCGGATTAAAAAATAAATCTGTCGTTTTCAATAACGAGAAAAATTGATGAATACGAAATGACGAAAAAAAGTTAGATAAAGGTTTAGTCTAAATCTTACATAGTTCTATGTAAGTGTATATTTAGTATCATGTCAAATTGTCAGCATACATCCCTCAATAATTATATCACTCATATAGATTTAATGTCATCGAAAAAAGTTAGTTTTGCGCTCTGTTAGCAGTCTCACATTTCTTCATTTGTTATAAAAATGGAGTGCAAAATTAACTATTTATACATACATAAGGTTTATCGACTGTTACTCATAAAGTTACTAGCTCGTCGTGAGAAGATACAAAGGAATAACATTTAGCACTACATCCGTATATAATATAACATTTTCAAGTAGCAGTCGATAGACACAAATTATAAATATAATTATATTACTGGCGTGTATCTTATGTGTGATGCGTTACAGGATAAATCTTAAGCCGACGTGTAACTGCCGTTCTAGTATACAATAAACCTAGTGAACAGAATTGCATGTATTGTATAAAAAATAAAATGTCAAAATCACAAATCTGACAACAACAGCGAAAAATTTGTCTTACGTACTTAGATAATACGTTCATGGGTGTTTCATTTAAAGTTATACTTCCCATTCTCATTTTGAAATCTGTATTTTTAAGTTATTTCTACTGAGAAACACGTTGTCTCGAATAGGATTTGAAGTAACCTAAAACGTTATTGAAATACCGTTATCATGTATCGTTACCAACCAAATACGGTAACGGTATCGTAACCATCAGACATTGTATGGAAAGTTAGGGACACAGTAAGTTTCCTATTAGGATTGAAAGCTTGTGATAATATGTATAAATAAAACAAATATACAGTAGTTACTATATACAGTCAAGGTATAAAAATATAGTTGCGCTCAAAGTGTCAAGGATATGTATCCACAACCTCAACGTACAGATCTAGTGCGAAAAGATTTTGCCTTCGTATTGTTACGGAAATGTACGAACGAGTCATGCTATTTCAGTCAGTATCAGTACACGATGTACTGACATTGACTGAATTAGCATGACAAATACGAACGTTTCCGGAAAAATACGAAGGAAACCCTTTGGCACTTTGTCCGCATCTATACCTAATACCTTGACTGTACTGCTTTAAATGAAATGCCCTTAATACCGTTTTTGAATGTCTTAGTGAAATACTAGGCTGTCGACGTATCGCGTGTTGACAACATTTTTCTCCTCATAGTTTCTATGTCGACTGTATTAAATTTATATGAGAGTACTTTCGTACTTAGATTATTAGAAAGTGTATGTCAATCAAATTTGGATAAGCTAATATTTCTCCCAAATTCATATGAAGTTGTACCCAAACGACTGATATTGTTTATAAACTGAATTCGTTCCATATGTTGTGATGTACTTTTTTGGTACAGAAAATATAGTAAACGGTTTTAACGTTATATCAAAATAACGGTTGAGGTCAAGTTATGGCTACCGGCGAATGTTTACAATTTATGTAAACGTTGTGGTATTTGTTCTGCGTTTTTTTACTAATACATGTAATTTTGGGTATAACTTCTATAGGAAGTTTCGTCACACTGGACACGGAGTGTAGGTATTTTATGAGATATGTGTTCAGTGTGGCTACTTAAATGAGTCGGTTTTTCGTAATATAGTCTGATATGAAATTATAAGCAGTAAATATTTTGTTTATTTATCACTTAAAAATAAGATGATGGGTTATATAGGTACCTACATTTAGTTTTAAAATGGTTTTCGCTTGTAACTTTGATGATGATAAAATAACCAAAAAAACATACAGACGAATTGAAAACCTTCCTTGAGAGATTTGAGGCGGAGGTTAAAGAGTAGAACCAAGGGACACACATATGGCTAATATACAATAAATTGTATATAGATATCTGTGATGAAGTTATTGGTGACTACGTTTGTCGGAGAAGCCTTCAATTATAGTCTCATTAAAACATCATGCAGTAAGAAGTCAATTTTTTTTTAATTTTTCATCAAAATACGAAAAAACATGTCAGACGGTAAGACGTAAAATGGACGCATTTAAAGATATTTTCATCCTTTCTCTTGCTGTCTAGTTGGGAACGTTTCATAACTAAATAGCTTACATAATTTTGATCCGGTAATTATTCCGGTATCGGTACCCATAGAAAACTGGTTCTGCTATGCTATACCAGTAAAAACGGTTGGTACATATTTACCGTTATTCTTCATTAACCTTACGTTTATCGTTATTCGGCTTCATGCAAATACCGTTCAGTGACATGTTTGGATCTCTGAGCCGACATAGAGTGCCTTTTTAACTTTGCTTAGGTTATTTATCACAAATGTTTGGTAACTGCGTTTTAACGGTTATTTTTCATTCGCCCACGTTTGAAACGCTCCCAAATGAATCAAAGTAGTGCGTAGCTTCCTTCGGTAATGCTAGAGTATGAATAGTAATATTTTTGGTATATAGGGAGCGACATCTAAGGCTGGTGATACATCTTATATAATGTTCTATCCGCATTTCATTCTTACCATCGATACCGGTACCTTTCTGGCCGTTACCCAAAAAACGTGTTAAATAACGGTAACGGATGTAGTGGGGGTGGAGCATTGATGAAAAATAACGTAAGGCTGTAAAATAGATTTAGCTGAGAGATACAATTCAACGCCCATTTTGTAAATATAATTATTTTGTGATAAGGAATGTTAAGAAACTAATGGCGGTGACGGCGGCGTGCTTCTCTGAAAAATCGCTATCCTGCTCCCTGTAGAGAATGGTGGAAGGTTTTTGAGACAGTCGCGTCGTCTTATTTTTATAGTAACAGGCGTTTTTTTTTTGTTTGTTATAGAACTAATAATCTACATTATCCTATTAAAATGTAATTATTAATGAATTTATCGTTATAAGACAAGTGTTATTTTGTCGGTAATGCAAAGGTCAGTCCTTCACTGCAATATTCTGCGATCTAAGTCTTCTAGTCGGTTTATTACCGGTACCGAAACTTAATTGTACCGTTATTTCCGGTACCGAAACCTAAATAGTACCGTTTTATAAAACGGTTTTAGTACTGAATCAATCGGAGACTAGATTTTTGATGATAAACTTAGTGCAATCGTATACTAGTTTATTTTGAAGTATTGCTTATTTACCTTATTTACTGTCTTTGTAGTGATTTTTCGGTTATGTACTGACGAGTTATTATCTTACCATATATGGGCCATTTTTTTCAAAGTTTCACCCCACTTTTTTGGGTTTGGAATTTTTTATGTGGATTCTACTCAGAATCGCGAGCTCTTACATTTCTAATAGGAAAAAAAAATGTCCCAAGGTTTTTTCCCATTCCGTTACCATTTTTTCATACATTTTGTATGGCGGTAACGGAATGGAAGTTCGAAAAAATGTATGGAAACCTTGGGACATTTTTTTTCTCGTATCGGAATCGGAAGACCTCGCGATTCTGAGTATGAATCGCGTAAAAAATACCCATGTTACAAAAAAAGTGGGGTGGACAACTTAAAAAAAAATGGCCCCTATAATACTGGAGGGGTATTCCATAAAAGTGACGCATACGATCTTGTAAACACATATGATAAAGCTAAGAAAACATGTTTTTTGCTTTCTTTATAATCAACGGTTCATAAAACAACGGTATGTAATATTCACGTTATGTCCGACAAAAATATTTTTTTGTAGAACTTTGACAGACACATATCTACGTACTTTTTCGCTCTGTAACGTTACTAATAAAATTCGAGTCGAACTATTAGTGTTCATTTAAGGATTCCGTCTAAAGACTCTTAGCATGAGCACTATCGTGCATAGATCAATGTACTATATTTTCATAGCGTTCTTAATTTGCACCATACAAATTATTTTCGTTTTTAAAGGTTTTCATAGAAATTAATCCCTTTTAATAATACACTCCTCGCATAACCTTCTATTGCTTCAAATGACTTAGTAATCATTATCAAATGGGATGTAGATTTAAGACACCAAATTATTTTTGGTAATATTTGTTTTTCCTAGGAAAAGTCATATTTATTGCGTCGAGGTCTGTTTCAAGGCCAGGTTACTAATAATTTAAGTGATTTGTTTTTTTTTGTGCAATTTGTGCTCTGATGCGTTGTATTTTACTGTTCACTTTTTCACAAATTCTTAATGTTAGGTATTTAGAATCAGTTTTCTAGTGACATAATTATATGAATCAAATGAAATGTAGTACAGTCAACAACACAGCTGTGAAAACAAACAAAGTGCCAAAATTATGTATACAGAACTTTATTCCCTGTACATTAAGGTGTATACAACATATTTTTGGCTTTTTGTCTGTGTTCACAGCTGTGTTGTTGACTGTACCTAATGTTTTTTTGCACTTCCGTGAATGTACAGACAGTTTCAGTGAACTTTGTTTGCAAAAATACTATGTTTCAGGAATCAATCAAACGCAGCATTCTTAGATTTGATTGTAGAACGATGCCTCACAATAAGAATGTGTAAAAATGTTATAAAAGTGAGCAGTACACAGTACAGTCGCATCCAGCGTTGCTCAGTCTCGACTATAAGATTAAAACGACTATTTAAGTAGCGAAATAATCATATTAGTATTTATTTATTGTTAGCGTTAATTCGTTTTGGACTTGTTTTCATCGTTAGGTGTCAGCGTCTGTACCAATATTACTGATGTATCAAAAATAAGGATAGCACGGGTAAGTGTGACTGCACTAATCATGGGGTATTTACATATTGATTAGTGCTTAGCGTGATGATACTAGCACTCTTTTTTTAGAAATATGTAAACCCAAACAGATCCCAATGTGATAACTAGTCAAACTTACCCGTAAGCCCCTTTTATCCGCTTTGACTTATTATTACTTGTGTAAATGCCTGAATAAAATATGTTTTGTATATAAAAGATTAAGTGTAACAATCGATTAATATGACGAAAAAAATGTCTGAAATGATTTCATTCGCTTTTTATTTGCGCGTTTATAAACTTTAGAGAGACTTAACTACAACGCTATTACACATTCGAATGACGGTTCGAGAACGACAGAAAGGGATAGTAGTGCGTTGTATGTATCTATCTCATTCTTGCAGATGCGTCTTTAGTGTTGTACGTAGTATAAATTCATGTATGTGCACAGTATAAGTAAAAATAATGCTTTGAATTTGACCGCTAACTCCATTTAGTAGACAAGCTTTGGAGCGAGGCCTTTGACTCAGTTACTTTATACTTGGATGGATCTATGTAGGTACGTATACAAATTGGTAGAAAATATTTGACGTTCTTCGAGAAAAGGTACCTTAATAGTATTGGAGCGCTGTTAATATGTAAAAAGCTATATCATCAACCGCCGGTACCCTTACTCGTGGCACGTCACATACAGATTATTTAGAAAGGACGTATCCTATGAAATTTTAATAACGACTAATACACAATATGCCGTTTTGTAACAGTAATTTAAATATTGATAATATAATACATGTGAAATCCGCCCGTGAAACTTCCGTCACACCACGTTACTTTGAATGCATTTAATTGTGTAAAAAATATAGTTTAAGTAAATTTAAACAAATCACTAAATTGTTTTTTCTAATCATTAGGTAATTATTGTATATTTTTAGTCAAATTTGTAGTGTGGGGAACTGTTCGATGAATTGGTTTGATCGTAAAATTTTGTTAAGAAATTGGATTAAAAATTTATCTGTTATGAATTATTTATTTTCTTCTTTATATTTTCTGAGCAAATTAAAACAGTTTTAACTTCCAAGTTGCAAGAATATATATTTACAACAGCAAATATTCTAATAAAAAGTTAATTGTGAAACAATGTCGGGATGTATTACAAATTCATTATATTAAAAAAAATCTGATCGGATAGTTCCCTAGGTACTGTTTTTTTTTTCATTAAAGGTTGGAGTAAGTACTAAATTATATTTATTAATAAATAAATTGAACAGGCGTCGGGTTGGCTCTTTCAGTTTTATTTTTATAGAATTATATCGCTCGTTTCTAAAATACCACATTTTTTAAATGCAACACATTTTACCATAACTCAAAGTAGAATGTTTTACACGAGGAATCACGCAAAACAATAGCCCACTTTAGTACTTTTGGAACCAAAGAGAAGCTGATTGCGAGGTGTCCAAAATGAACTCAACACGACTCTAAAATAACCTTTTCACTGCCATGTCACTGAAATGTTATAAAGTCATCGACGAAACGTTATTTGCACCTAAACAATATATCATATGTATTTGTAGCATATGGGGCACACACAGTACTAATTTTATATCAAGGGACTTCTAAACGGGCCTATGTTATATGGCCGGCAACTAATGGTGTATCTCTCTAACATGTGAGTAAGAGAGGGACACCAATAGTTGGAAGCCCCTTCAAATTAATAGCGGAGAAAAGGTTCAAAAGCGTGTGAAAGAAATTTGGATCATCTTGATGGGTTAGCTACTTCGTTTACTGATCGATTTTGTAATGGGTTATTTTAAAGTTTTATTTATATTTTATATAAATGCAGATTTTTTTTATGTTATTATCTATTTAAAATGGTTACAAAGTTTCAGTTCTAATAGAAGAAAAAATAACCTAAATTGTCCATACCGTTTATGAAAAAACGTTTATTCGTTAACGGTAACGGTACGGTATGGAAATAAATACTTATATCGGACCGTAAGAGCTCATAGTAGTACCTAGTATAACGTAAAAAATACTATTATAAAAATAAAGATGCGTGTACCTTACATCTTTCAATAAATTGACCATTGCATACGATTTTTCTTAATTTATTCGTTTAAATTGTACGAAATAAATGTGGCATTTTGCAAACGGGCGACTTGTATTGGGGCCCGCCCCAGTGGGAAGTGAGAATGCATTTGTTTAAGAATGCATACATAACTTTTTTCATTTTGTATTTAAAAAGATTATATCGTTGGATACCGGTAACTGGCGTGCTTCTTACTGGACTATAGAAGATATATTTTGAAAACAATCTCATGCGTGACAGTACCGGTATCAGTAACGGTACCGTGAGTTGACGTTTGACATTTACCGTTACTCTAGCGCATACCGTCTCAATAGTCGAATAGTCGGTGCCACTAGCAAGAGTTTTGGATGTTTTAGCGTCCCCCCCAAACATGTGGACTCAGAATCGGCTTTCGCTGATCAAAAATCGCTCGTTATTAGTATGAACATGTGTTTAGTGACGTAAGCGTCTTCATACTAGCGATTTTTGGCCTTGGAATACGTTGGTAGCGTTAACGTCCCAGAATATGTAATGTATGTAATTTTGGTTCTAGTAACCGGTTGGGGCGATGTCGAATTGTCGATTATCTCCATACAATATTTTTTGCATCTCAGTGCGTCTGCGTTTGAGTTTACACGTCAAAAGTCAACTCTTGGTATGCTTACTGGGCACCACGCCCAATCGTCGGTTCGACGATGTGTTAGTAACTTTAAAAAGTTGATAATAGATATATATATTTAAATGTAAAAGAACATATATTAATATACTAAGTTTGTGATGTGATTTTTATGAAGTCAGTACAAGTACTTTGATTTATTCAAAAGAATCATGTAATCCTTGCAGTAGTTGAGGGATATGTATTAGATATGTTTATGCATTTTTTGTATTTTTTCATAAGAACCCATATATCCGACTGCTCGTACGTTTCCAAATGTCATCTTTATAAGCCGATAGTCAGTAATGGTGATTTCCAGGTTTTCTCAGTTGGATATTAGTATAAATAAAGATATAGTGCATGATGGTTTTCCATCGTAATTCCTCGGAAACGTTCGTATCTGTCTTGCTAGTTTTGTCAACGTCTTGTACTGAGACTGAAATAGCATGACTTCGTGAGTTTCCGTGGAAAAACATTTCGCACAACATCTGTAGTTGTTGGACACTGTTACACTTTATATAAATATGGGATTATCCCTGTTTTATTATCACTAGAGTCGGTCCAAGCTAAGTTAGCAACCTTTGATATCCTCGCAATGCAAGGGTAAAATAAATGTCATCATTGAAATTTGTCGTTTAATTTACCATTTGCATTTTCGAGGCTGTCGGAAGTTGCAATTTTAAACAAGAAAAACTCAATCATTGTGTAATGAAGTGTTAGAGTAAAAACACCAGCGGATATAGCACGCTAGTGTGGCTAACTTTATCGCATCGGTTCGTCCCTATCGCACTTAAGAATAGTGCGAAAAGGACGACCTCTTTTCTCATTTTATCACTTATTTATGTGGATAAAGCATCCGTCGCTTTCTTTCAATGTCAGTGGGAGAGTGACAGATGTCTTATCCACGTTGATAAGTGATAAAATTGGAAAGCAACATAGCCCTGCTGACGTTATATAGTTTATCACTCGACCGTGCTTGCCTGCCAGATCACCAGTATGCATTTTATTGGACGGAAACCATATACAAAAGTAAATCTCAAGCGAATGCCAAGCGCCATTTTGGAAGCGTAGGGATGTCCCACGTCGGTAGTGATGCTCTTACAGAAAATACAAGAAATGTGTAAATAGATTAGTTAACTAAAGTTAGTGTGTATCTTATAGGCCAGGAGACGGCTCCGCAAAGGGTCGACGCTGGTTATTTTTGTTGCTTCGACAAATTGTTTTCCTTGAGGAATAAAAGTTTATATGGTAATGGTTGTATTTGATTTACTTACCCAAATGTTATTATATCATACAAAAAATCGGCCAAATGCGAGTTATACTCGCGTTGCAAGGGTTCCGTACATCACAAGAAGGGCTTAGCGCCTCCTTTCTTGAAGGCACTTATGTCATTTTTGCAAACAATCGATATTTTGAACAATTTCTAAACAAAACGAAACAAAAATGGTAATTTTTTGCCTATTTTCTTAAATTACTTATAAATTATTATATAAAAAAGTTTGAAATACTTATAAAAAGCTCTTTCATTTGATATACGTAACACAGTATAGTTCAAAAAAGGTTGATTTTTAACCCTTAAATGCATGACCTTGACAAAGATTTATTCAAATTTGAATTTTGACATGCTGTCAATAGAGTCAAAAATGCA